>NW_020175837.1:2862506-3008991 GCF_003031525.2 Neophocaena asiaeorientalis asiaeorientalis | reverse complement strand
AGACATTGGAGGAAAGGAAAAACATGGCCTCTATAGAGCTAATGCACATCAGTGAGGAGGGTTCTGAGGAGAGACCGTGTGGTCGGGAGGGAAGGCTTTGACAACTGAGCCGTTCCATGTAATTGAAAATGTCTGATCATGTACAATTTCATGCTCTGTGTGGGGCAGAGAGAGAGAGAGAAAGAGGTCATTTGTGATAATGGTTTATGGCTGGTCTGAGATAATTTGAAATCATCTTATATTTATTAGAAATATATCAAAAAATATAATTAAAAATTTTCTATTATCAAAGTATTTTTCCCCCAAAATTGTTCATATTTATATATAAGTGAAAGAAACAGGTAAAAATACATTGAACTGATTCTCAAGTATGGTATAAGTTGTGAGGTGTTGGAGGAATTTGTTACTGATGAGAAAAGTACAGAATTTTTCATGTGCATTTACTTAAATGTCATTTTGAGTTGATTCAAGGATGTCTCCATAATGAAATTATTCTTACTCTCTTGCATTATAATATACTGCCATGAAGCGGGATAAAGGTTACAAAGTATCACAGAAATTTGCAAAACCCAGGCTACACCCATGGGAATGTGTGCAGAAAAGAAGTAACAAAGCAGCCTGAGACGTCTCTCCTTCGAAAGGTCTGTTTCTGGGGTTGGTCCTTGGCTAGGATCTGGGAACTCAGATCTCAGTAAGGTTCCCACATCTCAGAATTGCTAAGAGCGGCTCTCTGTGCCTCAAGTGTCTGTGCAAACTACGTGGTTTATGCTGAACACCTGCTTTTCTTCTGGGAGTCTGGAATTTTGGTAGGTGCTAGGAGCACTTTGGCCGTATGACCAGCCCCCAATCAAAACCTTGGGCTCTTGAGTCTGTAATGAGCTTCCCTGGTATACAGTATTTCATAGTATTTCACAACTTGTTGCTGGGAGAAATAAACCCAAGCTGTGTGACTCCAGTGAGAGAGGACTCATGGAAACTTGTGCCTGGTTTCCTCCAAACTTCATCTCAGGCACCTTCTTCCTTTGCAATTTGCTGTGTATCTTTTCAACGTAATTGATGACATTGATTATAGTCAATACTGTAATTGACTATTAATTAGAGTCATGAGTATGACTACAGGCTGAGTTCTCCCAGTGGACCATCAAATCTGGGGGTGGTGTTGGGGAATATGGCCCAGAGTGTGACAGACATATAAATTTATCCATCATAAAATAATGACTACCATCACCTTCGTCACCTCCATCACTACTGCTTGTCATTTACTGATCAGCCAATAAATTCTGGGGACCATTCTATGCCCTTCAAATACATTATCTGATTTAATCCTAACCACAAACTCTACAAGATAGTTATTACATCCCTAATTTGAGGAAGAGAAAATAGAGGTTTCTGAGTTAAGTAACTTGACCAGGTCTTCAGAGTTGGTCAATGTCAGAAATGAAATTTGAACCTACTTCTTTGATTCCAAAGTCTCTTTTTAATCATTATGTGATATTACCTTTTAATAAAAATGACAACTTTGGCATAGGTCAAATTCTCAAGCATAAATGGGTCTTTTTTTTTTTTTTTTTTCAGTACGCAGGCCTCTCACTGTTGTGGCCTCTCCCGTTGCGGAGCATAGGCTCCGGACACGCAGGCTCAGCGGGCATGGCTCACGGGCCCAGCCGCTCCGCAGCATGTGGGATCCTCCCGGACCGGGGCATGAACCCGCGTCCCCTGCATCGGCAGGTGGACTCTCAACCACTGCGCCACCAGGGAAGCCCATAAACGGGTCTTTTTAAAAAATTCTCTTCCATCAAACAACTTGTCTAAATCTGCATAATGTTTTTATCATACGTCTGATACCTGATAAGTCTAGTTACTCTTTATTCTTGTTTTTTTCCCAAAAGAAAACATCTTTCTTTACCAGTCACACATTTATTCTTCCGGATTAATATTTTAATTTTTTAATCAGCTTCCCTCCAAAAAATTGAGATTTTGATTGGAATTGCATTGAATCTATAGATTAATTTTGGGAGAAATGGTAACTTTACAATACTTCCTATTCAAGAACATAGGTTTCTTCATTTTTTCATGTCTCCTTTCATGCCTTTCAGTGAGCTTTTATAGTTTAAGTTCAATTTGTATACTTGTAAAAATATATGTTTCACGGAGTAAAAACGTTTGAAAACTGCTGCAATAAGGAGCTAATTAGGAGTTAAAAGAACATTTGGCTGGGAGTCAGTATATCCAGATTTTAGTTCTGGAACACTCTCTATTGAACTCTGTAACTTTAGAAAAAAACTTCTTCAGGTCTCAATTTCTTCAACTATGAGATTGTTGGAATGGATGTCTATAAGAACACAGAGTTTTGTGATTTTCCAACAGTAAATGATACATTAATGGGAAAATACTTAATTTTCCCCCATTTTTTCCTGCACTGTTTTTTGTTCTGATAATAAACACGATGCCTACTGTAACTTTTTTAAATATAGAAGGAAAAGAAACAGAATTTTTAAGTTATTTCAAATTGTACTGCATAGTGCCGACCGTTGCTAGACTTTTTCTTTATTGCCTTTCAGTAATTTTCTTTGCATAGTTGCGACCATACTGTATATACAAAATTGTACCCTAAATTGTTTCTTTTGCCTGGATTATACCATAAGGATGTCCCATGTCTTTTAGAACATTTTGTATACATAATTCTTAAACAGTATATAATTATTTGGCTCTGTGGTAATTTTGAATATTTAAGTTGTCTCCAATACTTGTGAAAAAAATCTGTATTTGCGTTTATGATTTTTACGGTTGTAGTGTTAATTCACTGAAAATTAAAGGGATAGTAGTTACACAGGAAATTTATTACCACCAAGGAGTGGTAAAAACTGAATATATAAACAGATTTGAGAAGTAAAGCATTTGCATCAACAATCTTGCTTTGACATGCTACTCCGTTCTGGAAAATTTCCAGAGGAGACAATTCCATGATCTATCTTTCTGGTTATTTCTCATTTTAAATTCTAAAAAGAAAAGCAGTCCAATTATATGCAGTATCTCCAGTTCTTGAGTTTTCTTAAATTTATCTCTCTGTATGCTGGCGTGGATGTTCACATATTACTTTCAGATAAGATGCAAAGATGAAGTTCTTTGAGCCCTAGCAAACCTGAGAATGTGTTTATCTTGCCTTCTTACATAAATGACAACCTGGTGGGCACGGAAATCTTTGGCTAAAACATGCTACCCTTAAAACTCTGTAGCCTTTGTTTCATGATTTTAGCATTCTGTATGATAAGAAGACAAGTCTGAGATTAACATGAGGTTTATTCTTTTGTATGTATCATGCTTTTTGCACTCAGATGTCTACTGTGTCTGCATTTGAAAATTTCTTTTAAAAAATTGGCATTTGTCTAGATGTTGGTCTCTGTACATACATTTTTTTTCTTAGCACCTTATTGTCTAATTTAAAGATTCAAAATCACATTCAACTCAAGAAACCTTTCTCCTATTATTTCCTTTCAATTTGTTCCGATCATTTCATCAAAACCATTAAATATCTATGTATTGGCTCTCTATATGTCATCCATCTTTTTACTTCCTTATCCTTTTTATGTCTGACTCTTCTTCTATGTTTTCTAGGAGAGAATCTCAAGTCAGTCTACCATATCGTTGATTCTAATTCTGTAGTGGTGAGTATGTTCTTACCACTTTCTAAAAGCTCTCAAAGCTCACTTTGAATTCTGTGATTGCATCTTTTAGAATTTATTTTAAATCTCTCCTTGACTATGATAGACAGAAAAATGGTCCCTCACAGATGACCATAATCTAATCCCTGGAACCTGTGAATATGTCACCTTACATGGTGAAAGGGACTTTGCAGATGTGGTGAAGGATCTTTATTGAGATGGAGAGATTAGCCTGGATTATCCAGTTAGGCCCAATGTAATTATGAGAGTCTTTATAAAATGGAGGAAGGAGGGGCAAAATGTGGAGAAAGTGATGTGACAACAGAGCAGAGATTGGAGTGATGCAGCCACGAACCAAAACATGCAGGTAGACTCTAGAACCTGAAAGAGATGAGGAGTGCATTCTTCTCAGGAGGCCCCAGAAGAGTACCAGCCCTGCCTGTCGACACCCTGATTTTAGTCCCTTAAGATTCATTTTGGACTTCTGATCTCCAGAACTGAGTGAATACATGTCTTGTTTCAGGCCACTAACTTTGTGGTAGCTTGTTACAGCAGCAACAGGAAACAGATACACTTGACTTTCTTTTAGCTTCAAAGAACTTCAAAGAAATTCCTTACCATTTTTTTTCATCCTAGACCTCTTACTTAATAGGTCCTGCACTTTCCTGTATTTTATAGAGAGTACAAGCAGACGAGTGATAAATCCCTTATTTCTCTTGAGCAGATATTTGCCAACAAAATACTTGTCTTTTTCCTCTTGAGTGTTATGTCCTTCAACGTTTTTTGTTTTGTTTTTTTAAGGTAGAATCTATTCTCCACACATTCTTCAAGCCACACTGTCTATTCTTTATCCATGAGTAGGTTGTGTACCCCTGGTATTGTCCATCTTTAGTTAGTTCGGTTGTCCAACGAGCTGCTATTGGAATCCTCGTCCCTACTTTTACACCTGGAGAGGACCAGCATCTAGTCAACTTTTTGATACTTTGTGGGCTTTGCTTAGCTGTAGATTTGATGATCTTTTTATCTCATCTTTCTTTGAGGCATGGAATTGATTATGCTACTTTAAGCAATATTTACTTTTATTTTTCCTTGACAGACGTAGTGAATTAAACATATACATATTCAACTACAAAGTATTACATTTCCACGACCATTCCAGGCTTGCTTCTTTTTTTTTTTTTTTTTTTTTTTTTTTTTTTTTTTTTTTTTTTTTGTTCTGTTTTTTTTTTGTTCTGCGGTACGCGGGCCTCTCACTGTTGTGGCCTCTCCCGTTGCGGAGCACAGGCTCCGGACGCGCAGGCTCAGCGGCTATGGCTCACGGGCCCAGCCGCTCCGCGGCATGTGGGATCCTCCCGGACCGGGCCACGATCCAGGCTTGCTTCTTTAGTTGCCAAGTTTACATCTCCAGTCACATTTCATTGCTGGCAATTTTTTCCTTGAGATAAGTGTAAGAAAAATGATATATTGGGGGCTGTAGGGGATGAGTCCATCCTGATCACCTTATAAAGTAGCTTTTTGAACCAAGCTGGGGGGTGCGTGGTTTCCTTTCCTGTGGTGAGTCTGTGAGCCCATGTCTACATGGTAGAGCTAAAATGGGAACCAGTGAATGGATATTTCGTCTCCTTCCCCAGCCCCATGCGGTCCCTCCCATATGGCATCCCTCTTAGGCTTTAGGATTTTAGTGAGCTTTGGTTAGTGAAAATTCTTCATTTCCGGCAGACAGTAGAGTAGTTTTCCTCATTTCTACTGTTTCTGAAGGTTTGTACAAATAATTGTTATCAAGCATTTCAATGGGAACATAAGAATAACAAATCAGGAGTTGTTAGTTTTCTGTCCTAGTAATACAAAAGTATTGAGTTTCTTCTTTTTTCTTTTCTTTTTAAACCTAGACAGACACATGCTAATGTTGTCAATGGGTTTCTTTGAAGACTTAATTTTTTTAGAGTGGCTGTAGATTCACAGCAAAATTAAAAGGAAGTACAGAGATTTTCCCATATACTACCTGCCCACACATGCATCTCCTCCCCCATTATCAACATCCCTACCAGAGTGGTACGTTGATGAGTACCACTGATGAGCCCACATCGACACATCATAATCACCGTTGAGAGATACTTTACTTCTTTTCCCAAAATCCATCGTTTACGTTACAATTCACTCTTGGCATTGTACACTCTCTGGGCATTGACAAATGCATTATGACATGTATCCATAATTACTGTATCATACAGAATATTTTCACTGCCCTAAAAATCCTCTGTTCTCTGCCTATTCATCTCTCCTTCCCCTATCTCCCAGCAACCACTGATCTTTTTATCATCTCCATAGTTTTACCTTTTCCAGAGTGTGATATAGTTGAAATCATACAGTACGTAGCCTTTGCAGATTGGCTCTTCTCAATGAGTAATATGCGTTCAAGATTCCTCCATGTCTTTTCATGGCCTGACAGCTCATTTCTTTTTAGCACTGAATAATATTCCATTATCTGAATGTACCATGGTTTATTTATGCATTCAGCTACTGAAAGACATCTTGATGGCTTCCAAGTTTTGGCAATCATAAATAAAGCTGCTGTAAGCATCTGTGTTTGGTTTTTGTATGAAAATTACTCCATTTGGGTAATTTCCAAGGAAAGTGATCATGGGGTCATGTGGTAAGAGAATGTTTAGTTTTGAAAGAAACTACCACACTGTGTTCCAGAGTGTCTGTGCCATTTTGCAGTCCTACCAGCAATAAATACGAGTTCCTTTTACTCCACGTCCTCACCAGCATTTGGTGTTTTCAGTGTTCTGGATTTGAGCTATTCCAATAGGTACATAGCTGGTATCTAGTCGTTGTTTTAATTTGCATTTCCCTAATGGCATATGATGTGGAGTACCGTTTCATATGATTACTTGCCACCTGTATAGCTTCTTTGGTGAGATGGCTGACAAGATCCTAAGATCTTTGGCCCATTTTTCAACTGGGTTGTTTGTTTTCATATTGTTGAGTTTTAAGAGTTCTTTGTATATTTTGGATTAACTTTCCTTTATCAGATGCGTCTTTTGCAAATATTTTCTCTAGGTCTGTGGCTTGTCTTCTCATTCCCTTGACATTGTCTTTGGCAGAACAGAAGTTTTTCATTTTAATGAAGTCCATCTTATCAATTTTTTTTCATGCATTGTGTCTTTGGTGTTGTATCTAAAAAGGCACCACCCTACCTAAGGTCATCTAGGTTTTCTCCTATGTTATCTTCTAGGAGTTTTATAGTTTTATGTTCTACATTTAGGTCTATGACCCATTTTGAGTTAATTTTTGTGAAGGGTATAAGGTCTGTGTCTAGATTCATGTTTTTTTTGCATGTGGATGTCCAGTTGTTCCAGCACCATTTGTGGAAGGGACTATTTTCCTCAACTGTACTGTCTCTGCTCATATTTCAAAGATCAGCTGACTATATGGGGGTCTATTTCTGGGCTCTCTAGTCTATTTCATTTACCTATTTTTCTGTTTTTTTCTTTTTTTCACAAGTACCACACTGTCTTGATTACTGCAGCTTTATAGTAAGTCTTGAAGTTGTGTAGCATCCGTCCTCCAACTTTGATATTCTCCTCAACATTGCGTTGGCTATTCTGGGTCTTTTGCCCCTCATTATAGATTTTAGAATCAGTTTGTCAGAATTCACAAAATGACTTGCTGCAGTTTTGATTGGGATTGCATTGATTCTAGACATTAGTTTGGGAAGACCTGACATCTTTACAATATTAAGTCTTCCCATCCATGAACATGGAATATATCTCCATTTATTTCACTCTTCTTTGATTTAATTCATTAGAGTTTTGTAGTTTTCCCTATAAACATCTTGTACATATCAACGTTTTGTTAGATTTATACCTAAGTATTTCATTTTGGGGAGGTGCTAATGTAAATGGTATTGCGTTTTTAACTTAAATTCCATTGGTTCATTGCCGGTATATAGGAAAGAGACTGACTCTTTGTATATCAACTTCGTTATTATCACTTCTCAATGGATTTTTAGACACACGTTTGCTTTACTGGGGGCTCACTTAGACATGAAAAGCCTCAGGGGACCATCCATCTCCCAAGGACACTCATGAACTTCATTTCTGTGATCTCAGATCTCTAATATTTATGGCCTACAATATTTGTTGGTTTGATAATAAGTTAAGCAATAGTTTTCAAACTGTGCTGAACAGTTCTGTGCCCTACAGTTTCATGCCATTGTGTCTTCACAAAGACCACTTAGGGTGAAATTGAGTGCATGGGGCTCTGAACTCTGTATATCATTTTAGCCAGAGCAACTCAGTTTTTGTTTATAGTTTTAATTTTGCAATTATTTTAGATTCATAGAAGAGTCTACCCAGTTTCCCTTACTGTTAACAGGTTACAGAACTAAGGTACAGGATGAAAACTAAAACATTAACTAAATTACTCTTAACTATTAACTAATTATGATTAACTAAATGACAGGCTTTTTTTGGATTTCACTGATCTTTCCACAAGTGTACTTTTTTGAGCAGCTCAGTTTTTAATCTGTTTTACCAACTGGATTTCATGTGAGATTTTATTTAGACCAAGGGTCTGCTAGCTGCTGCTTGCCTCAGGCTTTCCCCTACCTCCACTTTATAAACTCTCAATTACTGCTAGTTAGCCATGAAGGAAAAGTAGAATGGTAGCTTCTCTTCTCATCATCTCACCTCATCTAAAGAATGCATCTATTCCTTATTGAATCCTCTTGTACCCTTATGAGGTCAAGGGGTGAGAAATGGAATGTTTCTGCCATATCAGTAAACAAAGGATGTCACAGTCATCAGCGACTGCAGCCACCACCCATGGTGAGTTGGTGAGCCCTGAGGAAACTCAGGATTTGAAAACACAGGATACTGGCCCCAGATAGCTGAGGTGCATATCAAAGGAATGCAGACTCTTGCATCTTCCCAAACATAGAAAAGCACTAAATGCTTTAACTTGAGATCATCTGGTTTTCTTTACTTAACAGTAATCTTTTGACATTCAGACTACCTGCCCTTTTGTGCAAAACTCCTATATACACTACCAAGCGTAGGGTAGATAACTAGTGGGAAGCAGCCGCATGGCACAGGGAGATCAGCTTGGTCCTTTGTGACCGCCTGGAGGGGTGGGATAGGGAGGGTGGGAGGGAGGGAGAAGCAAGAGGGAAGAGATATGGGAACGTATGTATATGTATAGCTGATTCACTTTGTTATAAAGCAGAAACTAACACACCATTGTAAAGCAATTATACTCCAATAAAGATGTAAAAAAAAAAAGAAAATCAGCTGTAACCAATACAATAATAAATTAAAAAAAAAACAAACTCCTATATATCCTAGCCCCACCCTTGCCTCCTCCGAGCAGTTCTCTTGGGGTTACTTGAGATGCTACCTCCCCAGCTTGAAGTCCTAAAAATTCCCACCAAATAAAACATAACTCTCAACTTTTAGGTTGTGCATATTTTTTAGGCAACAGGGGAATGGAGCGGATATTTTAAAATTTTGTTTTACAGGTGAAGAAACTGAGGCACAGAGATGTTGAGTAACTTATAGATAAGCATCAAATTGAAGGGGTCTCCTGACTGTTGACTGACATTCTTACTCACTCCACAAGGCCTTCATATGAGCCATACATACCTGAGAGAGAAAAGCTGATCAGCCTCCGACTTCCTTGCCCTTGCACAGTCTCATCAGAGCCAATACTTTTAAAAATCTGTAAGAAGACAGAAAATGGGAGACAAGCAAAAAAAGCATTGAAATAGATACTTACGCTTCAATACAAACATGCTTAATCACAGTTATTTCTGTAGCTACAGAATACAAAGACAGTAGCATTGTGATTTCATTAGGCTACTACTGATTAAAAGAAGCTTTTAGCAACCTAATATCTTTCCCAGTAATAGAGTGGGAAATGCTAGTGGGGATGAGGGGTACTTTTCAGAGAAATGGAAATCAACAAAAATAACTACTGTAATATTAGAGGCCCTTTATAACCACTTATGTAAACAAGGCCTTTTCACATTCAAATTTGCAAAAGGTATTTATTAAAGCAGATCCTAAGGCAGTAGAATGATAGGTCAATAGATGTTTACTGTTGTAATTACAATATGTTTCCATTAGCAAAGTATAGAGTTAGACTGCTGTGTCTTCATTCCTTCTGATCTGTATTACTACCTAGAGATTCCCAGGAAATTCTGTTTATTAGGGAGGAGACTGAACATGGCATTAAGAAGCTATTCTGAGGTCTCTTTATTTAACTGCCTTCCTGGGATGTTTCAGAACAGAGTTGTTACATGGGTTATCTTCGTCTAGTAGGTATTTGCAAACCAGGTTGCCAAAATCTTTTACTTTCCGTCATTGCTCAATATTTATCTGTTAATGGATTAATCAAAGCAGCTAGAGTCCCTGCTTCCATTCTCTTCTAGGCAAGTTTTACTTAGAAATGATTCTGAGTATTTATTCAAAGGCAGGGTTATCTTTGCATATGTTATATATTTGCAGAAAATAATATACAAATCTGAGCATTAAGCAAATCCATACAGTGTCCACTTTTTAGAAGGAAATCTGTACTGAAGAAGCAAAAAATGGAGAACTCGATGACCTCTTGTGCAAAGTCTCTCTGTTTCGAGGTTCTGTGGGCTTGCTCTCTTCCTACTGCCTCTCAGTATTTTTGATGCTGGAAGAGTTGTGACTGGATGTGACCATCATCTTGCCTTATATGAGACTGGGAGTAATGACCGGGCATCACTAGGGCTCACAGCTTTCTCCCAAGGAGAATACAAAGGGATTATTAGAACACCTCCTCGTAAAGCAGGTGCCCCTGGTGGGCCTACATGCTCGGCTGCAGCTCGTGTGCCAATCTTCTCAGTATGCCTGCTTTTAGGCCCACATGCAAGGGGCATTTCGGGGATACTGGGCTGCTCAACAGATGGAACAAATGTGGGTGACATACGGAATGGGGTGAGTCAGAACGCTGGTTGGGCTGAAGTATCAGCCCTCTTCACAATGAACAGCCTGCTCCTTCCCAGTCTGTGTTTGTTCTTCTCTTTGCCTGGCTGACCCTGAGCAGCAGAGGTCAACAGTTCAGAGGCTGCATCCTCAGGATGGACAACTCTCCTAGCTCTCAAAGTGGCCAATATGCATCGGCCTAACCAGGGTTCAAAATTTCTTCATTTTGAGGACTTTTCTTCATTTTCAAATCTATGCCTGGGCAAAGGCCATGGGAGACTCGGGCAGGCTGGCCACACTCCCTTCCAGTGATGTACCTGCCTATATGGGACAATCACAATTGACTGTTCCTAATTCTAGTTTAAAGATGTCAACATCTGGCTTGTTCCATCTCAGAACATAAGTTCCTCGAGGGCACAACAAAAAGTATACTTTTAATAGAGTCTTGATTTTACACTGTTTAAAAGGTAGGATTAAACAGCACATTTCATGCTAGTTTAAACGAGCTTAAACTTGCAATGATAACAAAGAACAGTACATCTGTTCCTTCTTATTTAAAACATAATTTTGATCCCTCGTATTTAAATATTTTTCTGCTGGAAATTCAAGGTATTTACAAAAAGGTCCTTCATATTTATTACATCGAAACAAGCCTGTAGACAAGAAGATAATGTATATTTTTCAGAAGCTACTAAGTTCAGAGGGGAGACACACATTTAAAACTTCATAAACATTTCCCTAACTCATGGCTTTTTGCTAACATTATTTATCAAGTCATCTCAGGGCCAGACTGATGATACAAAGGGGGAGGCAACAGGTTCTAAACATTTTCCAGGAAGTAAAGATGTTTGGGAAGGTTTTGCATCCTGGCTTTTTGTTCAAGATGAGTTCCAGAGGCTGGTCTGAGGTTCAGAAATCTGCTGCATTACAGAGATATGCTCTAACATTTACTGACTGTGAAAATGGTGTGAAGACTCAGGAAAAATAGTGTCACCCTGGAACAACCTAAGACTGAGGAGAACATCAGGGAATTGCCCATCTTCTCAGGTCTGCACATTCCCTTGGCTTTTCAGCCTGTCTGATGCCCAGTTGTTATTCCAAGCACCGGGCACTGGGTCGTGATGTCCCTTCTTAGACGCAGTGCACAGTGTCACCGTGTTTTGCATGCAACTTATTTCCACAACCAAGCCTACTTGGCAAATGGTTTAACAGATTCAAGGCCGAATCTTCTGGGAGGCGGGGATCAAGAGGGTGGAGCAGGAGTGTGTGGGGCTCACCTCCCCCACAAAGACAGTGAAAATTACATCTACCTGCAGAACAATTCTCACAGAAAACCAACCGGAAACTGGCAGAAGATCCCTTATACAACCAAAGCTGCAAGAAAGATCCCCATGTAACTGGGTAGGATAAAAAAAAAAAAAAGGCATCAGGATGGGACTGGTGCTCCTGAAAGGGATCTGTGAAGGGGGAGTGTCCGCACAGGAAGGCTGTTGCTCTGAGAAATCCCTGTCTGCTGGGAGGTCTGCTGGGACAGACAGGAAGCTGGAGGAACCTGTACTCCACTTGCAAGGAGTGTCTGCATGCTGGCTTGCTAGCAATAAGGGCAGAGAGAGACTGGTGTTGATGGCTGCCACCTCTCTGTACCTCCCAGCCCCAAATGCATGCCGGGTGGGGCTGCTAGTACATGCATCAGCTAGGCAGTAAAACTTAGGTGGAAGAACCCTGGGAGAGGACTTGGTCTAGCTGCACTGAGACAGCCTAGAGGGCCTGGAGTGTGGACTAGGCTGCCATGGTTAGTGCACTTGAGATAGGATGTGTGTTCACCATTGGAGCCCTACTATCAGAGTGGTGCCGGGTGGGGCACGGGTCCGCCAATGAAGCCCCACTGTCAGTGTGTTCACAGCAAAGTGTGACTCTGGCTGTTGGTGGGCTTTGTGGAAGACTGATAATGGACTCAGATATCAGTTTCCCTGGTGGGCAGCCCCTGGGGAGGAGTATGCAGAGGTTCCTCTCCTGGTGGGTGCACTCCTCACATGGCAGCTTGGAGCCAGATCTCGGTGAAAAGGTCCAGGGAGAGCCCTACCATAGAGGCAGCCTGGGTCCCAGGCAGCAGCACAACCACCTCAATTCCTGCAGTCACAATGCTCCGGCCCCACTGTCAGCCTAGCACTAGGGGCTGGGATGAACACAACAGAGAAAGGGATGTGACCTTGGGCTGCTTATGTGCAAAACCACAGACACCTGCATGGGCAGCACATAGGTTTGCTGTGACCACAAGGGCCTCAGTGGATTCTGTGCTCACTCCTTGGGGATATAGGACATACAGCAATGGAACCTTATAAAACCCAACCCTCAGGGCTTCTACTCCAACAATTAGGGAGCAGACCCTGCCCCTGACAAGGCTGTGACAGCCATGCAGCAAAGAGGAGGACCCACCCAACATCTGCAGGCTCTGGATACCACATGAATCACACCTCCTATCAAGGGGATAATGGTCAGAACACTGAGGAAATAGCCCTCACACCAAAAATATTGGACTGACACAATCTACACAGGGATGCTCCCACATAAAAACAGCACTTCAAGACCACAATAGATAACTATTTCTCCTAAATTCATAGAGACAGAGAAATGAAAAAGCAGAGGAACTACTTCCAATTAAAAGAACAAGAAGAATCCCCTGAGAAAACAAAAATGAAATACCTCTCCAGGCTACTGGACCCCAAGTTGAAAAAGGAAGTAATAGAAACACTAAAGGAATTAATAAATATTACCAATAGAAATGCAGATCGCTGTAACAATGAACTAGAAACTATAAAGAGAAACCAATCAATATTAGATAACTCAACTGCCAAGATAAAAACTGATCTAAAAGCAATGAACAGCTGACTAAATAGTGCATAGTAATGAATAAGTGATCTGGAAGACAGAATAATGGAAATCACTCAATCAGAACAGCAGACAGAAAGACAAATGAAAAAAATGAAAGCAATGAACAAGATCTATGGGATTATATGAAGTGTGCCAATCTACACATAATACAGGTTTGAGGAGGAGAAGAAAGAGAGAAGGGGACAGAAAATGAAAAAATGTATTTGAAGAAATTATGGCTGAAAACTTCCCAAACCTAAAGAAGGAAACAGGTATCCAGGTACAGGAACACAAACAAACCCACGTTAAGACATATCATAATTAAAATGGCAAAAGTTAAACATAAAGAGAGGAGCACCAAGAGAAAAACAGAGTCAGTTACAAGGAAACCCCCATAAGCCTGTCAGTTGATTTCTCTACAGAAACTTTGCAGGCCAGAAGTGGGTAGCATGATATATTCAAAGTCCTGAAAGGGAAAAACCAGCAACCTAGGGTACTCTACCCAGCAAGATTATCATTCAGAATAGAAGGAGAGAAAAAAAATTTCTCAGACAAGCAAAAACTAAAAAATACAGTAATACTAAACCTATCAAGAAAGAAATATTGAAAGGTATTCTCTAAATTGGAAAGAAGCAAAAATCTACAGGAAAGGGAAAAATCACAATAGGAAAGGCAAATATATAAAAGGACAGAAGATCACTTAAATAAGCCAGTCCATAGATTAAAAAATAAAACCATTTTTGTAAAAGTGATCATAACCTCAATATAGTAAAAGGATAAACATGAAGATGTAAAATAGGGCATCAAAACCACAGAATGTGGGAGAGGGGAGTTAAAAAATATGGATTTAAAAAAAACGTGTTTGAACTTACATGACTATCAGTCTAATCAAGTAGATATAGCTATGAGTTACACTTGAAAACCAAGGTAACCACAAATCAAAAATATACAATAGATTCACAAAAATAAAAAAGAAAGGAACTCAAGCTTAATACAAAAGAAAACCATCAAACCACAAAAGGAAAAGTAAAAAGAACAAATGTTTGTTCAAAGAAGAACAAGGAAGAACTACAAAATCAACTGGAAAACAAGGTTTAAAATGGCAATAAATACATACTTAACAATAATATCTTTAAATGTCAATGGACTAAATACCCCAATCAAAAAACACAGAATGGTAGATTGGATAAACAAACTAAGAACCTACAATATGCTGCCTACAGGAGATCCACTTTAGGCCAAAAGACACAGATAGATTGAAAGTGGAGATAGAAAAAGATATTTCATGCAAATATAAACAACAAGATAGCAGAGGTAGCAACACTCATATCAGAGAAAATAGACTTTAAAAGTTTGGAAAGAAAGACAAAGAAGGACACTATATAATGATAAAGGGATCAATACAAGAAGAGGATATTATACTTGTTAACATATATGCACCCAGTATAGGAGCACCTAGATATATAAAACAAATACTAGCAGACATGAAGGGAGAAACTGACAGGAATACAATTATAGTAGGAGACTTTAATACCCCTCTGACATCAATGGACAGACCTTCCAGACAGAAAATCAATAAGGCAACAGAGATCCTAGAAGACACAACAGAGCCATCGGACTTACTGATATCTGCAGGACACTACATCCAAAAAACTCAGAATACAAATTCTTTTCAAGTACACATGGAACATTTTCTAGGATTGACCAGATACTAGGACACAAAACAAGCTTCAACAAATTTAAGAGGATAGAAATTATTTCAAGCATCTTTTCTGACAACAATGGTATGAAACTAGAAATCAACCACAGAAAGGAAAAGAGGAAAAAAACCCACAATCACATGGAGACTAAACAATATGTTATTAAAAAACCAATGGATCGGGGCTTCCCTGGTGGCACAGTGGTTGAGAGTCCGCCTGCCGATGCAGGGGACGTGGGTTTGTGCCCCGATCGGGAGGATCCCACATGCCACGGAGTGGCTGGGCCCGTGAGCCATGGCCGCTGAGCCTGCATGTCCGGAGCCTGTGCTCCACAACGGGAGAGGCCACAACAGTGAGAGGCCCACATACTTCAAAAAACAAACAAACAAACAAACAAACAAAAAAAACCCCAATGACTCAACAATGAAATCAAGGAGGAAATCAGAAAATACCTTGAGACAAATGATAATGAAAACACAACCTTACAAAATTTATGGGATGCAGCAAAAGCAGTTCTAAGAGGCAACTTCATAGCAATACAGGCCTTCCTCAAGAAACAATCTTGAGGCCTTCCTCAAGAAAAATCTCAAATAAACAACCTATCCTAACACCTAAAAGAACAGGAAAAAGAACAAACAAAACCCAAAGTCAGCAGTAGGAAGGAAATAATAAAGATCAGAGAGGAAATAAATAAAATAGAAATTTAAAAAACAATAGAAAAGATCAATAAAACCAAGAGCTGCTTTTTTGAATAGACAAAAAAAATTGACAAACTTCTAGCCAAGCTCACCAAGAAGATAGAGGAGTCAAATAAAGAAAATAAGAAATGAAAGAGGAGAAATAATAACTGATACTACAGAAATATAGAAAATCATAAAAGACTACTATGACAACAAACTGGACAACCTAGAAGAAATGGACAAGTTTCTAGAAACATATAGCCTGCCATAATTGAGTCAAGAAGAAACATAATTTGAACAGACCAATCACAAAGCAAAACAGAATCTGTAAAAACAAAACAAAAAACAAACAAACAAACACAACTCCCTGCAAACAAAAGTCCAGGACCAAATGGCTTCCCTGGGGAATTCTACCAAACATACAAAGAAAAATTTATACCAATCCTTCTCAAACTATTCTAAAAGAAGAACTTATGTCAATGCTTAAACTATTCCAGAAGATTGAAGAGGAGGGAAAACTCCCAAAGTCATTCTATGAAGCCACCATCATCTTGATACCAAAACCAAAGATATTACAAATAAAGAAAATTACAGGTCAACATATCTGATGAATATAGATGCAAAAACTCTCAACAAAATATTAGCAAACTGTATCCACCAATACATAAAAAGGACCATACAGCATGATAAACTTGGATTCATTCCAGGGTCACAAGGATGGTATGACATAAGGCAAATCAATATGATACAACACATAGTAACAAAAGAAGAGACAGAAACATATGATCATCTTAAGAGATGTACACAAACCATTTGATAAAATTCAACATCCATTCAACATCCAAAATTCAGACAAACCATTTGATAAAATTCAACAACCATTGGATAAAATTCAAAGTGAGTATAAAGGGAATATATCTCAACATAATAAAAGCCATTTATGACAAACCCACAGCCAATATAATACTCAGCGGTGAAAAGTTGAAAACCTTCCTGCTAAAATCTGGAACAAGATAGGGATGCCCACTCTCACCACTTCTCTTCAACATAGTAGTGGAAGTCCTAGCCACAGCAATCAGACAAGAAAAAGAAATAAAAGGTATCCAAATTGGAAGGGAAGTGATAAAACTGTCATTATTTGCAGATTACATGATACTACATACTGAAAACCCTAAAGACTCCAAACAAAAACTACTAGAACTGATAAACAAATTCAGCAGAGCAGTGGGATACAAGATTAACATACAGAAATCTGTTGCATTTCTTTGCACTTACAGTGAAATACCAGAATGAGAAAGTTAAAAAAAAAAGATCCCATTTAAAATCACACTAAAAAACCCCCAACAACCTAGGAATAAACTTAACCAAAGAGGTAAAAGAGCTATATGCTGAAAACTATAAAACACTGATAAAGAAAATTGAAGATGATTCAAAGAAATGGAAAGATATCCCATGCTCTTGGATTGGAAGAATTAATATTGTTAAAATGGCCATACTACCCAAAGCAATCTATAGATTTAATGCAACCCCTATTAAAATACCCATGACATTTTCCACAGAACTAGAATAATCCTAAAATTTACATGGAACTACAAAAGACCCAGAATTGTCAAAACAATACTGAGGGAAAAGAAGAAAAGCTGGAGGCATAACCCTTCCAGATTTCAGAAAATGATAGAAAACTACAGAAATCAAAACAGTGTAGCATTGGAACAAATACAGGCATATAGATCAATGGAACAGAATAAAGAGCCCAGAAATAAACCCATACACCTATGGTCAATTAATCTATGACAAAGCAGGCAAGAATATACAATGGAGAAAATGGACAGTCTCTTCAGTAAGTAGTGTTGGGAAAGCTGGAGAGCTACCTGTAAATCAGTGAAATTAGAACACTCCCTCACACCAAATATAAAAATTAACTCAAAATGGTTCAGAGATCTAAATATTAGATATGACACCATAAAATTCCTAGGAGAAAATGTAGGCAAAACATTCTCAGACATAAATCATAGCAATGTTTTCTCAGATCAGTCTCCCAAGGCAAAAGAATTAAAAGCAATGATAAACAAATGGGATTGAATCAAACTTATAAGCTTTTGCACAGCAAAGAAAACCATCAACAAAATGAAAAGACAACCTATGGAATTGGAGAAAGTATCTGCAAATGATGAAATCAACAAAAGGTTAGTATCCAAAATATACAAACAGCTCATACAACTCAATATCAAACAAACAAACAATCAAAAAATGGGCAGAAGACCTAAATATACATTTCTACAAAGAAGACATACAGATAGCTAACAACCACAGGAAAAGATGCTCAACATGGCTAATTATTAGAGAAATTTATACCAAAACCACAATGAGGTATCACCTCACACTGGTCAGAATGACTACCAAAATGTCTACAAATAATAATGCTGGAGGGGGTGTGGAGAAAAGGGTACCCTCCTACACTGTTGGTGGGAATGTAAATTGGTGCAACCACTATGGAAAACAGTGTGGAGATTCCTTAAAGAATGAAAAATAGAGTACCACATGATTTAGCAATCCCATTCCTGGGCATATATCCAGAAAAACACAAACACTTTAACGAGAAAAGATATATGCACCCCACTGTTCATAGCAGCACTATTTACAACAGCCAAAACATGAAAACAACCAAGTGCCCACCAACAGACAATTGGTTTAAGAAGATGTGGTGTACTGATATACAATGGAATATTACTCAGCCATAAAAAAGAATGTAATAATGCCATTGGCAGCAACATAGATGGACCTAGAGAATATCACACTAAGTGAAGTAAGTCAGGCAAAGAAAGACAAATATTATATATCACTTATATGTGAAATCTAAAAAATAATACAAATGAATGTATATATAAAACAGAAACAGACTCACAGACACAGGAAACTTATGGTTACCAAAAGGGAAAGGGAGAGAGGGAAGGAATAAATTAGGAGTATGGGATTAACAGATACAAACTACATAAGGTAGACAAGCAACAAGGATTTATTGTATAGCACAGGAAACTACATTCAATATCTTGTAATAACCTATAATGGAAAATAATCTGAAAAATGTATATATAATCGAATCACTTTGCTATATATCTGAAACACAATATTGTAAATTAACTATACTGTAATAAAAGAAAGTAGTTTATATCTACACAGATGAACATTTTTTATTACTAGAGTGAGACAATTTATCACCAGTTTTATTCCTTCTTATGTACGCATTTGAGACAACTGTTCATATATAGAAGTAAGTGCAAATACAAGCAGCTTTATTATAGTAATGTCCTTCATTTTCTCTAAATCTCTACAAGCTATGTAAAAAACAAAAACATAGTAATCAATGAGTTAAAAATTAATTTACATTGCCTATCCACCGACAATCCCTTTAAGTCTTCCTTCAGCTCTAATGAGAGCCAAGAATTGGAACCATCTGAGTTGCAAATGGCAATCACTGCAGCCACTCACTTTCTCAGCAAGCACCAGGATTCTGAAGCGCCTGCTTGGTTGCTCCCTAGATGCTTTTCCACCCCAAAGCCAATGCACATAATAAGATCTAGAACGGGTGAGACTGATGCCTTTCCTTAACTATGCGTGAAAGAGGAAGAGTGAAAGAAGTTGGAAAAGAGAACCTACAGACCACGGGCAATTCTCAGGCAGATCAATTTCAGGAAAGCAAACATATGGAAACTGAGAATCTGGAATCATTGTTCCTGTTACTCCTGGGAATGCCATCATATATGCCCAGGGAAATATTTACCCCAGGTTGAAAACAGGTGGGATAGGTGAAAGGGGTAACACCTGGTTTTGAGATAGAGAAACGCTAACTGTAGATGGTTGAGAACTACCTGAGAGACAGATGCCTAGCTGAGGTGGCAATGATATTCTGAGCATATTTGTGAACTATTTCGCATTCCAGAGATTCCCAGAAATACTTGGTGATAAGAACTGGATTTCTTGCAGTCAATATGATGGTATCCCAGAGTATTTGACCATGTAAATGAAACAGCATCCAACTTTTAAATAAGAGGAAAAAGCTGTTCCCCCTATCATCTCATGAATCACTCAAAATCAACAAGGAAAAGAAAAACAAAAAGGCAAACTCCGTCTTCAATAAAACCACAAGATATCTATAACTCTGAGCACAATATATGAAGTGTGGCCTCCATATGCACTGGAGGTAAAATTGGGGTGTGGGAAGACACCAAGTCAAGATGCACAGGACTACAAATGAGGAGAAAAAAGGTAGTACGTGCACCTGGGGATATATTGAACAAATATGCAAAAGAAAAAGATATTGAAAGGTATACCATGTTCTTGACATGATAACAATTTCAACATGATAACAATTTCAGCACTTTCTTAATCTTTATTTTTATACGATCCCAATGAAACTACCCATAGGATTTAAAATTAGAGAAGCTGACTCGAATTTTTCTATGGGAGAAAGAAAAATCAAGAACAAACTGGATTCTAAAAGGGGAAAATAATGAGGAAAAAATGCTATAGAAGATACTTAACAATATAATGAAGCAAAAGTAATTAAAACAGTGTGGTGCTAGTACATGAATAGCCATAGCAACAAAACAGACTAGAAAGTCCAGAAATAGACCAAAAATGTTTTTAAAAACCATACAGGAATTATAATAAAGGTGAATTTTCAAATCAGTGGAGAAAATATGGATTATTTAATAAATGGTGTTGGGACATCTGGATAGTAAATCCGGAAGAAGGAAACACATTTGGATTAATATCTCATATTATATAATAGAAAAAATTCCAAATTGATCAAATATTTAAAATTTAAAACCAAAATCATAAGAGCATTAGGGAAAAAGTGGAAGAACATTTTTAAAATATCAAAGTTGAAAAGATCTTCCTACAGGTTAAGAAAAACCCTGAAGTCACAAAAGAAAACATTGATAAACTCAACTCTGGAAAAAATTAAAATGCATACATGGAAAAACCACCATATATCAAAAGATAAATGACAAACCTGCATAAGTATTTCCAACTCACATTATATTCAAAAACCCAATTTCTTTCATGTCTAAGAAACAAAAACGACGACCAAAGGAAAAGAAGCATGAACAAAGCATATCAAAAGACAGTTCATAGACAGGAAAATCAAACAATTCTAAAAATTAAGAGGTATTCAACCTCAGGCCCAATAAGAAAAAATGCTAATCAAAACTACAAGCTCTGAGTTTTCACCTGTCACGGTGGCAATGAGCAAAAAGTTTGAGAACTTACCAGCGTGACCTGCCAGGTTTTCAGCTGTCTTTCGACTCCATTCCCACCCTTCTAAACTGTGACGCTGGAGCAGAGACTGCTCACCCCGTCTCTGCTTTGCCACCTGGCGCCTGCGCAGGCACTGCCAATAGGAGATGCCACAGTGAAAGAAGGAGGCTGAAAGAGGAAGAAGGGACTAGCTCCGCCCTCTCTGCTTCCTGTGCTGGTCGACATTAGCCCAGCAACTGTTTCCACCTGCAGCGTCAATGCTTCACCTTTGCAGCAGCAGAATCTAGTTTTGGGTTTTTTCCAGCACTTTAAGATTCAGTCTGACCTTTTCCATCTCAGTGAAGCATCAGTAACCTTCTCAGAAGTCAGGTCCGGGCCCATGGGGTCCCTCCTCCAAGCTCACAGCACGGCAGAATAAAATCCTCCTCTAAAGAGGTCTGCGTTTCAATACTGCGAGGTCCCTCCTCTAAGCTTCTAAGTTGATTATTTCAATCTCTTCACTTGCTCCTCGAGCCTTACAGATGGCGGCTGCTTTTTGCAATTGCTACCTCCCTGATACCTTAGGATTCTCTTCTTGTTTTCTTAACAGCTTTATACCTGTTTAACAATTATTCATATGAAACTCTAAGTAATTGGTATGGCGTCTAATTGGCTCTTAACTGGTACAGTGGATAAAGGTGTGGAGACACAGGGAGCCTCATACATCATTGGGGAGAATGTTAATTGATACACACGCATACACCCAAGAAAGCTGGCAACTGACCATTAATTTCACGTCTAGGAGCTTATCACAGCTTTACTTATTTGTGTGTGAAATACTGTGTATAAAAGGAAATTTATTGTAGGTTTGTTTATATAAAGCAAAAGATTGGAGGGGAAATTAAAGGTTAATCAATAAGGGAATGTTAGATAAATTACAATGTATTCATTAGTGAAACACCTTGCAGAAATTACTTTTTTTTTTTACGTAAAAAAAACCCTTAATCTGTTGGTGGCCTGCAGAAGAGTATATAAGGTTACAGTAAGTCCCCTACATAGGAACCTTAAAGTTGCAAACTTTCAAAGATGCCAACGTGAAGTCACACGTCCAATCACGTAAGTTAGTTCACGTGTCTGGCGTACATTGTCACGTGCGTGCATCCTCTACAAGTGGTTGTGCTTTGTGTACTTTGCTGTATTGTATAGGGTACAATAGTACAGTATCTTTATTTCAAGCTCAGGATGTCTGGAAGCAAGCGTCAAAGCAGCAGTGATGTAGCTGGTACTGCTAAGAAGTGCCAAATGATAATGATGGAAACAAAAGTGAAAATAATCGAGAGTGGAGTGAGGCCATCACTGTGAATGGGGTTTGGAAGAACTTTGCCCACAGTTTGTTCATGATTTTCCTGGATTTGAGAAGGTAGATGAGTCCAAAGAGATCTTCAGCAACTTAGTGACACTCAGCAAGAAGCTGGAGCTAGATCTGCAAGAGGACAACTTCATTGAACTCCTTGTTGTGCAACATGAGAAGCTTACTAATGAAGACCTGATGGAATTGGAGGTCCAGAAAAAGGACTGAGACAAGAGGAAGAAGTAACTGAAGAACGGAAGAGATTCATGATGCAGGAAATAGCAAGGGGATTTTCTTCATTTGAGGAGGCACTGTTAGATTCTGAGGCACAGGACCCGAACGTAGAATGGTACATGAAGGTTACAGTAGCCGTTCAGGGTGCAATCCAGTGCTACCGTGTCATCTATGATGAGAAAAATAGAGCTACTACCCAGACATCACTGGATCAGTTTTTCAAGAGGGTAGATAGAATTGAATCCAGCAAGGAACCAGAACCTGTTCAATCAATGTCAGGTGTGAGTGAACTTGCAGCTTGCCCTCCATCTCCTATTACTGACGATCCTTCAGCTCTACTAGCTCCCACCTCCTCTCCCTCCCCCAGTCAGTAAGTCTTCTTGCCTGTTCACTCGATGCCAGCCCCTGTATGCCAGCTGTTGTACTGTATAATGTATAATGTACTGTATAATGTACTTTTCAAGGTACTCTACTATAAGATTAAAATGTTTTCTTTGGGATGTTCCTGGAGGTCCAGTGGTTAAAACTACCTGCTTCCAAAGCAAGGGGCGTGGGTTCGATCTCCGGTTGGGGAGATAAGATCCCACATGCTGTGCAGCGCGGCCAAAAAAAAAAAGTTTTCTTTATTTTTTGTGTGTTTGTTTTTTATGTATTATTTGTGTGAAAAGTATTGTAAACCTAAAACAGTACAGTACCATATAGCCGATTGTGTTAGTTGGGTACCTAGGCTAGCTTTGCTGGACTTACAAGCAATTGGACTTTACAAACGTGCTCTCAGAATGGAACTCTTTTGTATGTGGGACTTACTATAGTCCCACTTACTAATTTTTACTTTGTTGCTTGTTGTTGTGGTGTTATATCCAAAATATCGTTACCAAGACCAATGTCAAGGAGCTTTTTCTCTATGTATTCTTTGAGGGGTTTTATGGTTTCAGGTCTTTCATTTAAGTCTTTAATCCATTTCAAGTTAATTTTTGTGAGTGGTGTAAGACAGGGGTCTAATTCATTCTTCTGCATGTGGCTATCTAGTTTACCCAATACCATTTATTGAAAACACTATCCTTTCCCAACTGAGTGTTCTTGGCTCCCTTGTCTAATATTAGTTGACTGTATACTCGAGGGTTTATGTCTGAGCTCTCATTTCTGTTCCATTGGTCTGTTTCTATTTTTATGCCAGTACCATACTCTTGATTACTACTGCTTTGTAGTATAGTTTGAAATCAGAAAGCGTAATACCTCCAGTTTTGTTCTTCTTTCTCAGAATTGCTTTGGCTATTTGGAGTCTTTTGTGGCTCCATACAAATTTTAGGATTTTTTTTCCTGTTTCTGAGAAAAATGACATTAGAATTTTGATAGGGATTGCAATGAATCTATAGGTGGCTTTCAGTAGTGTGGACATTTTTAAAAAATTAATTATTTCATTCCATGAGCATGGAATGTCTTTTATTTGTGTCTTAATTTCTTTCATCAAAGTTGAGTATTTTTCAGTGTACAGATAGATCTTTTTCCTCCTTAGTTAAATGTATTTTTTTTTCTGAATAACTTTACTGAATCAAAGATGGGTCACTAAGGAAATATATAATTATAACATGGTTAAATACATTTCTAAGTTTTTCATTGTTCTTGATGCTACTGTGAATGGGATTTTTTTGCTTTCTTTTTATATTTTGTTAATATATAGGAATACAATTGATTTCTGTATGTTGATCTTGTATCCTGCAACTTTCCTGAATTAATTGACTAGTTTGAATAGTTTTTTGGTATAGTCTTTAGAATTTTCTCTATATAAGATCATGTTATTGCAAACAGGCAATTTTACTTCTTTCTTTCCAATCTGTATGTCTTTTATTTCTTTTTCTTGTCTGATTACTCTGGCTAGGACTCCAGTACTATGTTGAATAGAGTCGGTGAGACTAGACACCTTTGTCTTGTTCCTGATATTAGAGGAAAAGCCTTCAACCTTTCATTGTTGAGTATGATGTTAGCTCTGAGCTTGTTATATATGGCCTTTATTACCTTGAGGTATGTTCCTTCTATGCCCTATTTGCTCTATGTTCTTTATCATCATGTGTTTTCTGCATCTGTTGACATAACCATTTGATTTTTATTTCATTCTGTGTTTCTCATTGATTGGTTTGCATATGTTGATTTGCATACTGTTGCATATTTGCATCCCAGGGATAAATCCTACTTGGTCATATTGTATGATTCTTTTAATGTACAGTTGAATTATGTTTGATAATATTTTGTTGGGAATTTTTGTATCTATACTCATCAGAGATATTGGTCTGTAGCTTTTTTGTTTTTTTTTTTTCTTGTAGTGTCCTTATTTGGCTTTGGTATCATGGTAATGCCAGCCTTGTAAAATTAGTTTGTAAGCATTCCTTCCTCACCAATTTTTTTGAAGTTTGCAAAGGATTGACATTAATTCTTTAAATGTTTGATTGAAATAATTGATAAATCATCTGGTCCTGGGCTTTTCTTTGGGGAGTTTTTTAGTTACCTTTTTAGTTTTTCAGTCTCCTTACTCATTATTGATCTGTTCAGAATTTCTATTTCTTCATGATTCAGTTTCAGTAGGTTGTATGTTTCTAGGAATTTATCCATTTCTTCTAGGTCATCCAATTCGTTGGTGTAAAATTGTTCATAGTAGTAGCTTATTATCCTTTGTATTTCTGTGGTATCAGTTGTAATGTCTCCTCTTTCATTTCTGATTTTGAGTCTTCTCTCTTTTTCTCTTAGTGTAGCTAAAGATTTCTCAGTTTTGTTTATCTTTTCAAAAAATTAGTTTTTAGTTTGTTAGGCTTTTCTATTGTTTTTCTGGTCTCTAGTTTACTTCTGCTCAGATTTTTGTTATATCTTTCTTTCTCCTAACTTTGGGCTTAGTTTTCTCTTTTTCTTTTGTCAGTTCCTTTAAATATAAATTTAGCTCATTTATTTGATATATTTCTTTCTTCTTACTGTAGGCATTTATTTTTATAACCATCTCATTTAAAACCATTTTTGCAGCATCCCAGATTTTTTTTATTGGAGTATAATTGCTTTACAATGTTGTGTTAGTTTTTGCTGTACAATGAAGTGAATCAGCTATATGTATTCATATACCTTCTCCCTCTTGGACTTCCCTCCCATCCTCCCCATCTAGATCATCACAGAGCACCCAGCTGAGCTCCCTGTGCTATACAGCAGGTTCCCACTTGCTATCTATTTTACACATTGTAGTGTATTTATGTCAAACCTAATCTCCCAATTCATCCCACCCTCCCCTTCTCCCACTGTGTCCACACAACCATTCTCTATGTCTGCTTCTCTATTCCTGCCCTGCAATAAGTTCATCTGTACCATTTTTCTATATTCCACATATATGCATTAATATATGATATTTGTTTTTCTATTTCTGACTTACTTCACTCTGTATGACAGACTCTAGGTCCATCCATATCTCTACAAGTGACCTAATTTCATTCCTCTTTATGGATAAGTAATATTCCATTATATATACATATATATGTATATATATATGCATATACATATATATGTATATATATATACACCATATCTACAGCATCCCATAGGTTTTAGTATGTTATATTTCCATTTTCATTTGTCTCAAGGTATTTTCTGATTTCCCTTTGACCCAGTGGTTGTTCAGGAATGTGTTGTTCAATTTCCATGTATTTGTGAATTTTCCAGCTTTCCCTCTGTTACTGATTTCTAGTTCCATACCTGTGTGGTTGGAAAAGAGATACTTGGTATGATTTCAATCTTTTAAAATTTGCTAAGCTACCTTTGTGATCTATCATATGATCTGTCCTGAAGAATGTTCCATGTGTGCTTGAGAACAATATGCATTTTGCTACTGCTAGATGGGGTGTTTTATACATGTCCATTAGCTCTATTTGATCTAAAGTATGGTTCAAGTCCAACATTTTCTTATTGGTTTTCTATCTATATGACCTATCCATTGTTGAAATTAGGGAATTGGAGTTTCCTACTATTATTGTATTATTGCCTGTGGCTCTCTTCAGATATGTTAGTACTTGTTTAATATATATTGGGGCTCCAATGTTGGGGGTACATATACATTTATAATTGTTGTATCTTCTTGATGAATAGGCACTTTTATCATTACATAATGACCTTCTTTGTATCTTGTTAGAGTTTTTGGCTTAAAGTCTACTTTGTCTGATATAATTATAGCTACCCCTGCCCTTTTTGGCTTCATTTGCGTAGAATATCTTTTTCCATTCTATTGTATTATTGCCTGTGGCTCTCTTCAGATATGTTAGTACTTGTTTAATATATATTGGGGCTCCAATGTTGGGGGTACATATACATTTATAATTGTTGTATCTTCTTGATGAATAGGCACTTTTATCATTACATAATGACCTTCTTTGTATCTTGTTAGAGTTTTTGGCTTAAAGTCTACTTTGTCTGATATAATTATAGCTACCCCTGCCCTTTTTTGGCTTCATTTGCATAGAATATCTTTTTCCATTGTTTTATTTTGAGCTTATGTGTGTCCTTAAAGCTAATTCTCTTGTTGGCAACATAAGTTGTGCCTTTAAAAAAAAATCCATGTAGCTACTCTATGTCTTCTGATTGGAGAATTCAATCCACATTCATTTAGAGTTATTATTGATAGATAAGGACTCACTAGTGCCATCTTAAGAACTGTTTTCTGGCTATTTTGAAGTTCCCTTGTTCCTTTCTTCCTCTCTTACTGCTTTCCTTTGTGAATTGATGATTTTCTATAGTGGTATGCTCTGAGCTTCTCTTTATCTTTTGTGAATCCAATTTAACTTTTTATTTTGTGGTCACCCTGAGGCTTACATAAAACATTTTATAGATATAATCATCTATTTTATGCTGATAACTAAACTTTGATTGTATACAAAACTCTACCCTTTTACTCCCCTTGTCTTTAATGTTTTTGATGTCACAATTTACCTCTTTTCTTTTTTTAACCTCTTTTTATATTGTGTATCCATTACCAAATTATTGTAGCTACAGTTATTTTTAATACTCTTGTCCTTTTCCTTTATCCTAAAGTTACGTGGTTAACCCTCCACTATATTATAGTATTAGACTATTCTGAATCTGACTATATACTTACCCATATCAGTGTGTTGCATATTTTCATATGTTTTCATGGTACTAATTAAGATGTTTTCATTTCTGCTTAAAGAATTCCTTTCAAGCATTTCTTGTAAGGCAAGTCTAGTGATGATAAACTCCCTTAGTTTTTGTTTGCCTGTAAAAGTCTTTATTTTGCCTTCATTTCTGAAGGACAGATTTGCCAGGTAAAGTATTCTTGGTTGGCAGTTTTTTTCTTTCAGTACTTTGAATATATCATCCCACTCTCTACTGGCCTCTAAAGTTTCTGCTGAGAAATCTGCTGATAGCCTTATGAGTGTTCCCTTATAAGTTAACAGGTTTTTCTCTTGCTGCTTTAAAATTCAAGTTGTCTTTGATTTTTGATGGTTTTATTATTATGTGTCTTAGAGAAGATCATTTAAAGTTGACTTTGTTTGGTGAGCTTCATGAACTTGGTAATACAAATCTCTCCCCAGATTTGGGATTCTCAGCCATTATTTCTTTAAATAAGCTTTCTGCTGCCTTTTCTCTCTCTTCTCCTTCTGGAACTCTAATAATTTGTAAATTGGTTCTTTTGATGGTATCCCATAGATCATGTAGATTTCATCACTCTTTTTCTTTCTTTTTTTCTTTTTGCTCCTCTGGATAATTTCAATTGATCTGTCTTCAAGCTCACTTATTCTTTCTTCTGCTTGGTCAAGTCTGCTCTCTATTGTATTCTTCAGTTTAGTCATTGTTTTCATCGACTCCAAAATTTCTGTTTAGTTCTTTTTTATGTTTTCCAAGTCTTTGTTAAATTTCTTACTTTATTCTTGTATTGTTTTCCTGATATTGTTGAATTACATATCTGTGTTCCCTTGTATCTCTCTGAGTATCTTTAGAACAATCATTTTGAATTTTTGGCCAGGTAATTCTTAGACTTCTGTTTCTTTGGGGCCAGTTTGGAGGTTTACTGTATTCCTTTGGTGGAATCACATTTCTCTGATTCTTCATGATCCCTGTAGCCTTGCATAGGGGTCTGTGCAATTTAAGAAACAATCATCTCTTCCAGACTCTATAGACTAACTGTGGTAAGGGAAGACTTTCACCTGTGGGTGGGAACATGATGGAGCATGCTGTGACCTCAGGTCTAGTGTTGCAGGGTGCTAACTGCAGGGGCTTTTGGAAGCTCTGAGTCTAGGGGGGCACAGTGTCTCTTTGGCCCAGGCTGTTGGGGTTTACAGCATTGACAAATTTTTGGTTCACTGATCACTGTTGGGGGGCATCTGTTGTGGCTGCCAGGGCTATTGTGGTCTTCAGCAGTCTCTCCAGGTCCAGCAGCTAGGGACCAGGGCACACAGTGGTGGTGGCCAGAGCCAATGGTGAGCACACACTCAACTGTGAGGTGCAGCTGCAGGTGCTGTGTAGTGGCAGGGGCCAGTTGCAGACACACATGTAGTTGTGAGGGCCAAGGCAGGCAGCAAGGGCTGGGGCCAACTGTGGGTGCTGTGGCTTTCAGCACATACCACTGTTCCTGCTGAATCTTGCCACGAGTGCAGTGGAAGCTGGAAATGGGGGTCAAGAGAGGGGTGTGCAGGTGCACAGCTAGAGGGGCTAGCTACAGGTAAGCACAGTGGTGCAGGCCAGTGACAGAAACCAGTGCCTAATTTGGGCCCACAAGCAGCTGGGGGGGCTTTGGCTGTTAGTCGTGCTCTCCTGTGGCTGTACAGTCTCCCCTTGAGTGTGCACACACAGTGCAGGCTGATGACAAGGGTCAGGCTGGCAGCATGCAGTGCACAGCTGGAGGAGCCAGCCCCGAGTGCATGCACGATGGTGGTCAGCCATAACGGTGTAGAGGGTGGCATCTTACACTTGTACATCCTCAGAGGCCTGGGGTGGCTCCCGCTGTGGTTCCCAGGCTCTGGCAGGGGCAGGGAGGGACCCAGATAGTTTGCATGAGCAAACGCGAATACCTGTGGGGCAAAAGCTGCTAAAATCTGCAGTGGTTCCACTGCCGGAGTGCTGGTCATTGGTTCCTTCTTCATTGGTAAAAGCTGCTGGGTTTGTTTACAGAGCAGGGCACTGTGAACCACCATCACTCCCACCTCATGGCGGCTACTGGTAGATCCTGCTTTTCTTCCTTGTTCCTAGCCATCTTGACTTTGCTGGTCTGGGTGCAGTGAAAGCCAAGAAGGATCTTTGTGTGATGCCCCCAAGGCCTGGAGAAGCTGGTTGCTCACTCTGCTTTCCCTTTCCTAGTGAGGAGAACTCTTTCTAGCTGGGGAGTTCTCTTCTGGTGCTGAGCAGTGCCAGCCTGGGGAATGGGATGATGCAGGCAAATGAAGCTGTCTTCCTTCTCTTCTTGTGTGATGATTCTCAGGTTTTCTATTGACTATGTTGCTAAAGTTTCTTAAGTGGACTCCACAGATCTCCCAGAGCTGTGTTTGTTAGTGGATAGCTGTCTAATTGTTGATCTTTGTAGGGGGACGGAGATGGGGTCTCCTATACCAGCATCTTGATGATGTCATTCTCACAGTTTGTTTCCTACTCTGGTATTTAACCAAAAATTGATCTTAGCCATTGGTTTAAAGATGATTTTATATAGTATAATAACCAATGAATGTTTTATTCCTACTTTGCAAAGAGATGAAAAATTCAGGAATGGATGTTGAATTTCCTGAATCTGGAGTGAACAGATGGACAGTCTGGGCATTTATGGAGGTTGTGATAGGCAGGTATACAATATGGTGTTGAGAGCTCGAGCTGGTTGGTGCTCCCCTTTCTCTGCCAGCTCCTCCGCATACCATGAGGCCCAGAGACAGGCAATCAATTCCACTAATTCTCAGTTTTCCTTTCTAACAAATGGAGGCCAGAATAGAACTACCTCACTGAGTTCTCCTGAGAACTAAATGAGATGAAGCACATACAACACTTAGCATGAAGGTTGGCGCATAGTAAGTGCTCTAACTTAGGCCAATTATTATTTATATTGTTAGTTGTTTTTTAACCTCTGACCTTTTATTATTAAGAATTATGTTAGCAGATTGTCTAATATTTGATTCTTTACTTTACAGACCAGAAACATGAAGCACAAAGAGGTCAATAAAGGGACATGCTTGGCTGGCTGTGAGAAAGAGATGTGACCAAAAGGTAGTTCTGGAGGCTCTCTCAGCCCTTTCCCTACGGCTAGATCATTTTTCTGCTAAGGCAGACTGTATTATAAATATACACCTCAGGACCACAAATGGACTGTCTGCTGTGCCACATTCATCTGGATTAACTTAATATGCTTGGAGTCTTGTCCATATTTTTCTATCCTCAGTTTTGCAACAAATTCATGTCAAGCTGCTCTTTTAATCATTTTTCAAGCAAAACCTGGCCTTAATGAAATAAAGAAAAAATAAAAGCAACAGTGCAGTGAGCTTATGTTCACTTCTACACCCTTCATTTGGCAGATGAGAGAGCTGATGAGTGCATCTCCCTCAGCTCACTTTGGAGCTGATCTTAGGGCCCATGGACCTGGGATGAGGGACCATGGTTAGAGATCCTGGGATGGGTGGCCATGGTTAGAGATCCTGGGATGGGGGGTCACAGGGCTGATGTGGGCAGGGAGGTGGGGGTGGGCAGAATTTCTGGAGGAGTTCCATCAGAAGACAGGAGAAGCAGGTAGGGAGTTAGGGATCAGGCTGAATATAGGGCAAGTACTTGTCAGCTCATGGGGGAGGAAAGCTGTTTGAGGCAGGGCAGCATTGCTTTCTCAAGGACCAGCACTGGGAGTGGGCTTCTATATTATGTGGGTATTTAGGAATTCTGGACTGAGTTGGGATGGCTTGTCTGCTCTGTTTCCTCCTCCATCTTCAACTCCCAAACACCAGGAGGGCTGGAGGGGCCCTTTCAAGCCTTTGTGGCAGGCAGAATTCTAAGACAGGGCCCCAAGATTTCCTGCCCCTGGTATATGAGCCCTGCATAATCCCAGGGACTGTGAGTTATTCCTGTGATTAGGTTACATTATATGTCACAGATGACTTTGAGAGAGGGAGATTATATTGATGGGCCTAACCTAATTACAGGAGACCTTTAAATTTGGGTCTAGAGGTGAGAGAGGGAGAGAAAGAAAGGGAGAAGGAGTGAGAAAGAGAGAATCAGAGATTCAAAGTGAGAAGGATTTGATGTACTATTGCAAGTTTGAAGAGGCAGCAAAGAAATGGGAACCTCAGTCCAACAACCACAAGGAACTGAATTCTTCCAATAAGATTGAGCTTGAAAGCAGGATTTCCCCTAGTGTGTCCAGCTGAGAACTCAGCCTGGCTGACACCTTGATTTCAGGTATTAACCTGCACTACACTGAACAGAGGACCCAGCCATCTGTGCTGAACTTCTGACCTGCAGGACTGTGAGCTAATACATGTCATTTTAATTGCTAGCTTTGTGGGAATTTGTTCTGTGACAATAGAAAACTGAGACAACTTTTTTCACTTTATTTCCTTGGTGATCCAGAACTCATTTTCAACACATTGTTTTGCCTTGCGGGAAATATCTGCCTGATCACAGAACCAACAACGGTTATGTTTCTCCCGAGCAACTGTGGTCAATTTTCAGCACCCTAGAAACTATGAACAGTATAACTATCCTTGTTCCTTTCCTAGCAAGGACCGATTGAACACTTAGAGATCAGTGTGCCTGCTACTGTCACAGGCACACTTACCTGATCCTGGAGCCCCACTCTTCACTGGCAAAAAGTACATGCTCATGTATTTTGAAAGTTAGCCTGAAATCTTTTCTGGATCAAGGCAGGGCATGTGCATGTGCATACACACACACACATACACACACAATTTTCTTTGTGTTTCCAGACTTTTAGGACACTTAATAGGGCAAGAAATTGGCAGCTCATGATTAACGATTGAATTCATAGCTTTAAATTTAAAACACCAGGAGAGGTGTTTGGAGGCAAAGAAAAATATATTAACTATATTATTTGGAAATATAGCTGCCCTTTCTAAAAATGAGTTTATTCCATTTCCCAACTTTTTGGAAATACATGTGTGTGGATAATACACTTAATACAGCATATAGAATAATTTATGTTCTGTATTATACACGTAAGACTATCTCTCTAGTCTCCTTGAATGACAACCTCCCCTTAAGTAACAATCCTTTTGTCATCCCATGTTCCTTCTGTAACTGCAACCATTTTGTGTGCTGATGCACTGACAGGTCATACTAAAGTCAAACCATGCCAGAATATATTCTGAAAGCCAGAGGGACAGAAGTCGGGGAGGGTACCACAAAAGTGCATGAGGGGGAGAAATGCAGTTAGAGGGGTGAGCGAGGGGCTGCTGTGAGTGTCACAGGGGGAGGCTTGCCCACCGTCATCACTCCTGAGGCCCTGGAGAGCCAGGGGAACCTGGCATCTTCTGTTAACAAATTAATCTTTGACAAATGGGGCAACCCACTGCTTCACTACTTCACAGTTGGAGATGTGACTGAGGTTTGCTCAGAAGGCTGAGGATTCCTGAACTGGGAATCTCTGGATGAGAAGGAATGAGCCAGGGGAGGATGGGGAGGAAGGATGCTGTGGGCAGAGGGAAATGCAGCAGCAAAGGCAGGGAGATGCACACCAGCTTGGTGTTTGGGGAGCCACAAGCCCTTTCACCTCCCTGGGCTGGAATGTGTGGTGGCCGTGCGGCTCTGCAGGGGATGGGCAGTTCCATGTTTGAGACATTTTAATTATTTTTGTTTCTTTTTTATTGTGGTATATGTTTAGGAATTTGAACTTTACCATATAGGCAAGAGACAGCCATTGAAAGTCTGGCTTTATTTTTCGGTAAATAACATTTTAACACATATATGTGGAATCTAGAAAAATGGTACAGAAGAACCAATTTGGAGGGCAGGAACAGAGACGCAGACGTAGAAAATGGATGTGTGGACACAGTGGGGGAAGGGGGGGTGAGGTGAACTGGGAAATTAGGACTGACATATATACATTACCATGTGTAAAATAGATAGATAGTGGGAACCTGCTGTATAGCACAGGGAGTTCAGGTCAGTGTTCTGTGGTGAACTAGATGGGTGGAATGGGGGGTGGTTAGGAGAGAGGTCCAAGAGGGAGAGGATATATGTATAGATATAGTTGATTCACTTTGTTGTACAGCGGAAACTGACACAGCATTGTAGAACATGTATACCCCAATTTTTTAAAAAAAAGATAAAATTTAAGAAGTAATATGTACTCATTGAAGACGATCAGAGATGCTCTGGACAGGGGACTGCAATGCTTAGATTGTGCTCTGAAGGTTCACCGCACGACAGCCTAGAGGCCACAGTGCAGGGGTTTTCTGTAGGGGCAAAGGGCCTCTCCAGACCAGGGGAGGCAGACCCTGTGGGGGTGGACCAGAATCAATACTGAAAGCTCCCCAGGTGAGTCTGAAACCCAGCAGGAACCTTTGGGGCTCCTGGGCATGGAAGCCTTTCCATGTCTCCCGTTTCTTGTTTCTAGGGAACAGACTCCAGCCTCCATAACCTTCCCTGAGTTCCAAAGGGCAGATTTGAACAGTTGTTAATCAGGGAAGAGAGGGGATGCAGAGACAAGGGAGGAGCAGTCAGGAAACAATAGTGCAGCCTTGGGGCAGGGTCCTGGTTCCCCCTCAAGGGATACACATAACAATACCTTTGAGCTCTTCTACAGAATTAAAACTCCCAACAAATGGAAGATGTCAGCGTTCTTCATTCCAGAGAAGATCACCTGAGGCCAGATGAAAGGAACCAGAGAAGCTCATCAAGAGAGTACCTGATACCAGATTAAAGGAGTGCAGGCCCTGCAACTCACTCTAATCTTGTCAGCAATGCCACCCTTGAACCATTGCTCTACAACTCCTCCCTAATCCTCCCAGGTTGGGGGACACAGTTTTTGAGGGGCGCATGCCCACTGTGTCCCCCTTTGCCTGGCAAAGCAATAAAGCTATTCTTTTCTACTTCACCCAAAACTCTGTCTGAGATTCGATTCGGCACCAGTGCACAAGGCCGAGTTTTTGGCATCAAGTCCAGGGTGGACCCCAGGCTGAGAACCATGAATTTAGAAAGCACAAGATAGAGGCAGAGGACTAATTTGGAGACAGCTGTAATGGTCCAGGCAAACCCTAAAGAGGGTCTTGACAGTATGGTTAGGAGGGCAGAGCGGAGGCTTGTACCATTGGATGATAAATGGATGGAATCTGGTGACTGATTGGAAGAGGGTGTTGAGGAAAAGAAAGGAGTCCCTATTTGGACTATCTATTTCTTTGTATTCTCTTTAAATTTAGCATCTCTTTTTTACAGATTATGAACTTCCTCAAAATCACTGTCCTTCAGATGCTGGTCTTGTCCTTTACCACCAGCAAGTCCAGCTAAGGAGGAGTGTCTTTGCATCTAAGTCTATGAGGTTGGAGGGAAAAAATTCCCTATTTGGACTATCTATTTCTTTGTATTCTCTTTAAATTTAGCATCTCTTTTTTACAGATTATGAACTTCCTCAAAATCACTGTCCTTCAGATGCTGGTTTTGTCCTTTACCACCAGCAAGTCCAGCTAAGGAGGAGTGACAAGAATTAGGTCTTTGCATCTAAGTCTATGAGGTTGGAGGGAAAAATATGCTTTAATTCTACTTTTTAAAAACAGCTTTTAAATTAATGAACTGCAAAACCTTTGGGTAAGTTAGATCATAGGAAGTATGTCAGCTGCCTTTCCATCTGGATCACACAGTCTGTTCAGTGAAAGACAAGGACTGCATTTTGCACAGAGCTCTCTGCAGCCACCCACCCCCTCTGACTGAATAGACAGGCAACGTGAGGGATCACCCGGGGAGGGATGCACATGGTTCATCCGCAAGCGTGTGTGGTGAGACTGCGACAATATTTACTCCTCACAGAATGAAAGATGTTCCTGAAAAGATGCCTATAAAATGATTTTGCTTTCATATAAACCATTCCCCCCTCACTGACTTGCTTTAAAATTTCTAAGATGTATTCCCCTGGAAAAATATACCTAGGTTCTAGGCAAAATGTGTGTCTCTCTCTAGTGCAATGTCTGTCGTCCCGTGACATGGCACAGGGATACTCATCTTCCATGAGAAGTTAAGCAAAGCCCACTAAGGTCCACGGATGGGCTTGTTAGCCCCCAGGCACACTGCCACCTCAGGGCCCTCATCCCCTCACAGCAGCAGCTGCCTTACCTCCAAATGCATCGTGGAGGCTCCTGCTCTCTACAACTTGCTGGATCACGTGATGAGTGGGTACCTCCCCTTCTCTCAGATGGCAGGAAAATTCTTGCTGTTTCCTTAAATACTGGTCAGCATCCAAGAACCTCATACCGACGCCCTCTGCCTTTCCAGGGGCTGTGTGGGAAGCCGAGGTCCACCCTCTCGTTGCCTACATTGTGATTCTCTAAGACAAGATCTCTAAGCAAAAGACTCACTTGGGCACTAGAAATAATCTGTAACACTTCTGACCTAGTTCTTTTCCCACATGTTAAACTATAATCCACAGTTCAGGCATCATTTTGAACTACTCCTCATTCATCCATCCATCCATCCAACCATCCATCCGTCTCACAGGTACTATTCTTGGGGCAGTGAATTCCTTTAAAGAAAACATCTTGATTATACTCCAATAAAGATGTTAAAAAAAAAGAAAGAAAGAAAACATCTTGAATGAAGGACTCAAACCCTTGATCATGGGTAGTAACTCATTATTTTTGGCACTTTCCACCTTTCTGTATATTGTTTAAATAGGCGTTTAGCTTCACTGAAATCTATGTATTTTGCAACCAGAGAGGTGAAGGAGACCCACAGAGAAACAGTTACAGGATCAGCTCATGAGACTCATAATACAAATCAATTCTTACTGTATCCTCACTACATGCTGGGCAAATGCTGACAGCATCCATGGCATCATTTCATCTCATCCTCAGACAACCTTTTAACAGTCTGATGCAGCGTGTCCTATTTTTATCACCCATCTCTATTGCTGTAGATTCAGAAATTGAGCCTCAGAGAAGTTAAAGGCCACCAAGTTAAGTGGCCAAGCCAGGGTCTGGACCCATGCCTACTGGGTACAAATGTTTTATGGAGGGCCTACCACATGCCAGGTATTGTTCTAGCCAGTGCTGGGAAACAGCTCTGAATAGGACAGGCAGGCGCATCCTTGACCTTAGAGGCTATACTTTAATAGGGGGAGCAAACGCACAGAAATTACACCATGAGCACCATGACTGAAAACAAAGCATGATGGAGCCTGGAGAGTGACTGCAGGTGGGTGGAGACTGTTTTACGTTGGGTGGTTATGGAGGCCTCTCCGAGGAGGCCTTTGACATTGAGAAAAATCCTAAATGAAGAGGGGGAGTAAGCCATTTCAGTGCCTGGGGTAAATGTTCCCAGCATCAAGTACAAAGGCCCTGAGGGCACACTGGTTTGCTGTATTCAGGGGTGGGAAAGACAACCAGTGAGGCTGGAAATAAGTGGAAAAGGAGGAGATAGCAGTAGGTGGGAGCAGGCCATCTAGGACTTGAAGGCTATGGAAAGAATGTTGTATGGAGAAAGCCACTTTTGAGCAGAAATGTTACGTGATGAGACGGGCAAGTTCCAGCAGAGAGGAGAATTGACTATGCAGGAGACAGATCTCAGGACCAGAGTTTCTTAGAAGGCAAGATGGGCTAGGATCCTGCACACAAATAGAGAGGTTGACCTGAGACGGTGGGAACAAGAAAGAACAGAGCCTGTGAGTCCACGTGCAGGCAGGTTGCAGAGTGGGTAGTGCCGAGGCAAGTTGGTTGGGTTCTGATGGCCTCCATCGTCTCAGCGAAGGAAGGCAGGTCATCAGCTGACGGGGGAGAGGGGACAAGTGCTATAGGTTTGAGGAAAAAGAAGAAACTATGAAATAGCCTTCTTTAAAATGTGGGAAAGGTGAGTGCTTCCTGGCAGTACTAAAGGGCCCTTGAGATTTGTGGTCAGAAAGACTCTTCTGCTGCCTAGAGCGAGTAAAGGGTTGACAGAATTGGGTTTAACCAAGGTTGGACTTTGCCAGATGAGAGTGACCGAGAGATAAAGGGGCAACTTATATATGGAGGAATCTCAGCTAAGGAGGGAGGTGAAACGTGGGTGCAGTCACGTAGTTCAGACTGCAGGCAAAGAAGCGAGCTGCAAAGGGGAGAGATGATGGTCCATGAGTGGTGTACCTGGATCTGAGAGTTTGGAAGCGATGCAGTCACTGGTGTTGGGAAGACCTAGAATAGAACCACGGGAGTCGATGGCTGAGGTAGGTTGGCCTTAGGAACGGAGAAGCCAGAGCGTGGGATGGACTGTCCCTTTTATATGAACACGGAAGCCATGAAGAATCATAACAGAGTTATCTCTTAGCTGCCTGCTATAGTACCAGTCCGGGTAAGAAGAACAGTAGTCACTGAGTTTTCCTCATGCTCATATACAGGATTAGACTCGTGGAGGACAGAACCCTGGACCCATAACTACTACTTCTGGACCTTAATTCTACATGAGTGATCCTGATGGTCAGGAGTATGAACTCATTTTCTGGTACCTCTGTTTTACTGTTTGGGAAATACAGGGCGGTGGGGTATTTTCTCTAACATTTGGCAACAAATGCTTGCTAAGCGAATGAGAAATGCATTAGTCCCATTTTAATTCGCACAACCCAAGTAAGAAGAAAGATTATGAGAAAATGGTATTACCCGTTACTTTATCCCATTCTTTTCCTGTATTATTCAAGAAAGGATTCTAAGAGTGGCAACTGAGTGTAAAAAGGAATAAGGCAAGAAATGCCCATGTAACTGTTGGGTTTGGGTATCCAACTGGCCTGAAACGGTCCCTTTGTCCCCCTTCAAATGCCCACAGCTAGGAAGTCCGAGAGCAGGGATTTGAATCCAGTTCTGTTGGATTTCAGTGTGATCTTTGCTTCCTACTCTTATTAGTCCTACAAGGTGGACTAACGTCCAACAAGGTAGACAGCGTGTCTGTGTGTGTGCATCCCCTCCCCCACCCATAAGCAATAATTAGCCCCACGTCCTACACCTGGAATGGAGGTTGTCCATACTTTCTTTTCAGTTCCAAGTATTTCAACAATGCGTATTTGGGATGTCTGAGGGCACAATGCAGAATCTTCCTAAGGCAGGTTATCTGAGAGAGCTCCACCCATAAACCACGGGGTTGTTTCAGGTTATAAATAACTCTTTGAAAAGTTAGATTTTCCTGCTTGAATAAACCTCCTCCTTGACAAGTCTCCCCCTTTCCTCATCAGTAGTCACTGTGCACCCAGGAAAGCAAAATCACCTCAGATTGGCTAAGTCGTTAAAAAAAAGGCAACTAAAGAGACTTAGAAATTGCTAGAAAGGGTCTGGAAAGAAAAAGAATAATGATTTCAAGTAGCTAGATTAAGAAAAAAAATCTTAGGTTAATGTTGCCAATTTTAAGCAAGCAAGATTTTTTTTTTTAGTCTGAAAGTGTAACACGCAAATAGGCTGATAAAATTAGAAAGGCTCCAGTTAAACTCAGGGAACTCTCTAAAACAACCTGTTAGTGACTGTGGAAATGAATCTAGTTGGGTACACAAATAGCTGTACCCATAAACTGAAGCATTAACGCTAAGGTTCTACTAACCTCCTGTGAAATGCAGTCCTCTTTGGGTTCTGACAGAGCTGCCATTTTTCGTAAAAGTTAATTGCAGTCAAGAACGTGGGCAGGGAAATGGTCCACAGCCCCGGGGGGAGGTATAAGAAGATCCCGAGGGTCAGACTCTGCCTTGGATCCTAGGGCTGCCTGATAATTCCGACTTCCCCTTGGCTGAACACAGACAGGGGCCTTTACACCCTCGCATATGCCTGAGGACTTCACTCATTTAAGGGCTTCTGCTACCTCTGTTAAGAGCAACACAGGAAAACTCCAAAGGAGAAAAAAAATTATCTCTGTGCATCAGAATGCACGGGTTTGCTCCTGAGTTTTGGGGACTCCTTAATGAAACAGCCCTGGCGAAGACCCCTGATCTAAAAGTGTGGGCCCTGACTCCCCAGGCAGCCAAAGTACCTTAAATCCGGGGCCCAGTTCAGGTGGTTGAAAGGGGTAGGACCTAATGATCTACCAGACACAAGATTAATTATTGTGAGGGGCAGGGAGAGCGACAAACCCTTGAGTAAGCACATTTGACGGCTCTGCTCCTCAGGCCAGTCTTGTAGGTCGTGTGTTTTGAACCAAAGAAATGAGGAGAGCAGAGTTAATCCGCTCACTAGTCAACCTGAACTTTGCTCTCCTCATAGACCAAGAAAGACAAAAGTACTGATGTCAGTTCGCTGTACAGGATAGCTGTGGAACTCTTAATTAGGTCTGAAATGTGGTGGGTGTAATGGAGGGTGGCCCTCTGGGTGTGGGGAGGAGACCACCTGGCCTGCCCTTCTCTCCAGCTGGCATCCCAACCTGTGTGGGCAGTGGGTCACTTTCCTGCTTGAGGTGGGGAGGACCTGGGCCCTACCTGCCAATCCCAGGTATCTCTGACCTACTGGATGCTTGATACCCTGCCTTCATTCACTCTGCTCACAGGTCGGATTTAATTTACCATGTCAGCTCTGTGAGGTCCTTGGGAAGGAAGAACTTACCTTCTCTCAGACTCTTTCCCTGAAGGAATGTTTTTCCTGGAGTATGACTGCTGAGTTGAACACTTGAGCTGAAAGATGCAAATCTGGAATCTTTATAATTTGAGATTTCTTATCTTTCAGTGAAATGTTAATAAAAAGTGTTTTTATAGAAAGGCCATTTAGGGTTTAAACCAGAGTGTTTTCAGCCAGACTTTTGTCAACCTGATGGCCATTTATCGGACACTTTCTGTGTAAAAGCCACTGTGCCAGTGGCCCGGAGGGTCCACGGAGCCAGGTACTGGCTGGCCACCCTCTCACTGTGACACTTGTTAACCTTATTCCAAATGCTGTCTCCAAGGCCAGAGTCAATCAAAAGTCCTTCCTTTCTGCAAGTTCCTGAGGCTTTTTGAGTGGTAGGATTATGAGTGATTTTTTTCTCTTTGTTTATAAATATTTCCAAAGAGGATACATTATTTGCGTATTTTTTAAGTGTTAAAAATGGTGACATCCTATATACTTATTTTGGTCCTCATTTTAGTTTAAAAAAATCTCTAGTGTTTCATGGTTAAGTATTGTAATGGATGAGTATATGTTTGTTTTGTTGGATTGTGTAGAAATGATCAAGTTCATGTAAATAAAAATAAAATAAAATAATATATATATAATTGTATATAAACATATATGTGTATATATAAGTATGTGTATATTTATATTTATATGACCAGGGAGACAGGACTGGCTCTTTTAGATCAGGGGTCTTCTCCAGTGTTGTTTCATTAAGAGTCCCAGAAAATTAGAATCAAATCCTGTGTGTGTGTGTGTGTGTGTCTGTCTGTCTGTCTAATAACAGGTAAAATATAGATAGATGAATGATTATTCCTGGAGCACAGAGACTGCAGCAGACGGCTGGGATAGACTTTGTCAAGTCAACCCAAGGAGACAGTGGGTCTCTGTTACGGACTGAATTGTGTCCCCTGGCCAAATTCACATATTTAAGCCCTAACTCCCAATGTATTTGGAGATTGGGCCTTTAGAGAGGTAGTTAAGGTTAAATGAGGTCTTTAGGGTTGGGCCCTAATCCAATAGGACTGGTGTCCTTACGAGAAGAGGAAGAGGCACCAGGGATGCAGACACACAGAGAAAAGGACATTTCTGGATACAGTGAGAAGGCAGTGGTCTGCAAGCCAAGGAGAGAGGCCTCAGAAGAAACCACCCCTACAGACACCTTGATCTTGGATTTCAGCCTTCAAAACTGTGAGAAATAAACATCTGTTGTTTAAGCTGAAATGAGGCTGCTGGGGAAACTTTATCAGGAAACAACAACTCCAGACTCAAGACCCCAAAATACCACGTTAGAGCGAACTTTGAACCTCTTCCCCTAAAACTGAATAAATTTCTTAATCTTGGGCCAGGATGGGATCTGAACTTCTGGGGCGCCTCTTAGGGAGGAGTGACTGTGGGCAGGGCCTGGGTAAATCCTCCAAGAGAGGATGCCTGTTGTGGCAGTGACTTCCCTTCCCCTTCTTTCTCTTTTGGAAGAGTGAGTCCACCTGATGTGTTAACCAAAATACAAGTATCTAAATATCACCCTGCTTTAGTTTAATCAAAACCTCAAGGGACTTTTGCTGAAGCTACACATGTGAATAGCAGATCCCCACACTCTGGGTTAAACTGGCATAGACAAAATAAAGGGCTTGATCAGGAATCACGGCTATGGTGTGCAGATGATTTTGGGTTTATTCCATCCAGAAAGCCCTCCATCATGTTCTGGGCCTGCCCATCCTTGCTCTTCCCAAAGTGTCCTATAGGTCCACTAACACGGCACATGGAAGAGTCCTTTGTCATTGCCTCTTTTCTCATCTGTCTCCCCACTACTCACTTGTCCCATCCCAGGCAGGTGGCTTCATGGGGATGGGGATTTATCTTGTTCAGTTTTCTATACCTAGTAATTAGCATAGAGGAGCTCACTCACACATATTTACTAAAAAAAATTATTGAAGCCACAGGCTACACAAAGATGCACGAAATACCTATGTGCTAAGCAGACCTCCAAAGTTGGGGGATCAGAGGACTGCATGTACTGGCAGGGGGGTAGGCGCTGAGGAGGTGGGAGTGGGTCCTGGGGAAAGAGGATCAGAGGCAGGAGACTCTGAGCACCATAAATCGCTTTGCTAAATTAGGAGTGAGATGAAATGGGGCTGTGGATTCTCAGCTAGAAGAAATTATATGTTCTGTCAATATCTGTCAACCTCTCTATCCCCCTTAGAAACTCCATTCCCATTCCACCCATGGCTTTGTGGAATGGAGACAGAATTTAAAGCTACAGTACCCCGGAGATCTTGTCAAATACTGCCTCACAAAACCATTCTAAGGCTCACCAGTAAATGTCTGGGCAACACTGATCCCTTGCATGTAAATAAATCATGTGTGCAATTCTAGCTTAAGCACTTGACTTTACACTGATCATTGTTTTTTTTTTTTTTTTTAATAAATTTATTTATTTATTTTTGGCTGCATTGGGTCTTTGTTGCTGCACGCGGGCTTCTCATTGTGGTGGCTTCTCTTGTTGCGGAGCACAGGCTCTAGGCACGTGGGCTTCAGTAGTTGTGGTGTGTGGGCTCAGTAGTTGTGGCTCACGGGCTTAGCTGCCCCGCGGCATGTGGGATCTTCCCGGACCAGGGCTCGAACCCATGTCCCCTGCATTGGCAGGCAGATTCTTAACCACTGCACCACCAGGGAAGCCCTACACTGATCATGTTTTATCTGTAGCATATGATTGATAGCTTCTACAAATCGAAATAGTCCCTTAAATTCTCTCCTAAGGAAAGTCTAACAGAAATATACACGAAAGAAAGAAATGAAAAATTAGAATATTATACTGTGCAATCACTTCAGACTTCTTGCAGTCTTAGTGTAACGGATTATTTCATTCAGAAACCAATTTTCAGAATATTAGGGACTAAGTCCTAGACTTTTGTCTTATCATAGGATCGCCAATGAAGTTCCTTTTTAGTGCCTGGTTTGACATGCTGCAAAAAATAAATCATGAATGTGTTGGTGAGGCAATAGGCAAAACAGAATAAGTTCATAAAAGGCTCCTACGGCCATTACAAAATCCAAGTCATAAAATAAATATCATGTCATCTTCCCAAAATGTCACGTGACCAGGTTTCAAGATCAGGACTGGAAATGAGGGCAGATTTAAGAACATGATATGATTGCAGGGCATGAATCTGGTGAGATCACGAAAGGCTCGATTCTGACTAAATCCTTACAAGGCACTGTTGTCTGATGATTTAAGGAAAATGGATCTAAACTCTCCTCAAGTTCCTCTTTCCTCGTGTAGAGGCGATTCTTTACATAGCATAACTCATTAAAAACTGAAATGGTGAAAAAATAACTGTTAGGAAATGCTTCTGTCCAGCAGTTTGTTTAAGGCTGTCTCTGACTGGGGGGCTGTGAAGATCACTGGCCAGTCTCTGGAGGATCTCAATGCTGGGGCCCCCTTCCCTAGAGTAGTACAGCGAGTCCCTGATAAAAAGAGAAAATAAACTCTCTGCTCCTTCACTAATTTTTTTGATTCTCCCTCTTGACACATTTTGGGGTGAAGCTGAGACTCTCTGTGGACACACAGGATGAAGGGGACCCTTCGGTAAATTGGGAGACCTTCATCCCCAATGGATGATACATTGTGATTGATGCTCATCAAGAGCACCTTCCATTGGCAACAGGTCTTGCCACTTAATCTCTGCCAAATACAAGGGCACAAGATCATTTATTACAAAACCCAGGTGCCTTCCAAATTCACTGGCTTATGTTCTAACAATTCGAGATGGCTGGTCACATCAGTCACCTGTGAATTAATTTTGCAACTAATTTTGTTGGAGTGCTTTCCAGCTGGTTTCATAACTTTAAGTTAGCTGTTCCACAGCTGCTTTATTATGATTTAAAATACGTTTTGAAAGATCTGCTTTTAAAACTCTCAAGACAAATATTACTATTGCCAACTTTAATGACTTAGAGTTTGGGGGTTATTAATCACCTATTTGTCTGTCGCAGGAGACCCAGACTACCTGTGGAGGAAAATCCTGACCTGATCCTACCTTAGAGTATGGATTTAACCTACATTCCCAAGGAAATGTCCTATTGAGTTGCTTTTTTTTTGAGAATATCAACTCTACCTTTGCTTAGGGGTCTGACAAAGCAAGTGAATCTGTGAACATGAACTCACAAAGATATTTCAAGTTTTGGCAGAGAACTTTACTTTGAACTTTATGCTGTTCAATTATTATCAAAAGCTTGGTTTCAGAGACACTAGATGAAAACGGTGGAAGAAGAAGAAAAACTTGAAATGTTCACTTCCAATTTCTAGAAGTACAGACTATGTAAATAGATAGACTATAGCAATGTGAAGTAAGGACAAGAAACATCCAGCATAATGAAATCCTGAAGGGATTTCCACAATTTTTAACATTGGTGAAGACAGAGTAAGAAATACATTCTTGGGCTACACATGGTCTGGCCTCTCAATCTGGGGGACCCTCAACACTTGGCCCCAAAGAAGGCAGGAACATTCCATCCTCTGCCTGCCCCCTCACTCTAGTGGTCTCTCCCCTGCTCCTTGGGCCCCGCCCCCTGGGCTTGCAGGTGTCATCGCTCCAACAGCCACCTATTTTCTGTGTCCAGAGGTCTAGTCCCCAGGTCTCAGCACTGCTGGGGGCAAGGGAAACGTGGTGGCCACTGCAGTGCCAAGTGACTGCTCCTCAGAGCAAGTCTTGGAAACGAGGCTCAGGACTTTGAACTTATACTGAGAACAGCTACGGATGCGTCTGAGTCTCTGCACTATGGGAGAACCCAGCAGGCAGAGGGAGCGCCCTCATCCCATCCAGAAGATGCCCACCTATCAGAGGATGTGTGATGGTCCCACAGAGGGAAGGGCGGATGTATAAACCTCCTGTCGAGACACAGACCTGGAGGGAGAAGCTTGAAGGCTCACAGTGGAGAGTGCACTGAGCTGAGGACTATTTATGCATAGATTTCTGTCCCTTGATGTATAAATGGAGAGGGGAGAAAACTATCAGAGGCTTATTCAGAGACTGTGAAGCACAAAGGGAAGAGAGCCTGGACAAAAATATTGAGAGGAAGAGCTTACTTTTGAAGATGATTTTCTACAGAAAATAGAAGAAAAATATAAAGCATATGCTAAGTGCTCCCAGTAAGATACAAAAATCCATGAAAAACAAAATGCAGGGTGATATATGGAGAAAATGAAGTAAGTTACATGTTCTTTAGACCTGACACAATTAGGTCTGTTCCCCACCAGGCCTGTGACATTTCATACCCCTGTGATCTTGCACATGCTGTCCAGGCTGGGCCTTACTTCCCTTCTAAACCTGGCAACGTGCTTTTTATTCATGCTGGCTGACTCAGCCTGCACACCACCTCCTCTGAAAGCCTTCCCAGTGGTTGCAGGCACCAACTCACTGATTTCTCTGCACACAGCACAGTGGGTTTTCATACTGCAGTACTGGACATTTCAGACAGTATTATCATTTATAACAGAATAACTATGCCTTCTCTATGACACAGCTTATATGACATGGATCTCTATGACCCTTCCTCATCACAGTTTCTGATATACAATTAAGACTAATAAATAAATGAGAGTCTCTGAAAGATAAATGACAACCTCTTTTTATCACAGGGACCTCAACAGATGTCAGTAGAACAAAGGCAAAAGATAAAGGGAAATGAGAAAAGAAACACACATATTGAGACCCTGTTCTGCTCAAAGCATTGAAGTGCTCATTATACTAAAGGAAAATTGGAATCTTTTCCTTCCTTTTCAAAGAATTACGGTTTTAGCATAGTGCCACAAACTAACACGATGACTTTTGGGACATGATATAGTGGCCATAGAGAAACAACTCTTCATAAGAGATTAGTGCAGTACCAGACATCCTCAATTTAAACATGGATACTCAAAGTTTATTGACAAGTTGATTTTGGAAAACTTGAACAGCAATTTCCTCTTAGAAACAGTGAGCTTAAGTCCCAGACCAAACTGCAAAGGCTTATTCAACCTGGAATTCTGCTAGATTATATCAGTCACTGAACTGAGTTGCAGAAAGCAAAGGCTAGATTTAATTAAGCTCCACTAGCATATAGGCAATGGTCACTTAACCGAAAAATGCTTCCCGCCTGTCTCACAGCTGTGCTGTGAGTCAACTAGAATAATGCAAGTAAAATGCCTTTGAAAAGTACACCATGGTACAGAACAATAAGGGCCACCAAGAGTTTAACTATTACAGAACCCAAATGCACATTAAAATACTTTCTTGCAGGAAAATGCATGCTCTCTTCTGCCACAGGACTCGTCACCGATGAGGCAGTGGGAAGATGACCTTCTGCTCCGGCCAAGCCTGCCAGGGGAAAGCTGGCCAAGCCTGCGTCTGAACCACCTAGACTCCACTTCCAGCCTCTTCCTTCTCTCTTGTGTGTTCAGTGCATTCCTGCTTTGTCCACCTCAATCCACCTTGCCTCTGGTTCAATTCAGACCCAGCTTCACTGCCTCCATTTAGCCCTCGCTCCTGCCTGAACAGCTGGCAACATGCTTCAGCTTTTCTGTGTACGCTCTTTGGAAGATGGGCCTTACAAATGGGTCTGGAAACGGGGGTCCAGCACTCTGCAGATACTTCCTCAGATTCTCACACTCAGAGTCCTGACCCACCCAGTAAAATGACAGACATCATGTTCCAGTTTGCAGGGAGAGCGTAGGGAGAAATGGTGGGGCCAGGGAAAAGTGTGGTTGGTACCTCCCTCGCTTCTCCCTGCCCCTCCCGCTGTGTGTCCCCTCACGGGAAGCCCTGTCCACTCCCACCCTCCTTCTGCCCCAGCCCGGTGTCCAATTCTGCTCCATCTGCCAGAATGGAAGCAGATGGGTTCCTGGTCCTCAAGCCTGTTTGTCTTACTGCTCCCACCAAGGACTCAATGCAATCCTCTTCAGCACATGGAAGAAATGACTTGTGAAACAGCAAATAGTATCTTTTAGAGCCGAAATTCTTTCTGAATCGTTCACATTTCATTTGAATTTCTCTCTTTCTTCCTTTTCTCTCTCTCTCTCTTTTTTACATAGGAGAAAGACCCAAATCTTTTTTTACTTACACTAGTGTGACAAAGTCTTCAGTGGTTTTTGTTCAGCCTCCCCAAGTCAGTCATTTTTAAGTTACATGAAAGGAAAAGGAATGCCGTTTGTAAGGAGATTTCAGCTAGCCTCATCTGATGTATTGAGAACTAAGGTAAGAAGCACAACAGAGGTAAAAACTAGACTGTAATTGAGGAAAAGATGGCATTTATCACCATAGAACTAAGCAGAGCCACAAAGTAGGGAACAGAAGGTGTGATTTAAATGCCTGATCTACAGCTAGCTAACTGTGTGACCCTAGGTACATTACTTGAGTCCCCTGGGCACACTTTCCTCATTTATATAAAGAAAAAAAAGGATCAGAAATTCTAGTCTTTTCTAGGCCTGTCATTTTATAATTCTATGACTAAAATCAGTCTAAAATCATAAATTCTATTCCAGAAATTTACTTAAAAGCCTAAAAAATTTGAAATATACAGAAAATCAAATATTTAACACCAAGGAATTAAAAAAAAAATGTGTTCCAAAGAGAGACTTACCACTCACTGCTATTATGCATGAGTCTATTAGAAACATCTGGCTATCTATTGAAGCCTGACATTTCTCTAACAACAAGTGGTATGTGTGCCTTCTAATAAGCTTACTTCGGATCTCATTCCTCTTCAGGATTTTGAGATGCGTTTCTATCTGTCTGTCTGTCTACCTATTTATAATCTATCAACATATCTCCATATGTGTGTGTATACCCCTACGCCCAACACACACACACACTAAAACATATGAACAGAGCAGGAAAGTAAAGAAGCACCAGAGTTAGTTCTGACCAAAGAGGAGGACACAGGACTTACAGGAGCTGCTGAGTTTTTGACGGTGACACTGGGGGTGGTGGCTCGCAAGGCTCCACTCACTCCATGGTAGTATTTGAAGCAGATCTTAGTTTCAGCTGAAAGACAAAAATAAAATGGTACTGAGAAGTAGGGTATAATCCAGGAAGAGAAGCCATGGCCAGAGAGGACTCCCCCAGGAACTTCTACCCAATTCCTCCCATGAGTCAGGCAGCCACACCTGGTAACCCTGCTTCACTTGTGGCTTCACAAACAGGTCCAACTTCTTTCTTAAAAATCCATCATCCAAAATTGTTTTGGTTTTAGTATTTTGTACCCAAGTTAAATCCATCATTTAGACTTCTCAGCATCCATTCTATCCCATCAGAAGTTACTGCTTTTAAACTCTCAGTTCTAAGATTTCAGGTGGTACCAATCTGTTTCTTCTGTAATTTTCTGTGATTGAATTCACTGTGATTAGCATCTTGGTGATCTGAAGGAAGACTCTGAGAAGTTATGGAAATACATGGATGAGAGGCATATTTTCTGATGACGATGACTAGACAATAATGCTGAAACTCTATAACTTTTTGGCATTTTGTACAGAAAAGAATCTGTGGCCAACCTGAGTTTGGTTCATTGGAAGGTGACCTGCTTTTCCCAATTTACTGTTTATAGTATGTTCTTCTTTAAATTTGAAAAATTTACCAGGCTTTGTCTTAGTCCCTTACGTTAATTTTGTTTGGAACAACATGAGGAATCTCCAGTTAGAGGTCCTGGTTCTCAAATGTGGGAATTTGTCTCCAATTATAATGTTTTTATAACTAATGTCTACAATTTTCTTAGCAAGCATTTTAATGTTCATTACGGAAAATATGGACAATGCAGAAAAGTATAAAAAATCTTCTATGGGTTTTTTTTTGCATACTTGAGTGTATGAACTTTCATAATGAATTTTAATCTTTTTTTTTGAAATTAACATTATTAAATAAGCATTTTTAACTACTAATTCCAAACTTTGTAGATAACATTGCTTGTTCTATGGAATCATTGAATCAATTTGTAACTTGGAAATACTTCCCTGATCTTGGAAATTTGGGATTTTCCCTTAAAATTAATGTCTTTTTGAAAATTATTTTTAAGTTCAAGTTTGCTCTCTAGGATAATGGAGCAAAAATTGCTACTTCTCTATCAAAACTCATTCTCCCTTTCCTCCTTAATGACTGAATCTCAGTTTTATTTTGGGTGGTAATGCCCAGATAAAGAACTACGTTTTGTAGCCTCCCTCGTAGATCACAGTTATGTTGTTTGCTGTTGTTATTTTGGATTTTCTATTATATGTAGTTGAACCTAAACCTAGCTAATGTGGAAAGGTTTCTTTCTACATATCATATAAATGATACGAGAATAGCAATATTCTTCCTTAGAAGATAGGAGTATTTTAAGGATTCTTCCTTCCTGTGGCCAAACTGCTTTCCAAAAAGTGCTGTATACTTCCACCAAAAAATGTAACTCTGATCATCTCTTGAATCTTTGCTAACACTGAACATTATCAATTAAATATACTCTTAAGATAGCATCGCATTTTTATATCATTTATTTACTAGTGAGATTAAACATTGTTTATCAAATTTTAATTAGACATTTGTATTTAGTTTTTTTTTTTGTTTTTTTTAATCTATTGAATTGTAGTTGTTAAGACTTCCCACTGCCTGGATGATGCCTGGGTGTTTACCTTTTGGTGGACATAATCTTACTTTACATATATCAATACTTTTTGTTTCCTCCCTTCATTCTTTCCCTGCAGTGATTTTGCATATCTGTGATTGCCTTTTAAGCTCTTGGTGGACAATCTTATAACTTAGTTCCATATTCTCCAAGGCACCCCACACTAGGTCTACAGACCTAGATTTAGGTCTCTCAGCCTGAGAGGCAGGTATCTTGTAGGTTAGGGGTCATGGAGGGACCATGAGCAGCGAGCCATATGGCCAGGTAACCACACCGAGTCAGTGCAGTTCAGAATACGAGTTACTCTGCCTGTAGGTGCCAGCAAGATCGGCATGGAGGGACCGAATGACCTCACCTCAAGTTTAGTTGCACAGAAGGAAATTATGTATAACAGGTATCCTGGAAAGGCAGTACTAGCTTTCCTGTCAAAGAAAATTATTCCAGTGCCTTGGAGTAAAAAAGGTCAGGGAAATTATATACAGTCTTGTATTGAATCCTTTTGCTAGGTGAGCAGGTCAATTCATGTTTAGAGCCAAGAATGCATGGAAACCTTCAAAGTATTGTAATCTTTTTCTGAAAAATCACTGACATAGGTTGTATTTTTTTCTTAAGCTTTTTAAGAGTCTGTTCCAGTATTTAGCAACTTGATTATTAATGGATCTTCCTTTTATTTAATCTAAATATCTCCTGTAATTTGAAATGATTTCCTATTTAGACTTGAAAGAGATATTAAATTATTTAAAATTTCTTATTTAGGGATGGGCTCTGAAGGGAAGTCACCCACAAATGTTAAAACACATGCAAAAATATAATATACAAATGATTTGTTGTATGGATTAAGATTACTTCATCTCGCAAAACTCCATGCTACTTTGGTGACAGTTACATTCAGCTGGTCTGTTTGATTAGCCCCACACTGAGTTTTTGCAGAAGAAGGAGACTAAGTATTATTTATCTTTATATTTCCAGTGTCATGTAGAGTAGGGATTCTCTATAAATGCCTGTTAAAAAATGACTGATGAACTATTGGTTTCATTTGATTGACTCCACTGCCTTACTGTTAACCCAGGAGCAGGTACAGTGTCCTGGTGGGTCCTAATTCTTCACAGAGAATTTTCTATGGCCTAATATTACATGACTTTCGGAATAGATTCAAGTATAGATAAAGACATTGCTACATTTTCGCTATTACTGCTGCCTCTGAGAAAAGTATCAAGGTTCAAAGGCCAAGAAATATTAGAGGGTTGTTGGTTATTATTTCAGATACTTCATCTAAGGAGACCTGTGGTAGGTAGTTCTATCTTCCTCTGCTTTTCTAGTTAAAATAATAATAATTCAAAAATCCCCTCAAAGTCTGAACACAAGGCATCTCTGTTATAATAGTTTTTATTGTTTATTTGAGTCATTATGTATGTAGTAACAGAAGTTTAGGAAGGCACGGTGATCTAAGGAAAGAGTAGGAATGTGGGAACAAATAGATGCCAGTCCAATTCTTGACTTGCCCATCATTAACAGAGTAAGTTATACAGACTCTCTGAGCCTCAGATTTAATGTAGAATGGTGATACCATTGCCAGCTTTGTATGTATTGTTTCATGTATGGCTGTTGTACACAGCAAATGGAATAATGTGTGAAGCCTAGTATGCATGAAGTAGTCAACACATAAGAGTTGCCCTTCTTCATTGTATATTCATTTACCATCAACAGAACTGTCTTGAATAGTTGTTCAGGCACATCCTACATAAAGTTGTCCAACCAAGGGGTGAGTAGGGGGTTGAAATCCAGCCCATGCTCCACTCACCAATGGGTGTAGTCCTTGCCCTTCCAGAGGAAGAGGTTGACATCTTAAAATCTCATGGATTAATGGTGGACCTGAAATAGATCTCCTTATCACATTTTGGTTACTTTTGCCTGGCACATGATTTGTTTTCAGATTTGGGCACGAGTGATCAGCTCATTCACAAAGTGGAATGATACTGAAGTTTCTACCTCTACAAATTTGTGTGTTTACAACTATAATTTTCATTGGGTGGGCATGTATTCAAAAAGTATAGACTGTTTCACTTTACTTATAGTATCACTTAAAGAAACAAGAAAAGTATTGTTTTTCTTCCTCTCCACTTTTTAGGGATTAGTAGGCCTGTTGTAGCACTTGAGACATCAGTATGTAATGATGGCAGTAGCCCTGGTGTAAGTATAGTATTCGACTTAGTTTAAAAATTATAACAAACTGGTCTTAACAGTTAATTAGTTCTTAGTATGCACCAGACCATTCATACGATTCTCTAATTTGGCCCTCACAAAATCCCTGTGAAGTACAGGTAATTATTATTAACCTTTTAAAAAAGTGCTTAGCACAACACTTGGCATATAACAAGGCCTCCATAAATGTCATCTATCATTCCTATTTTACATCTAAGGAAAATGAGGCCAAAATGTAAGGCCACTTATACAAAGTCACACATGTAGTTCATGGCAGCTAGGATTTAAGCAAACATATTAACTTTTCATTTGGTAATTTGTCTCTAAAAAAATTTTTTTTAATAATGCTAGATTGTTGACCAGCTAGCAAAAGTGAACTTCCACTTCGAGTGATGATGTACTAGGTAATTCAGAGAACATCTAGACAAGCTGGAAAAATATGGAAATAAATCAGCAATCCTGAAGACTTTGAGGATCCTGAAATTTGAGTTTCAGATAAACAGGGAATACGTTTTCAGTATAAGTCTGTGTCAATTATTACAATGGACAAAAAACTAAAAAAAGTATTCACTGTTTATCTCAAATTCAAATTTTATTAGGAATCCAGTAATCGTTTCCTCCTAAAACTGGAAATCCTAGCCTGAGGACATCAGAGACCTAGCAAGACAATGGAAAATATTGAGGACAAGATCCAGAAGAAGAAAACTTGGGGGGGGGGGGGGGGGGGGGGGGGCTGTGTTGATTCCAGAAAAGTGCACTGAGAGGCTGGGAAGGTGAAAAGAACTTTTAACAGACTTGCAGGGCTAAGGGGATAAAACTTAAAGAATTTAGAGCCTGCCAAAGAGGAGGACTCTGCTAAGTCCTTCATGATTCAAGTTGGAGCCCTGAACAGCAGAACAGATACCGGAGAAATACACCAGCCCTGGCCCTTCAAATCATTTTAAGTCTTGAAATTCAATTGAGGTTGTTCTGGATTGCTAGGTATAGCCCAGGAGGAAATGCAAATCCTCTCAGCAGGGAAAGAACCATTCTAAGCCTCAAATTATCTCCACAACTTTTCATTTACAGTGTCCAGTTTTCAACTAAAGTTGATCAGGCACATGCAGAGTATTTTTCTACTGGTAAAAATACCAGTAGAAAAACCAGGCACTATAAATAGACGTACAGGGTTTTCAGATATCGGAGTTATCAGACACAAGCTTTAATGATCATATACTTAAAGCATTCAAAGAAATAAAATATAAGATTGAAAATATCAGCAAATAATGAAGACTCTAAAAAAGAATGAAACAGAAAATTCTGGATCTGTAAAACTTCAATTTTGAAATAGTGTACTCCATGGGTGGGTTTAAAGCAAATTTCACAAAATACAGGAGAAAACTTAGGAAACTGGAACATAGGTCAGAAAAAGAAATCCAGAATAAGGCATGCAGAGAAAAAGGATATAAAATATTGAAGAGAAATAATAAACATATGTGATACTAGGGAGTGGTCTAAAATACCTGTAAATTGTAATCCAAAAAGAGAAGAGAGAGACAGTGGTGCTAAAGTTAAAAATTCTCCAAAAGTTATGAAAGACATCAAGCTACAGATACAAAAAGCCCTATGAATCCAGAAAGAACACAGCATCCAGACATCACTGTAAAAGTTCCAAAAAGAAGAAAAATGATCACTTCATCAGCCAATGAAGAAAAGAGCTAGGTTACCTTCATAGGAGCAACAGTTAGACTGGCAGACGACTTCTCAACATAAACAGAAACAATGGAAGGGAAAGGAATGACAGCTTCAAAGTGCCAAAAGAAAATAACTGTCAACAGAGAATTCTGCAACTGGTAAAAGTACTCGTGAAGAATAAGGTGCTTACTCCTGTTGCTATCCAGACATTGCACAGGTTGGAGCACCACAAATATCTGAACTTCATAGCAAGTTTTTAATTATCCATATGTTACAATGTCTGCAGTGCAGAAATGCCCAAATCTCATGAACAGAAGGTGTGATCAGAGTTGATAAACTAGACAGACATATGGATCAGTGCATTAGCGAAATGACTTCCATTGTGAATCACTTATTTGTGTAAAAGGAACCAAATTATCTATGTAAGTAACATTCTTTAGCAAGAACAATGAACGTAAGTCTATGAATATTTCATTTGCAAAATAGACGTGAGACAAATGTAAACCGCATCCTCAAAATCCAGGAAACCCAATTTTAACTCAAGAAGCTATCATCACTGTGAAAGAAACAGTTTCAGTAGTAATCTAGAAGGAGTAATGGAAAGTACAATATCTTCAAATGATCAAAAAGATCAAGAAGCAATGCAATAATAAGACATAAATTAAATTTTGAGTCTGAAGAACATTTAGCTTCAGTAAGAGGAAACAGCAAGAGCAGTTCTTTCAAAGAAATAATCAACATTAATGGTATAAAACCTGAGGTCCTCCCAGTCTATCCTACATGGCAGTATGTTCGTTCGTACTTGGTTTTTTATTTAAAAATATGAATTAAATGGGTTTTAAGAAATAAGCAGCTTAGAGAAAGGCTGTGACTTTTGATCAAAACAAAAGGAAGGGTGAAGGGCTTCTTAACAAATGGAATGCACTTGTCAGTGCATTGACAAGGCATCTAACATTGCAGATTCTACTACATATGTAAAGATATAACATTGGAAAGGTATTTTAATTTAAAGTTGATACTGCCTGCCGGATCTCATTAAGGTAGAGTTTTAAAGCTCCTCATGCAGGGGGCCCTGGTTTTAGACCAAATCCAAAATGAAGCAGTCACCTTTTACACACGTTTGTTCTGTTACATTTGATCTCAGCAACTTGAATCCAATACCTCATTCAAAAGAAGAACACTATATAAGTATATAAGCCATATTAAGTTTTACCAAAAAAACTTTTGCTCTCTTATAAACAGCCCTGAAAGACATGGTGTTTCTATTTGGTTCTCAGATGATATCTTTTGTAGTAAAATTCTCATTAAAGTAATATATGACTCTAACAGAAAAAAGTCACCTTATTATATTAGAGAATATCATATTGATTTGTCAAAATTTTGTAATTTGGTGAAGATATAATCTTACTTGGATTTGCACTTCCAGAAATGATATAGAAAGCTGTGTTATGGACTAATTATATTCACTTTGTACAAAATTGGAAAATAAGTGAAGAAAATAAAGTCATAAATTTTGAATGAGCAGAGAAGGTATTTGCATCTTTAGGTATTCCACATTTTCCTAACATAAAAATTGCCATGTGATAAAGTCATGTTTCTCTAATAGCTAACTTATGATTATTTGAATGAAAAATGGTTAATTGTAACTTTTTTTTCAATTGTGTTAACTGGTACATCTTTTTAATACCAAGAACTGTATATTATTTGACTAATTTCCTATTTAGAACAGCAGCATAAATCCTATGTTAATGCTTCAAATATGGTACCACAGCAAATGTGGGAGATTGATGAAAATGAATCACTATGTGAAATGATGCTAGAATTTTACTTTATGGGAAGTACTTATTTCGGGTGTTACAAGGCCAAATCCAAACTCAAACACAATCCAATAAATGCTTTTTGTTTCCTATTTCAGTGCTGGTTATTATCACCCCCTAGACAGTGTTTCTGTTCTCTGGGATCACCGCATGTGGAGTGTTTGCTAAAAGGCAATTAGAGCCTTCCTCTTCCTGCTAGGATAGAGTAATTGTAGCAGATTAATGCTTCTGCTGCCAACTAGATAAGCTTTTTTTAAAAACAAAATATTTAAAGCACTGCAGAATAATGGAAGCAACAAGGACCACAAATTCTAGATGACGGAGTACTGGTGAGATGAGCTGATTACCTGCAGTCCCTTTGTCCTGGTGGCAGGGAAACCAGCAGAGCTGCTGTGGCCCTCTGGGGCCAGAGTGAAGGACCAGAGACCTCAAGTACCCAGCTGGTTTCCCCTCAGACATTTGCTGAATCCTGCATCATGAAAACATCTGAAAAGTGAGGCGAAATCTTCTGTCTCTTGGTACTGAGGAGACCTGGCAGGGAGAGTCACGGAAGGGTCCCAGGTGAAAACCCTCGGCTCTCCATGAAAGACCTGGAGAGGGATCTCTAGGAAGAGGGCGAGCTAAAGGGAGACTGAGGCTTACCAAGACTGGACTGCACTCCACCAAGCTCATCCTCTTATTGGGTCAAGGCTACCAGCACCCCAACAACCTCACTGAGGAAAGAGCAAAATCTTCTGAGGGAAGATGTCATGGCCAAAGTATCTACAATATTCCACACCCAGTTTACGGCAACTGAAAATCACCAAGTATGATAAGAGACAGAAGCAAATGACCAAAAGCAAGAAAGAAAATGGAACTAGGATCCTGATATTGAAGTCATTAGACAAAGACCCCAATGAAACTATGATTTATACATGCAGAAAATGAAGTGCAGACTTTGCCAGAAAATTAGAAACAACAGAAAAGAATCAAATGGGGATTTAATTATTGAAAAACTGAAGAGTTGAAATTAAGAACTCCATGCATGGGGTTAGCCGCAGATCAGATACAGCAGAAAGAGGGTTAGTAAAGTGGAGCATAGGTTGATTGAAAATATCCAGATTGAAGAAAGAGAGAGAAAAGAGGATGGAAAGGACAGAGGAGAGAATAAGGGACACAGTGGAATGAGTGGGGCAAAGGCAACTTTTGAGGAGACAATAACTTATTTTCAAGCCTGGATAAAAACAAGAATCACTTGTAAGCATGTCGTAGTTAAACTCCTGCAATCCAAAGGCGAAGGGAAAAGTCTTAAAAGCATCAGAGCAAAAAACAAACAAACAAAAAAACCAAACCTACATTATCTTTAAAGGAAAGACAAAAACACTAAACTTGATTTTTCAGAAGACAGAGAAATGACATTCCTAAGTGCTGAAGAAAAGAACAGCTAACCTAGAATTCTCTGTACCTCGTGAAATCATTGCTCAAAAGTGAAAGTGAAATAGTGATGTTTTCAGACAAACAAAAACGGAGAGGATTTATCACCAGTAATCTTGCACTAAAAGAAATACTAAAAGGGAGCTCTTTCTGTTAGGAGGAAAATGATCCCAGAGAGAAGGAAGGAGGCAAACAGAACAGGTTGACATGTGAATTAGGCTCTGCTTCTTGATCTGGGTGCTGTGTACATGGATGTGTTCACTTTCTGAAAATCCCTAAACTCTGCATTTAAATTTATGCCCCTTTCTATGTGTGTTTTGTGCTTCACTTAGGATTTTATCAAAACAAAGCAAAACCAAACAAACAAACTGCTAAGGGGAAAACTTATGGCCTTACATGCATACACAGAGAAGAAGAATAGCCCCAAACCAATGAGCTAAGAATCCATCTCAAGAAGTTAGAAAAAGGACAACAAATTAAACCCAAGGAAAGCAGAAGGAAGGAAATAATAAAAAATAAAAGAGCAGAAAGTAATTAAACAGAAAACAAATATATAGAGAAGATCAAGAAAACCAAATGTTGGTTCGTTGAAAAGACTAATAAAATTTAAAATCCCTGCCCAGTGAAGCATAGAGGATTAATGTGCATGTGAAATGAAACAGGACTATTTTTTTATTTTTTTTTAATTTTTTTTTGCGGTACGCGGGCCTCTCACTGCTGTGGCCTCTCCCGCTGCGGAGCAACAGGCTCCGGACGTGCCGGCTCAGCGGCCACGGCTCACGGGCCCAGCCGCTCCGCGGCACGTGGGATCCTCACAGACCGGGGAACGAACCAGCATCCCCTGCATCGGCAGGCGGACTGTCATCCACTGCGCCACCAGGGAAGCCCCCAAACAGGAGTACTGCACAGCTGCTGGCACTCTTAGCAGTCCTCCCTCCTGGATGGAGTGGGCTGAGCTGTCTCGGAGCTGCCCTGGGGCATTCAGGTTGAGGTAGGGGTTCCCAGCAGATCCTCCAAGGCCAAATACAGACCGCAAAGTCAAGTGCCTTCTCTGTCATATATTTTTGTCCCAAATCCTGGCTTACTGGGGTGGGTCTCTGCATTTCAGTCCAAGTGGAGGGGAGGGTCATGGCTGGTCAGACGGTGGAGGACTGAGTTGCCTGGAACTGAGATAGGACACAAACCACAAGGCTGTAGACTGACAGACTACCATACTGAAGAGCTCCAGAGGTAGAAAGTATGGGTCCTAGCATGAAGGCAGAGGGCCATACCGAGACCCTTCCCCATATCCTGTGCTGATTACATATGTCTTCAGTCAGCTCTTGACTTGCTAGAGGGTGTTCCAGAGGTGTTTCTGGGAAGTACATACTTCTGTTAGGTATTAACCAACCTCTTCCAGATTAGGTGCCAAGAAGTGTGAGGATATACTGGGGGATCAGTCTGATGTATGAAGAGTAGGGTTTTTGAGAGTGTGGGGTGGAGGGGGGATGCAATCTCAGCATGACTTTTAAATGAACCCTTTAGAGTCAGGGAGAGGATTTTGAATATCACCTTTTAAAACTGGATGGAGGTGAGAGCCACAAATGAATGGCAAGTGGCTATTTTAGAAGATGTAACTGATGAACAGGTTTCATGATATTGGAGCATGAGATACAACACAATTTCACAGTAAAGAAGGGCAGAGCTCAAACTCGTGGCTGGTCAGGAGGCTGGGAGGGTTACAGTAACCCTTTGGGCTAACCAGGTATATCCTTGGCCACACACAGATGTTAGGAATGGTAGTACGAGGCAGGGTATAATTTCTGATATGTGGTCACCAGACATTCCTGTGACCTTATTAACAGGGCTGATGTGTTAGCAACTCCAAGGGCGCCATTCACACAGAAGTCTACGGAAATGGCTCTCCTGGAGTTATGTAGCAGGCAACCATGCTTTAATCTCGTGAATGGGCTGCATGACAAGGTGAAATCCTCAAGGGTAGGCTTCCTTGGCAAGAAGTATAGGAGTCCATCCTAGTGGGGAAAAAACTTCTCTTACCTGGATTCCCCCTATCTTCTCAGGGTGCCTCTCTTTTCTCCCTGCCCAGTTTTCCCTTGGAATCTAGGAGACATCGTTAAAGTTTCTCACAATTTGATGCTCAGTTGGGACTAACTTGGTCAGCTGCAGATGGGGCTGAATGACCATAGTTTTCTATGGGGAGAATTTTGCAGCCCGGGAACCCTCAAACCTGTAGTTCTGGGCCCCGAGAGCACCCACCCACCCACCATTTTGGCTTCCTGGCACATAGAACTTGGTAACTCGAAGCACATATAAAAATGCTAGGCCGGGCTTCCCTGGTGGCGCAGTGGTTGAGAGTCCGCCTGCCAATGCAGGGGATGTGGGTTCGTGCCCCGGTCCGGGAAGATCCCACGTGCCACGGAGTGGCTGGGCCCGTGAGCCATGTCCGCTGGGCCTGCGCGTCCGGAGCCTGTACTCTGCAATGGGAGAGGCCACAGTGGTGAGAGGCCCGCATACCGCAAAAGAAAAATAAATAAATAAAATAAAAATGCTAGGCCATCTGGCATGCTGCATATTGGATTGACTGCTGCTTTTCTCAGTTGCAGTTGATTCTATAAAAAATTAATAAACAGAAACCTACATTAAATAGAGTTAGGAAACCAGAAAGGGGAGCTGTCTCGCCCTGTGGTGATAGCAGAGCCCAACAGGAAGAAGAAAGCCTCCTCTTCTTTCCTGGCAAGGACTCAGCCAATGAAAAGCCATGGACTCTCTGTTTACTACAGCCCTTCCGACTTCCTTATCCTCTCTATAAAAGTGTTCTCCTGCCCTTGCTGTAGAGGGACTTGCAAGTGGCTCACCGTGATGGCAGACCCTGAACTGTGGTTGCAGTTCTCTGCTGACCCTGAATAAATGATCTTTGCTGGAGAAATATCTGGCAGTCTATTTGTTTCAGGTCAACAATTCTGACCTGGGATACAGTAACTGGATGCTGGGTCCCTCCAAGGGATCCCTGACACCAAAAAAGCAGCCTTTACAACAAGCAAGTTCCTTTTCTGAAAAAGGAACACTGTACTCTATTGGTGTGGGTTTCATGAAAAAAAAACAAAAACATTTGCAGGTTTGGAGTTTACTGGAATTGTTGCCTCTTGGGAAAAAACCATGTCTGAGTGGAGGCACTGATCGTGAATATTTGGCTGATTTGTGGAGGTCAACCGGGAAGGGTCTGCAGACATGAGATGCTTTGACTGGGCAGGTTAGTGTCAGGGCTGTTAGAGAAGAAAGGGATGAAGGAGGCACAGATGCCATCCTGTAAAACCTGGGAACTATCCATGCAGGTTAACAGTGCTGCCTTTGTTCAGCTGGCAGGGGCTCCCTTTTTGTCTAGAATCCATAGGAACTGGAAATTTCAGCATCTTTTTCTGGGTAGGCTCAGCGATGTGTCTATACCAGATGACCAAGAACCGTCCTGGAGGAAAGTGTGTGGAGGTGGAAGAGGTGATAGAAGACCCTCTGCACACCAAATTCAGGCTCTTGCTTGTATGGTACTGACTCTACCACTTACTCGCTTCTACCCTTCCTCTAGGTACAAGAACAAGGCTTTATGAAATTATTCCCATCATGCACTCAGTTTAGCTTGGTGCCCACTGACAGCTTGGGGCGTCCTATAAGCTTCGTATCATCCTCCCGTGTTTCGTACGAGGGCTCTCAGGATACCTTTCCTGATCCCTTTGCTGAGTTCCATGCTCCTGCCTGTTGTCCAGCCTCAGCAGGTGTCAGCGGCACGCTCTTCCGGCTACTCTTCGCTTGGCCTCCGGGGACCTGCCGACAGAGGGCGCTGCAGGGGCTGCGCCGCCGGAAACCCCACCGGAGGGCCAGCCGGGAGCTGAGCTGGAGCCAAAGGGAGGAAGGGAGTCTTGCCCGTCTCCATCCCGGAGAGCGGGCTGGGTCTTCTTTCAAGAGTCCAACCCTTGTAAGCACTTGCTTTGTACTGTTGTAAGGTCACTGTGGTCACTTCATCTGTGTCAAGTACCCAGGACTTCCATTTAACTGGTCTTGATGTTTCTTAACATTGGGTTTGCCTGTATTTTTCATTGGGAACTGCCAATGATTAGGCTAGTGAAGAGGATGAAGTCTAATCGTAGGTTATTTTAACTATTATTTCTTTTCCATGTTCCCATACTCTTTTTACTGTTTCCCTTCTATTATTATTTTTTGTTTAAGTCTGACATAATCCACTCTTCCCCCTCTGAAAAATATTTCATATTCCTTCTATTCTTTGACTACTTATCTTTTCCTTTGTTAAAGGCTCAGCCAGGCCTTAAAGGTTTAGTTTTCACTAGAAGTTTGTGTTCTCTGTTACAGAAAACTCACACTGTAAAATAAATCTCTTTTTTTTCAAGGGTAACTATTCATGGAGAGAGAAAGAGACTAACAGGTTTTAAATATAAGGAATAGGAGTCCCATGAAAAGGCTTTAAGTCTATGGGCTCAAATTTATAGATTTTGTATAAAAGTAGGAGTGTTTCCTACATGTCATTCTCTGGTAGAGGGTGCAGTATTTATAACTCTGTTTTTTCCCAAGGAGATGGAAGCATAAGACGCAATTCCCCACTTATTAGACGAGTTCTCTGGTTTGGATTTTCAGCTCATTGGCCTTGAGCAACCTGGGAGAAACAGGCATTCATTCTGGTGAAGGTTAAAGACCATCAGCTCCTTTTTCCTTTCTGCATTTTGTCTGCCCTCTTCCCTCCAGTAACAGCTGGCAATAGCAATGTGGGCATAAATACGGACCAGGTGCTGCAGACTCTGGTTTTGCTTGGAAAGAGGGAGACATGGTTTAGATTAGCAGCTGCTGCAATGGATGAGGCACTGCTTGCATCTTCTAGATTTTGTGGGTGTTGGTGGTTTTTGCAGTATTCTTGGGTACCATATCAACGCTGGAATTTGGGGCAAGTGAGATACAGGAGAATTTGTGAGGAGTTTTTACTTTTTCCATATTACTTGGATTCTGAACTCTTTCCTGGCTGTCCAAGGCTGGTGAGGACAGTACAGCTGTCATCATTTGAAAATGGCCTTGGAGTTGACTAGAGACCTATCTTGGCTAATGTCAGAGACTCCTGGGGGTGACCTCTGAACTGGCTCCAGGTACGTAGTGTCCGGGAAGGTACACACGGTGTGCAGGCAGGACCACCCTGGCCTCTGTGGCTCTCTGTCTTCACCAAGAACTCTGCAGCTGTGCGTGACCAAAGACTTGGCTGAAAGGCTCAGGGGGTCAAAAGAGAAGAATGAAGTGGAAAAACGGAAAATTCTCCCTTCCCGCTGCTCTTCTAGCATCCACTTCCTGGGCCCGAATCAAGGGAGGAGGTGCTACAGTGTTTGGTGAGATTTCCAGTGTGGACTGGGCTGTGTTCACTAGAGAGCAGAGTCCTCTGCTTTAAAAGGTGGTACCTCTCTGCCACCTCCATACTCCAAGAAGCTGGGTGGGTTAGTTGACTCTGTTCTCTTTGTGGTACCCTCTTGCTGTGGGTCTGACCAGAGACATCGTGGCTTCTGCCCTCCATCTGTGTTTCCCTATCTCTTTGTCCTGATGGCTCAGGGGCCATCGGTGGGAAAGATAAGACATGACAGTTGTAGCCCTTGAGCACAAGTCTCCTGCTTCCTGCACAGGTGTTTTGAGCACTAGCTTCATTCATTCATTCATTAACTGAATAAATACTTACTAAGCCCCTCTAAGAGGAGATGCTACCAGCAACAACAAAAATCTTTAAAAATGTTATTTTTGCTGAAATTATGGATGCTGTTTGATATTTTCCTCAAAGTTTCTAGAGGGAATAAGTAATACTTTTAAAACTGTGTACACAAATTGGATTTATACACATATAACAAATACACTGAAATGAAGGAGATTCTGGATTGTGTGGGAGGAAGTGACTGAAACCTTGGATAGCCTCTGTCTTCTAGTTTGACTTTCTCACAGCTCTTTATGGTGGGGACTATGGAGCTCCCCACTCAGAATCATCTGGAGGGGAGGAAGGCCATGTTAACCATCTTGACTTTCCTTCCTCCAGTTAAGGATTTGCTAGCCCAGTGACAAATGGGTTCCCACTTTGATGCCCAGATAATTTCCTTGCCAATCACTCTGGGAGGAAAGCCCCCAGCACTGACTCCACCTTCAGAATTCTATCTAATGTATTACCTGGTATCCAGCCCTCCATGGGATCAGAACTCAGTACCAAATCTCCACCTTAGTGGTGGGGACCCTTCTGGCCAACTTTAGTCTTATCAGGACATCATGGTGGCTAAAGAGCAGGCTCAGAGGTCAGACTGCCTGGGTTCAAGTCCTGACCCCACCATTTGTTTGTTACTTGTGAATCTTAGACCAGTTGCATTTATCTTCCTGGACCTCAGATTCCTTATCAAAAAAGGGAAAAAAAAAAACCCTGCCACCTAGGGTTTTCATGAAGATTAAATGGGGCAAGATGTATGAGGCACTCAGCATGGTACCTGGCACATTGGGAGAGCTCAGAGACAGTTAGTCGCTGCTATTACTATTATTATTCCTCTATTCAGGACAGCAGCCTTATGCCAAATGATAGCCCAGGGGTGGGATCTTGTGAGACATGCACAGATTCCCCAGGGACAAGCACAGGCCACCCTCCTGGGATGGCTGCAGCCACCTCATTCCCATCTGCTGTGTCTAATTGGACATATGGCAATGAGCTTGCTATGCCCTTCAGATACCTGGCTGTAGGTCCAGACACGGCATCTTAGTTAGGTCAGTTTCTCTTGTCTGCCCCACATACTCTCCTGCCAATTTGGCCTCTGTCGGCCCTGGCCTGCCACAGGCCTTTATGAGAGAGCTATTGTCCCCGTTTCATGGAGATTAAAATGGGCACGATACTCCCTCCTTATCTTGCTGAAGCCCTCTCTGCAGGCAGAGATACGGAGGGCCTCTGCAGCCCTGGTTGTTTCTTAGCTCCATGTGTCTGCAATTTATAGTAAAAGAGATTCATTCTGTGTATTGAGTGGCTTTGAGGGGGACGGAGAGAAACCGTTCTGTAGAGTTCTAATTTGACTCCACCACGTCTGTACAAGTGAAAATCACTCCTGAGTTCTTCCTGTGTCGTCTTCTTTCCCTTCCGATTAGGAAAAGGGGCACCATAGAGTGGTCAGCATAACACATTTTTTTCCTTCCCTCTCTTCTGTCCCCATCCTGCCCCACCCACACTTCTGACTGGAAGTCCATAGTGAGTCAAGGGCTTCCAGGAAAGTTTGGAGTCCTTAACTGTTCTTTGCATCCTGTTCCTTCCAACTCCTCATGGACCTCAGTTCATTAAACGTCCCTTCTGTGTCCCGCATCTCCAGCATGCCCATAGACCCTTCCCTTGGGCTGATGAGCACAAGCAGATAAGCCTGGTTTAAATTCCAGCTCCGCCACCTGCCACAAAGACTACCATGTCTCCGAGACTGTTTTCTCCTCAAATGCAATGGTGATGGCACCCAACTCATGGTGCTCTTATCAGCGTAAAATAAAAGGCTGTATTCAGACTATACTACAAAGCTACAGTAGTCAAAACATATGGTATTGGCACAAAAAGAGACACATAGATCAATGGAACAGGATAGAAAGCCCAGAAGTAAACCCACATCAATTAATCGACAACAAAGGAGGTAAGAATATACAATGGAGAAAAGGCAGCTAATAAGTGGTGCTGGGAAAACTGGACAGCTGCATGTGAAAGAATAAAATTAGAACATTCTCTAACACCATATATGAAAATAAACTCAAAATGGATTAAAGACCTAAATGTAAGACTGCATACTGTAAAACCTAGAGGAAAACATAGGCAGAACACTGACATAAATCACAGCAGTATTTTTTGGATCCATCTCCTAAAGTAGTGGAAACAAAAGCAAAAATAAACAAATGGGACCTACTTAAACTTAATTAGGTTTGCATAGCAAAGGAAACCATTGATAAAACAAAAAGACAACCAACTGAATGGGGGAAAATATTTGCAAATGATATGACTGAAAAGGGATTAATATACAACATATATAAACAGCTCATACAACTCAACATCAAAAAACCCCAAACAATCTGATTAAAACACAGGCAGAAGAATGGAATAGACAGTTTTCCAAAGAAGAAATGCAGATGGCCAACTGGCACATGAAAAGATGCTCAACATTGCTAATCATCAGGGAAATACAAATCAAAACCACAGTGAGATATCACTTCACACCTGTCAGAATGGCCATCATCAAAAAGTCTACAAATAACAAATGTTGGCAAGGATGTGGAGAAAAGGGAACCCTTGTACACTGTTGGTGGGAATGTAAAATGGTGCAGCCACTGTGGAAAACAGTATGGAGGTTTCTCAAAAAACTAAAAATAGAGCTACCATAAGACCCAGAAATTCCACTCCTAGGTATATATCTGAAAAAGATAAAGATACTAATTCAAAAGATACATGCACCCCAATGTTCTTAGCAGCATTACTTACAATAGCCAAGACATGGAAACAACCTAAGTGTCCATCAACAGATGAATGGATAAAGAAGCTGTGGTATACATATATATATATACATGCACAATAGACTATTACTCAGCCATAAAAAAGAATAAAATTTTGCCACTTGCAGCAACATGGATGGACTTGGAGGGCATTATGCTAAGTGAAATAAGTCAGACAGAGAAAGATAAATACCGTATTATATCCCTTATATCTGGAATCTAAAAAATACAACAAACTAGTGAATATAACAAAAAAAGCAGACTCACAGATATAAAGAAGAAACTAGTGGTTACCAGTGGCGGGGGCAATATAGGGGTGGGGTGTGGGAAGTACAATCTATAGGGTGTAAGATAGGTTCAAGGATGTATTGTATAACAGGGGGAATATAGCCAATGTTTTGTAATAACTGCAAATGGAAAGTAACCTTCAAAACTTGTATAAAAATTAAAAAATTTTTAAAAGGATGTAAGATCCTTGCCAAGAAGTGGACACAAGGATATCCTAAATAAAGGAGAGCACTTACTTGTAGGCTCATTTCATTCAGTCCTTACACGTGTTCAAGCTCATCTCCGTTCTGTTTCTCATGCTGCCCCCTCAGAGTCACTGTCACAGCCACCCATCCTGGAGGATGCTTCACACACTTTGCCTCTTCTCTATAGACACAGATTTACTGGGGGGCCCTCACCATTCCTGTGTGAGAGGTTTCCTGGGACTAGGGACTTTCATGGCCCAGACCAGGATCAACCTGAACTGGCCATTCTAACTCTTCAGCCTGCAGTCTTTCTCATCAGCTCCTTAAATTATTTTTTTTGGCAAACATCACCACAAGCCCCATGTTCCAACCCTCCGCCATGCATTCTAGACCACATGTCCCTTGAGTCCTCTGATGGCACTCACCAGGTCCTGTTGATGACGCTCCCTTTGATAGCTTCCCCGCCTTTGACTTCCATGGCCCTGTTCATCTGGATCCCCTGATGCTACGGTTACTACTGCTGTCTAACAATCAAACCCCAAACGTAACAGCTCTGTATCATCATCTCTCAAAGTTCTGGGGGGTGACTGGTCTCAGCTGGGCAGCTTTCCCTTGCTGTCTTGCATGCTGTTGCCATGGGTAACAGCTGGGCCGGCCCTCTGCTGTGCCCTGGGTGGGGATGGCTGGAGCAGCTGTCTCCATGCAAACTTTCATATGGCCACTGTGAAAGCACAGCTGTCTCAGGGCTCCAAGAGCGAGTGTTCTAAGAGACAGGAAGTGGGAGTTACCAGTCTCTGAAAGCCTGGCCTGGAAGCTGCACAGCATCACTTCAGCATGGAAACCAGGGCAGGGTCACAGAGCCCTCCCAGGCCCAAGGGGAGGGGACATGGACCGGGCCTCTTGATGGGAGGAATACCAAGGAACTTGTGGCCATACTTAACCCTCCACACTCAATGATCTCTCTTCCTCAACCTCTATCCCTTCCTCCTTCTCCTTCTCTTCCTTTTTCTCAGCACTCCACCCTCAACTCTCACACCTGCATGCCTTCATGCCTTTGCAAGTGCTGTTCCTTGCCTAGAATGATCTCTCTACCTCTTGGCCCCCAATGCCGGTCCTTCCTTCCCACTGGCCAAGTCCACCTGCTGGCTCCTCTTATCCGTGGGTGGTGATCAACTCTGGGCCCCAAAGCCAGGTTTCGTGGTCCCCTTCACTGACACAGGACAAAAAGAAGGAGATGCTTGTCCCCGCTCCTGCAATGTGAGCGCCTCGGCGGGCAGGGACCAAGCCTTCACCTCTACATCAGAGTCCCTGGAGACCAGCACAGTCCCCAGCAGGCCTCCAGCACTGTAGGCTTCAGAGAGGCAGGTGAGGCTGTATGTTCTCTTAATGAAATGGAAACTCAAGGTAAATGTAGAAAAGTCTCAGTTTGGGCTATTAGGCCTTTGACCGTTTATCTGTGTTGATTTAGAGGTTTCATCTCCTTGGATGAATCTGACACACATCAAACTAGAAGGTAGCTCTAGCTATACTGCTGCAAATCTGAACTGAATGATTTGGTTGTATCTTTCTAGCTGTTTTCTGTAACAATGCTTAGTCACTCTTTAATGGTCTGATATTTAATCTATGGACTAAAGATGCATTTTGATGCCCCAGATGTAATGGACTATTTGACCTAGGAAGAGATGGCTGCACACAACATCTGGGCTCTTCACCTTGGGTGAACTGAGGATGAGCCTGCTATGTGTGTCCCCTCGTTCCTATGTCCTGTCTTCCCACCTGGACCCCTGCCCTCCCACTGCCACACTCCCATTGTCTCATTGGTCCCTTTCAGTCAGAACCACTGCGCCTCTATGTTGGCCTCTGGAAGCCCAGACATTATTACTGTATGAATATTTCCAACCATTTCACTCTGGTCTGCTAAAGTGTGAATGATTGTGAATTTGGTGGCTTGGGTTCCTTCTTCTACCATTCCAGGAAGCTTCTCTCTAGCAAGCTTACTTCATTTAGGCTTTTAAAGCAAAATGTGCTGGAAATAAGGAAGGAAGAAAACCAGCGTGCGGTGAGGAAGGTTTATGGAGAAGTTTAGCGGGAGGAACACCAGGGGAGTTGTGTGGCAAAAGGACACAGGTGGAAGAGGAAATGCATTTTAGGAGTGCTGCTGTGAACTGCAGACTCTTTTCTCGAGATTTAAGAAAGACAAGTAAGAACAGAAGCAATACTGAAATTACTTTATGATTGTGTAGAGTGCAATTTTGACCATGGTTTCTCTTTAGGGTAGTGTGAACCTGGATAAGTGATGGGGGTAGTCGTGGCTTCCAGGGAATTATACAGTAAAATTAAGATGGCATAATAATAAAATAGCCATTATCATGCAAATATTTATGGAGGCGCACTTGTTCCTAAAGGAACACCTTTGTGAAGTGGTATGATTGTCATAAGATACACATTTACAATTTAGTCTCTCCAAGTAGACTTTCACAGAGCCTATGACTCAAACGTTTATTGCGGTACAAAAGGAGACATAGCTCCTCGGAAAGAACAAAACAGTGATTGAAAATGGCAGCCCACAGTGCAGTTCTTAGCCATACCAGTTCTAAAACCAGAGCAGTCCTGGTGGAAATATGTCCAGATTCAAATAAAAAGCTATACCAACGTGTCACCTGAACCATCTGGATTGCCGACGTGACGGGATCCCTGCGGCTGCTCTGGGCAGATCTGGGTGGCCTTCTGGCTCCAGCACAGCTTGTCCTGGCTCTGCCGCATTGCCGCAGAGGAGAAAGCACCAGCCAGAAGTGCTAACCAGGGGAGTCAGCTAGTTCTCCTGGAGCCCTGCTTTTCCTTCAGTGCCCATCGGTCTCCAACTTTGGCTGCAAAGGATTTCCCCACGGGAAACTCCCAGAATAAGCCGTTCAGTTCACAGCTGTCACCAAGACACCACCATGTCCATTCCCAGAGGAGAAATGCACTGCAATCCCTAATTCAAAGCCTTCTTATTATACCGCACACCTGGCTGTACCAGACACGTGCCTGGCCCTTCACGTGTGCTTTCTCAGTCTTCATGGGGTCACCGCTGGGGATTGTACATTAACTTCCTTTTATAGATGAAGGAACAGAGCCTTAGAGTCCAAGGGCCACACCGGGTAGACACTGAGCCCACGGGCCTCTCACTGGGAAGCTACCTGCTGAAGGGTGGGGAAAGGAGGCAAACTCTGCCCCCTGACCTGTGTACATTTCACCTTGCCACTCTCAAGGGGTGTTGTTAAAAACTTTGTTAATCAACTATAATATAAAATAAAAATTTAAAAAAACCTTACAGCACGACTAGGTGCTTAGATTTGCTATTATGTGTAATCAGGGGCCACTGTGTTTTTTTAATTTGGGAGGACGTGATGGAAAAGGATGGGGAAATGATGTACTGAGAAGGGGTTTGAGGTTCGCTCCTCTGACAAATGCAGGGAGTGATGAAATCAGAGCAGGTAGCAGTCAGGGTGTGAATCTGGAAGCGAGGGCAGAGATGGGGAAGGGGCTGAACGTGAGGGTCTGAGCTGCGGGCGATGCATGACCAGTGGTTCGGAGTGGGCAGGAAGCCACGGCAAAACAGAGCAGTCGAAATGACTGCAGATTTCTGGTTTATGCCTGGACAGCTGTGAGAAGGCTGTGATCATGACCATGATTACATGACTTGACACAAGGGTGGGTAGAGAAAGGAGGTCCGTTTGGGAGAAACTCTCTTGGCTGTAATCAGCTGTCCTTCCAGACCTACTACTCTATTGTTCCTGCTAGCAATGGGGAGTGACGATGAACAGGGAGCTACACGTAACAGGTCTGGGCCAGAGATCAAAAAAGATACCTCCCAGGCAGAATCAATACCTCTCTGCAAGGCAAGCCCTGATTCTGAAGGACTTCTTTCTTCTTTAACTTTTATTGGAGTCTAGTTGATTTACAATGTTGTGTTAGTTTCAGGTGTACAGCAAAGTGAATCAGTTATACATATACATATATCCACTCTTTTTTAGATTCTTTTCCCACATAGGCCATTACAGAGTATTGAGTAGAGCTCCCTGTGCTACACAGTAGGTCCTTATTAGTTATCTATTTCATAGGTAGTAATGTGTAGGTGTCAGTCCCAATGTCCCAGTTTATCCCTCCCCCCACCCACTTACCCCCTGGTAACCATAAGTTTGTTTGGGGAGCACATAGTCAACAAAGACTGTGGTAGCTCCTGAAGGCTTGAGACTGGCCCGCTGAGCCCAACTGCACACATTAGAATATAACATTTGAGTTACTATGACAATAAAACATTGTAAGATTTTGTCAGGATAGGTTAAGCTAAAACTTCACTAGTTCTTTCTTTTGTCAGTGTTAAAATTTGCATCTTTACAGCTCTCATATTACAGCAATTATTACTATAGTCAAATAGCCAAGTGCCCTCCAGGGTGAAATTATGCAGGGACTATAGGAAACGAGTCAGGAGTTATTTTCTTCTGTATTTTATCATGCTTGTAACTCCTTGGAGAATACAGAAAGTATTTGTTTTGAATGTTTCTAATTTGGGCGTACTTTCAAAATCTGATTTAATCAGACCTTTAAAATATCATATAAATCAATAGCAATTACCTAATTCTAAATTGAATCATAACTCTGAAGGAAATGTGCTATTAGAACAGATCCCAGGCAATCAGTGATATACCTCTACTTTCATAAAAGGAAGTAATAAAAGGTAAAAATAAAGAGAAAAATGGAAAAACCAAAACAAAACCTCATTTATTATTTTAACTCCCACTTAGAATGACCTTCTGTTGTACTTCAAGATTTAATGTTCAAAGTTTATAAAGTTATTTTTATTTTAAGAATGTCTAATTTACCAATTAGATTAATGTGTTTATTACTACCTAGAGACCATGAAGAGCTTATTTGTGATTCGTAACAAAACTTCTCTAACCTTCTGGATAATGGCCTGAATTCTGCATTTTTATACTATAGCAAGAGGATCTTTGATGCTTTGATTTGCATACACTTTGATAGTTACATTAGAACATTCTGTACATCCAGTCTCTTCCTGTTCCTTAATTTGGCACTTGTTCTATCAAACAGGTTTGAAAATGCAAATTATTTCACATTAAAAATATAAATTTTTATAGCATATTATATACAGTTTTAACGCATTCAGACTCCTATAATTCATTATTGTTTTAATTTATATGATTTTTTTGTGTGCCCTGAGTCCACAGTCCAATCATTTGCAAACTCAATTAAGCTTTGTCTCAATGAATTTTTACTTTTTGACAAATTGTTATATTTGTACAGAAATACATTCTTAGTATATCATTCATTCATTTGATACATTTGCAAAATGGAAATTCATCCATTTTCTGAAAGCACTGAGGTATAGCTAGTCTAAGAGGTATATTGTGGAGTGGGATCGTCTCCAGTTTGCACTTGAAAACATGTCAGTTTTCTAAAGTGATGAACTTTTAGTTTAGTTGTTTTTTTTTTTTTTTTGCGGTACGTGGGCCTCTCCCGGTTGTGGCCTCTCCCGTTGTGGAGCACAGGCTCCGGACGCGCAGGCTCAGCGGTCATGGTTCCCGGGCCCAGCCACTCGGCGGCATGTGGGATCTTCCCGGACCGGGGCACGAACCCGTGTCCCCTGCATCGGCAGGCGGACTCTCAACCACTGCGCCACCAGGGAAGCCCCTTTTAGTTATTTTGAATATGACTTGGCAAACTATCTGTTTATTCTAGGACGTTGGAACTTCACCAACTTTGAATACACTTTCACTCAATTATGACAACGTTTTATGTATTTTACAGAGCTGATTTTACATTATAATACCTGTCTAATGATATTTAAAGTGTGTCTTCATACTGCTCATGAAGACAATTATGTTAAATGGTTTGTTATTTGAGCTGAATGTACAGGAAATGCTCTAAATGTCCCAGAAATCTTGGAGAACTGCCTTGAAAGGAATGGTACTGGTGCTAGATTAATTTACACACAAATCCCACTTTTTCACACTGGCTCATGCAGAATGAAGACAGAGCCATGAGGTTTCATCTTATCCTTAATATTTATATCCTTGACTCTAAAAAGATAAAAAAAAAACACCTTCAAGGTGTGTTTATGCCTGCACCATTTTGAGCTGATACTGTATTATGACCCTGAATTATGTCTATTTCTCATTTAGTTAAAACCCGAAAGAACAAAATGGGTATGTGGTAAGGAAGGACTCTTCCACTGAACTTCCAGTGTAGACTGGGGCATACAGTCAGAAATTATATCTAATATTCATTGCTACTGCAAGTTTTCACCTCTTTTGTTCTTACTGGCATTTGGGAAGTCATATTAGGTACCACTAGCTGGAGCCCATCTCTTTATCCCCACATCAAGCCTGGCCATGTTCTTTATGATAAAATGATGCCATTTGTGGGATAGCGGAAGATGCTGGCATGACTAGGGCAAAGGAGGGCCTGCTGGGGAGGATGGAGAAGTAGGGTTGAGGGATGTGGTGGGTTTTGTTGGGGTTTGGCAGCTGGGCAGAGAGGTTTCAGCTGATGTAGCATGAAAGCGCAGCCATGAGGCTTGGGGGCACATGGTAGCAGGATTGCGTTTAAGGCATTTTGTCTGGGATCAGCACGCAGGATGGATTAGAGTGCAGAAGAGCGGGGGAGGTAAGTATTAAGGAAAAGGAACTCTCTTGCTGGGAGTTTCATCATGCTTAACGCAAAGTCAAGGGTCAGCAACCACATAACATAAAGTCTTGTCCCCTCTACGTCTGATAGTATCAAACCTCCTGACTCTACTCATTCTGCATGTGCCAATGCAAAAAGAGGGGCATTTGTGTCATTTCCCAGGGCAGAGACACCATAAGTAGAGGACAGACACTGAGGTTTCATCTCCAATCTCTATTCTTTGGAGTACAGTAGGTCTTATAAAATGTTTATTAAGTGAATGAAAATGAGAGTTTTCATCTCGAAAAAAATGGGAGCAAAACATGCTAGAGGATAGTTTTTCGTGAGCTACAAGTCAAACGATAATAGACAACTTTAGGGGGACTTCCCTGGTGGTCCAGTGGTTACGAATCCGCCTTCCAATGCAGGGGATGCAAGTTCAAGCCCTGGTCAGATCCCACGTGCCACAGGGCAACTAAGCCCACGTGCTCTACAGCCTGTGCGTCACAACTAAAGAGCCCATGTGCCACAACTATTACTAAGCCTACATGCTCTGGAACCCACACACCACAACTAGAGAGAAGCCCGCGTGCCGCCACAAAAGATCCCGCGATCCACAACTAAAGACCCGATGCAGCCAAATAAATAAATAAATAAAATATTTTTTAAAAAACAGACAACTTTAGGTTCCTGGCCATGTGTCATTTCCTCTGAGCACCAGGCAGCTGGAACAACAGACTGTTCCATTTCCTTTCAGAAGTGTTATACGAATACCTGCTATGAGCCAGAAAATGCATGAAGGGTTTGTGCACTTAGCACTCTCCAGCACCCACGTGGGAGGGGAAAGGGTACATCATAGGAAGTCCGTGCATTCCTTTGGGTGGCAAATATGAGGCCCATGTAGATATTTCCTCATACACCAGTATGGGACCTACGAAAAATTCCTCCCATAACTGCAAAAATGACTTATTTTCAAAGAGAGCGGAAAATTTTAGAAAATATAAAATAAGATACATGATGATGAGTTTATACATCCAGAAATGTCAGTAGATCAGGAATGAAGGAAACAGATTGGTAGTAGAAATGTATCGTTCCCATCCCGAAGAATTCCCCAACACACTGGGGAACAAGAAGCCTTGAAGAACTGGGTTAAGCAAAGCCCAAACTGGACAGCAGGATACAGAAGGGGCAACCTTCACAAAGTTGGAAAGCGCCTGGAGGAGCCAGGGAGAGAAAGTTAAGGGCCACGGGCTGGTGTGGATGGCTGTTACCCAACTGCTCTACAGCTCACTACTCACTGTCTTTTAAGCACCTCATTCAATCTACATCTTTTACATATGGCACATTTCTAAGTGAGGCAATGCAGCCAAGCGCAGTTGACTTGCGCTTCATCCCGAGCAACAGGACTGGGAGGGGTACTCACGCTCCACAAAGTAAGAGCTGGCGTCAATCTTCCAGATGATCTGGCCCCGATGAGAACCAGTGACTCCACGGTTCTTATAGTCCAGAAAATTTTCCGACAAGACCTCATCTATATTCCCAGGAAAGAAAGAAAGCAGAGTAGAGAAACACATCAGCTAACAGCAGATTTAGAAAAAAATAATAAAAGAGCAAAGGATATTAATGCCACCTCCAGCTCAACAGAAGAAAAAGCACCTGGAATCATAGAATCAGGGAATTCTAATTTTAGAATTTTAATGCAGGAATCTCTTCCCCTCTCCTCAACACTCCTGGCAAGTGATCATCTAGCTGGTTCTTGAACACCTCCAGAGACAGAAAAAATTGCTGCTACAGCAGTTCATTTCACTTTTTCTTCTTTATTTGCCTGTGCCGTGCAGCAAGGGGGATCTTAGTTCCCCAACCAAGGATCGAACCCAAGCCCCCTGCAGTGGAAGCTCAAGAGTCTTAACTGCTGGACCGCCAGGCAGTTCCTTCATTTCACCTTTGAATAACTCTTACACGTGGGGAATCTCAGTGTGAAAATCTCCCTCCTAAAGCTTTCATTAACTGGTCCCTATTTGGGTGTGAGAATGAGGCATAAAGAAAACATCCAATTGTACTTTCTATCTGGGGCCCTGTTCGCATGGGCTCCATCCTATATGATCTCTTCTCCAGTGTGGACATCCATCAACATCCAACACTTGGGGACCATCCATGAATTTATCCATCCATCCTTCATGCAGCCACGCATTCATCTGTTCATTCAACGGACACTTATCGAGATCCAACCATCTGCCAGGCTGGGAAGGTGCAGGGGCCACAGTGTTGGGCAAAACCTTTCTGAACTAAAACCACAAACAACTGAGGACACAGACTTTAAACACTAAGTAAAGAAATAAGTGCATTATTACAACTTGTAAGAGGGGAGAGGAAGGAAAAGAATGGACTGCTCTGACAAGAAGCTACAAGTAGGAAGGCCGACAGGGGGGTCAGGGGAGAGCTGAGGGATGAGAAGGCGCTGCCAGGGTGGGGATGGAGGGTGGGTGTATGAAGGGTGGAGCAAGGCCCCCATGGGGTGTCCAAGGCCCGAGGGGGGCAGAGCCTACCTACCCTGTGCGAGCACTGAGAGGAGCTGCGGGGGGCAGGGACTATGCTCCCCCCACCTCCTGCCCTTCCTCTGCTGGTCACATTGCAACCCATCAACGTCCTTCTTCAAGCTGGTGCCCAGAGAACAAGGCAGCATCCTTAGAGAGGACAGATCTATGAAGCCCGAGCCAACTGCCTCCCCCTGGGTTCCAGACCTCATGTTCTCAGTACAGGCGAAGACAGGGATATGAATTTTACCTTAATCTGCGATGGGGCCCTTGCAGTTCCCACTTCACCCAGAAAGGAACCATCTGAGCTAAACGGATCTGAAGCTGTGAGACAACCATGTTTTGAGAGTCCAAATCCACTGCGCTGGTTGGGGCGACAGCCAGAACTCAGGAGCTCCCGAGGGGAGGCCCAGAGCCCCAGCTCTGCAGAGAGGGGCCAGGTCATGGTTGCCCTCTCTGCAGCTGAGATATTCTGAGGTTCACTTCCTGCATCTGGATGGATTTGGAAAACAGAGGACGAGGTGAAAGAGGGCAGAGCTTATAGCGAAAGGACCCGGCTCCAAGGACCTTTGCGCCATTTACCAATACTGTCATTTCTACAGCTGCAGGTCCTCAACTGCGAGACGGGGAGTGGTAACAACTGGGACCTCATGGGGGTGGGGGGCGTGGAGTACGTGTGATGACTGGTAAGCGTGCCTGTGACCTGCTAATTCGATCGCACATTTTTGGCCGAGATAATCAAGCAGAGAAAACACCGTCTCTGCCTCATTAACAGCAGGAACTGTTTGTATCCCTCGGAAAATCACTTGTTTGCAAAATTCGTCTGTCTTTATAATCACAGTGTGTGCTCACAGCCCTGTTTGGGCTGCTAAGATGATTGCATAATACGTCTCTTACAGTAATTGCCTCATTTCTGCAAAAAAAAAAAAAAAGGCATAATGTTTTCCTGGCTCCCTAGGTCTTCAGTACCCAGAGAGAATTTTGCCTCATTATGGCAGCTCTCCAAGGAGAGGTATTTTCCTGCATTTATCCACTCTGATCACCAGAATATTCACTTTAATAGTCACGGTCAGGTATCCATATAGAGTAACACCTAGAAAGGGGGTGTTCATTCACGCACTAGGCAAATGTGTGAGTATTTATACTCCACTCTAGTTAGTATGCTAAACCCTGGGAATACACTGCTGAACAAGATAGGGCCTATGTTCTCAGGAAGTTCTGAATAGATTTGAGGATTTATTCAAGAAAACAGGCAATTTCATGAGAAGACAGTGGGTATAAGAATGGGTTAAATATCAAGGAACCACAAGGGCACAAATGAAAAAAGGATGGGCGTGAGTAAGTGGGAGGAATCGGAAAAAAACAAAGAGAATGGCAAAGTAACACACATTTTAAAGACAACAAGATACATTTCGCTGTACAGGTTTAAACACGTTTTCAGAGACTGCCAGTTGGTCCTAATGAGTATCCCATTCCCTTATTATAACAGTAACACTTCATAGCAAATATCACGCAAGAAAATAGAAGAGTCGGTATTCTTGCCTGGACCATCTGTGCTGAGAAGTCAGCTCCCTCCCCCAAGGAATGTATTGCCAATTGTTAGAAGCTACTAATCTTTGCTTGGGAATCCAAGTGTATTGTCAGGGTCAGAGGCAGGAAAACAGAATCAGACCAGATATTTTATGCACTAAGGGATTTTATGTAGAGAATTAGGTGCTAGACAAATGGACGCTAGGCACAGCCTCGGCGACTGCCTCTCCACCCACAAAGAGAGTGACCAGCTAGTGGCAAGCTGAGTAGGCTCCTGCCACCACCACAGGGCTGCCTGTTCACAGCCAGGAAGCGAGTGAGGGGACGCTAGGACACCGTGATAGAAAAGCTTAATTTCTCAGAGCCATGCTTGTGGCAACCACAGGCTAAACATCAGGAGGAAACACCCAGCTCACTTCCGCCTTCCCAAACTTGCACAGGTGCGTCTAAATGAAGGGACCAAATTTGCATCTGGAACATGGCTGCACAGGAGTCTGAGACACGTAATTTTCAGGGACCAGAGTCTACACTAGAGGAAGGCACTGGAGAAGAGAAGAGAACTGGGATGGATGATGGGGACCAAGGCTTGCCCTCCATCACACTGAGGAATGGCAGCCCCCTGGCTCCCTCCTGCGAGGTTCCCTTTTCTGCATCCTTTGTCATGGTACAAGTTTTTGTAGGAGCAATGTTTGTGTGGTTACAGGGATATCTACAGCCGCCTTGAGAGAAGTAGTTAGGGTACCATTACTAGCTATGGGATCTTAGGCATTATACTTAATCCCTTTGTGTCTTTGCTTCCTCACCACAAAATGGGGATAATATTAATCCCAACCTCAAAGTCTGCTGTGAGCAATACATGAACTAATAATACAGGTAATGGTCTCAGAACAGTGTTAGACATCTAATAAGCAGCTATTTATATTTATAGTATGGGCTAAAAATACGGCCCTCTATGGCAAAGCTCCATGATACTTACTGTGCAAAACCACTAGTAACCTGAAACATTAGCTTAGGCCAGTACTATTTAAATTTTTTGCATTACTCATTCTGTACAGAACATATAGAGATGTATTAAGTTTCTCAAAAAAAGACTGCATTTGCTGGATGATACTTTTTTCTTCCAGTATGAAGAATCCTACCTCCTGCTCCACAGTTTACAATAGAGAAAAGATCTTTGCAAAATTTTGAGTCACAAAGTTCTAGTGAAGCTTACAGAAACAAGCACATCTAAGAAACCAGGAGTACTTATCTTGCTTTGTCTTCAAAATGAAAACTAGAGCTGTGCTTCCTACACGTTAATCTATAATAGAAGAGTATACAACAAAGATTATTGCTGTTGAGAACAGAATGGGCAAGTGAGCACAGAAGCAATTAAACGAAGAATTGGCCCACTACCTAAGCCCAACAGAAAAAATACAACATTGCTTCCATTTTGCAGAGCAACTGGTGCCTTCTGATAACCAATCTCAGAAAAATCTCCAAGGATTCTCCCACTATCTCTAGACTATGGATTTACCAAATAGCAGGCCAGGAGATCTGGGGAGAATCTACTTGCCTTTCACAGTACAAAGCCAAGGATGTAGAATCTCTGTTCTCCTGTACTAGGAAGGGAATCTAAGGATAAATGGCAGGGGAGGCCCTAAAAATCAGTGCCACTCTGTTTTCTGTGGCTTTTCCCTCAGATTGTTTATTTGAACACAAGTATTCTCACTGGTTGTACCATAATTAGGAAGCACAGCTTCAGCTCTTCTATATTCTAATAGAGTGCCCGATGTACAAGAAAAACTTCAGTTCTTCAAGAGTTGATGTCCGTAAGGAAGCATTCTGGGAGTTTCTGTGTGCAGGTGTCTAGCCAGAGAGAAAAGTTTAGCTTTCATCCTAAATCATTACATTTTAAGGCTCAGCATATTAAATGCTTCTTAAGGGCAAGGGTTGGGTTTCTGTACTTATTCTGTAACTTCCCATAACTCCTAATGTGTGGTTTTCCACAGTGGAACACCTGACAGGCAAATATTGGGAAATAAGAAAGTGTTTCTTGCTCATGAAAGTATAGGAAATGCTGGGTTATACCAAGTAAAGTGTGCTGCTTACTCCAAGCTTCTCAAACCTTTAATATATATTGTGAGTCTCTAAAGTGGGGCAAAGTAGGCAGATTTTCCCATCCTTATTTAACCATAGAACTATTTCCCCATGGAGTGATAACTGAAATCCGCTGAAACTAATGTGTAGGATATGAGTGCTATTCATGTGGCTATTATATTCACGCCTTCATCCATCATTGCATTATCCTACTATAGTGTATGAGTTTTGGTGAAAAATGGATTAGGAAGCTGGAGATCTGATTGAGAAACACTTCTAGACAAAAAGTTCCAAAATATACAAGAAAGACTAAGGGATATTGAGGATAAAAGGAAAAGTGTCCATATCTGGAAAATCAAAGTCCTGGAAGACCAAAGGAATATGAAACTACACTGGATGAACTACTAGTCTGTTGGAAAAAGAGATATTGATGAGATTACAAAAATAAATGGGGGTGAATATGGTAGTCTAGACAGGGCTTCTCAGCCTTGGCACTGTTGATATATTGGGCTGGATAACTCTGTTATCTTTGTTGTGGTGGAGCTGTCCTGTGTATGATAGGCTGTTTGGTGGCATCCCTGGCTTCTACCCTGCAGATGCCAGAAACACCCGCTACAATGTGACATCCAAAAATGTCTTCAGATATTACCGAATGTCCACTGGGAGGCAAAATTACCCTTGATTGAGACCCACTGGACTATGATTAAAAGCAGTCCATAAGAACAATAAAAAATGTATAACTTTGAAATCAACAGATCTAATGGAAAGCAGAAAAGAAGAATCAAAGAAACAAAAAGAAAACACAGTAAATAAAGAATCTAAAGAAAGATGGCAAAAATAAGTCCTAATAGAACAGTAAGTATAATAAATATAAATGTGCTATTCTAGCCAATTTAAAGTCAGAGACACCCAGATCAGAATAAAAAAGCACACACAAAGAGCTACACTTAAAAAAAGATAAAGGTTGAAAATAAAGAAAAGACAAATCAAGTAAATATGAAGCAGAAGAAAACAGAGAAACTACCTGCCTTAAATAGTTAAAAAAAAAAAAAAAACCAACAAAATTCAAGGCAAAGAATAGCACAAGGGGCACAGGCAGATCTGTAATAATAACCTGTAAGAAACTGTAGAGGAAAAAGATGTAAATATCATGAACATTCATGCACTTAGTAATCAGCATCAAATCTGCAAAGCATAAAACTTACAGAAGCAAAGGTAGAAATAGATGAATCAATTAAAACAAAATTCTTGGCTAGTGATTTTGAGACACTCCATTCAAAAAATGGAAGAGACAGAAAATTAGAATATACAATTTATGTGATTGAACTTAAATACACACACGAGAGAGAGGGAGAGAGAAAGAGGATCCTTGCTTTGTGAGTTACCCTATGAACTGAAACTTGTACATATCCGAATTGTGTCCTGTTTTGCATGGTTCTATGGGAACTGTTACCACTGTATATTTATATAACATAAAAATATTTATATATAAATATTATATACATGTATATTAAACCTTTGTATATATTGATATCTATGTATAAGATATCTATATCTCTCTCTATATAAGATAGTGTCTATCTCTAGATAGGTGACAGATAGGTAGATAGGTAGAGTGAACCTTATTCACAACAAAAATACACTTTATGATCATACATGGAATATTTATAAACATTGAACAGGGATAGGTCACAGAAGTCTCAAAAAATTAAAAAAATAATCAGTTTGATACAGACCATAATCTCTAACCTCACACAGATAAGGCAACCAAAAGGTATGGAAGAGAATACATGTCCTCAGGCATCAGTCTATGGAAATCCTTCAAAGATGCCATTTTAGGAAATTTTAAATCTTAATTTTGCTCTGAGTTATCATCTCTTGATTTGTTGAAATTTAAATGCATGAATGTACTCTAGCTTCATTATGATTTAAATTACTGAGCAAATTCTAGCATGGTATAGGGATAGCATGGTATAGCATGGTATAATAATGATGTGATTTATTAAAATGCTAAATTTACCAGAAGGCTAGTTTTGCGAATTATGAGCATATTATGCCTACTTTACCTATTCAATTATATTTTCATAATTTTAACTGCATACTTACTTCATGTTTCAGCAGTTTTAATAAGGGCTCCTTCCAACAGAGTCAAAGGAATGGCTATTTAAAAAAACTGATCATGCTAAAGAGGGTTTTAAGATATTAAAGTCTTTAAAATACTGGAACGTAAAAGGAAGAGGTGAAAATACTTGAATAGATCTGCTCTAATTAATTTAGCATTCTTATGGTTAGAGGTCTTGTATTCTTCAATTTATGTATCCTAACCCAGTTATACAATACTGTTCCCTCAGTGCGCTGAATCTTTAACACTAAGTATAGGACTCACAGATAATTAGCTTTTACTTGTCAAAGTCAAGTAGGCATTACTGAATGAATAATTGCAAAACTATTTCCTAGGAATACTGATGACTAGCGAATCTGCCACCAAGTACTTGTTTTTGACCAAATCACAAGCTTCTGCCTGTTTACTGACAATTAAGATCTCTTTCCAGGTCCCTGTGGGTTTGGTAAGAAGCTTTTGTCTATAACATACAACTGAAACAACTGAGCACACGTCTAAGGGCCATGGTTAGGCTGAATGAAGCCTGGGAATTAGGGTAATTTGCCATAATGCATCCAGAGACTAGAGCTACCTGACAAGTTAAATCAAGACGCATTTATTGATCAACAGGCAGTAAACGCACAGTATCTCATCAATTCCATTCAACGACCCTGAGAAAGTTATTTCTCTACTTTGAAGAAGGAGGCTGAAGTTCTGGTGACTATACCTGGCTGAGGCCACACATCCAGCCAGTGGTAGAGTATGATTCTAAGCCAGGTCAAGCTGTCACTGAAACCCCAGGATCTTTCCCCTTTCTGTGTCACTAGGGGAGAGAAAACTTCATCATGCTCCTCCAGTTCAGGAACCACTCCATAAGTGAGGGTAACCAAATGCAATCTCACTGTCAAAGTAATGGTAATACTTTTATTGTCCCATTGCTGGGTTCCTGGCTGAAGACAGCACTGGTGACTCGGTGACAGTGTCAGTGAGCAGGGCCACACATCCCCTTCCAAATGCAGATATCTCATTCACTATGGCTGGAGAAAAGTCACGTTTGTCCGGAGAGCTCTGGAGGGCAGAGCTGAAAGCATCACAGACCTGGCCTCACGGGGACATTTAGGTTTCCCACTGATGTGGAATGGCCCATACGTGATATTGCACCCAAAGGTGCCAAGATGTCCTCATGGTCATTGTGGGGTCTGCTGCCAGGGTAGGCAGCTGTGTGGCACTGGGAACCACTGACTTGGCATTTCCTCAGTTGTGAAATGACAGATTAGATGAAATCACAGAGCTCTATGATTTGCTCTTTGGCAAGGCACGGCAAATCCGGAAGGTCAGTTACTAAGGACCCACCAATGATGAACTTTTAAGATTCACGGAGAATTGTGGATTTGGAAGTTGCTTTTGAAATGCTATTCTGCCGAAAGCGTCGGCATTTTGCATTAAATCACTTCACAGTTATATATGTGCAGCTACTGTGAGAAGAATAAACTGTCAAATTGAGATTCTCAGAGGATGAACCGTGTTTACTTCTGTCTCAGTCAAAATGTCATGTTAACACCAGATCTTGTTCATTCATGGAGCTTCCGGACACTTCATCCCGCCGACCATCCCTTCCTTCCTCAGACACCCTCTCTCTCGTCTTCTATGACGTGGTCCCCTGATTCTCATCCTACCTCTCCATCACGCCCCCATCTCCTTTTTGAGTTCCTCTTCTGCCTCTCTCTCTAATAGGGACCTTCTGGTGCTTTCTTTCTACACCCAATCCACGAGTGAATTCTTCTACTCTCAGGGCCAATTATCCCAGATCTACACCGCAGCCTGGATCTAGGGCTGAACTCCAGATCCATCCATCCCTTCCCCATGGATGAAGGTATCCACCTTTCCCCGCCTGCCATGCTCTACTCCAGCTGTTCCTTGACTCGAGAAATGCATGCCACTGACACCACTGCAGGAAGGTACAGCTGTGAAGAGCTGCTTCAAAACTAGATCTGGGGCCAAAAATCTAATTGCCTAAGGTGCTGAACAAGTAACCATCATCATTAAAGTAGGGATAGGTGGCGAGGAGCCTGTGACAAAACTGAAGGTGCAGGCTAGTCAAAAGGGGGAAGTTAATGCTTGACTCTAGCCCACTAGAGCCACAGGAATTATGGGATCAGTCAGCCAAACTGAGAGCTTTTGCACAAGAAGCTAGAAAGGTGGATTTCAGCGAGAAATCTCTACTTTTTGAAATACTGACAACGAACCAAATTTAAAACAATATGGAATAAACAAAATGTGCTTGGTGGTCTGTTCTTTCGCAGGCTCTGTTTGAGACAGATGGTACTCAAACACCGATTCCAGAACTATTTTTAAAGCCAATTAAATTTTACCTGTTTGGAAGTCCAATTTAGTTGAGTAACCACTATTTGTGTAACAATTTCAAAAATTATGTTTTTCCATCTTTACAGTAATGTGTGTATTGTAAATTCACTAACCAAACTGATTGCAAGACCTTCAAAAGACCCCAAAAAATTTCCCTGACAGCTAGTTAGTCAGATAAGAGCCCCCGAATTTTATCATAAAGATGATCCGGGTTGCAAAATACTCGTAACAATCCTTTGGTGTCTTTGATAGTCAATGATGCTAAATCTGGCATTTGTGTGTCTGAATGTGCAAACCTTTCATTGTACAGACTGAACGCAGAAGGCCTGGCCTCTGTTGAACTTGAACCGTCCCCTCACCCCACCAACAATTACAACCTTCACTTGTGGATTTACCAGCGTGAATGTGTCAATTTTCACCACATCTGATTCCACCACGTAAAATAGGTGAAATACATTTTCATGCCAATTTCTCTTCATAATTTCAAATTTGTGAGATTTATTTTCTCCAGTCACTCTCCTTTCAGCCAGCGCAACTGTTCCTTAGCCTGTGGTGTGCCTGTTCTCGCTGTCTGTATCACCCATTATGTTTTTGGAATACAAAGCAGTAAGAATCTTGAAAGAGCAGGTGAAAAGAGGTCTACGATTATGTTGAAAACTAAGTGAAATTACCCCACCTACATGTGCATACCTTGGTTGCGCATACGGTGTTGCTTTGGTCTTACAGACACATGGATTTGAAAACGAGCTTCTCATATTAACTTACTCATAAGCAGAAGAGCTTCTATAGTTGCAAATGGTAATGACATTTGTGTTCAGCCACACCTCGTCCTGCTGTCTCGTGATTCTTTTCCATTGAATAGAGCTGGCAGGTGAAGCCTCATGTGTGGTCCTCTGTGCGTTAGAATTTTGTGTATAACACATTTGATTGTGAATTGTGCGTTTTAATGAAATGATCGAGTTTGCTGAAATAGTAAGGCATCCGTAAAAGTGAATCATGAATTAATGTACTTGTTGGATGCCCAAACCACACTGCTAAGACCATTATTTCCGTGGCACTAAGTGCTGTTCTACTCACCGATGAGGTACATGCCAATCCAGTCCCCAGCGTCCACTTCCTCCTTTATGTCCCAGTGGATCACCAGGTCCTGCGAGTGCCCTATGTCGTAGTAGGAGCTGCTGACCATGAGTGTGGAGCGGCTGTCTGAGGTGACCAGGTCGGTGTCGCTGGTGGAGCGGGGGATGGTGACAGCGCCATGGGGGCCGGTCCTAATGGCCATGCTGTGGAACTGGCCCGGGTTGTAGCTGTGGCGGAGGGGCTCCTTGCACCGGCGTCGGTTCTGGGAGTTTCTGGATGGAGATGCCATGGCGGCCAGGCCTAAGAACCTGTTCTGGTACAGATTCTGTCGGGGGTAAACAGACAGTCAGCAAGGGGCGGGAGATGCCGTCTACACCGTCAGTCACTGTTTGCACAGGGAAGGGAGGATGTGCTGGGGGAAGCCAGCTGGGACAGAGCAGCCCTTTTAGGAAGATTTGAAATAGACATAGAGCGTCTTCCTCGGGGCCAACGCTGTAGCTCTGGTTCATGCCGGGAAGGCAAGAACTAAATGCACACTCACCAAGGGGCCGTGCATTTGTGCTCTGCTGGGGTCTCAGCCTCCTCTAGCCGGCTTAGTGCCAGAAGGCCAGGAATGTCTGCAGAATGGCCCTGGAGGTGTGACTGCCCCCAAACGAAGTGCCATCTCTTGAGTTCTCCAGCATAAATTCAATTGGATCCAATTTTACCCTTCTTTAGGGGAAATGATGGTTATTATCATTGCACATTTTAGTGATCCCTGCAGCATTCAAGACCCTACACACAGCTCAGAATTAGAGGCGGTCCCTGCTGGGTGAGGCAGTCACTTTTTCTCCATTTACAGCTTTTTCACTCTATAGAATGTCTCTGGACCACCTGAAATTCCTATAAGGATCTCAGATATCCTAGTAATATTCAGACACCACCGTTTTCACTAAAACCCAATCTCAGAGGACCATGTCTCCCTCAGAGCCAATGTTATTGTAGAAAACATTGCATCCGTGGAGGAAAAAAATGCATGTTTTTTATTGTTTACAACATGGAGCACTTAAAACTAGCTGAGCTGATGCAGAGCAATGACCCGATTGTTTTGGAGGCAGATAGCTTTGAAAACATGGGGAAAGGAGCATCCTATGGAATTAGAACAAGGGATTCTTTTTTTTTTTTTTGCGGTACACGGGCCTCTCATTGCTGAGGCCTCTCCCGTTGCGGAGCACAGGCTCCGGACGCGCAGGCTTAGCGGCCATGGCTCACGGGCCCAGCCACTCCGCGGCATGTGGGATCCTCCCGGACCGGGGCACGAACCCGTGTCCCCTGCATCGGCAGGCGGACTCTCAACCACTGCGCCACCAGGGAAGCCCTAGCACAAGGGATTCTTTTGTGAAACAAGCAAGGGTGATTTTGACTTCATCAAAGTATACTACAATTGGGATTTAAATGTACATTTTGGGGGCTCCTGGCTATAAAAGTACATGCTGTTGTATAACAGTAAAACTTTTGTTTTCAAGAAGAGAAGATTAAGGTCTTAAAATGTGTTTAATCATGCAGTTTAGGTCCCAGAGACTGTAGCTTATTATACACATCAATCAAATGCAAGTTATTGACTTTTTGTTTACCAGCCACAAGGACCAGACCCCAGCACCAGTCTGCTCTTCAGATTATATAAGTCTATTTAGCAGTAATTTAGGCCTATACTTTTTCCATCTTCCAAGACCAGGGCATTTGTAAAGAGTCTGTTAACCTGATTAAGCACGGCATTGGTATTCGGAGTCTTGGGCCTTAATGGCCATATGGCGGGCCTATTCATTCATTATCTGAGTCTTTTGTTAGGAATTTTTCTAGCCCCACTGGTGGTTACCATGGAATTACTATTGGTGGAAAAGCCAGACTTCAGAAAGCATCTCATCACACTATTGGTACCATATGTCCTATGTTCTAAGCAAAAAAAAAAAAATGCTAGTCACTGCAACAGTATGAAAATAGATGGGCCACAGTGTTTCCTGGAAACCAGTCCACCTCTCAGGAAGACAGGCACAGCCTTGAGCCCAGGAAACCTGGACAGCCCAGCCACCTGACAGGCACCCTGCCTTTTCAGGCCAGCTCCAAGAGGATCCCAGTAACCTCAACATCCTCCAGGGTGCTTTGTTCAGAGACCTTTGTAAAACCTCCAAAACAAGGAGGGCTGTTGCTACAGCATAATCTTTCTTCGGTTTACACGTACTTTATGTGCACTAATAGTATCTTACAGTATTATCATGGAGATTAAAAATGACTACTTGGGGTTAAATGAGATAATCAAGTATATCTTATGCGTTAGACCAAACTATGGGCAAATCTGGAGCAGCACGTCCCAGTTTCCAAGCTGTGTATCCCTGGACAACTTACTTGATCTCTCTAGTTCTCTATTTCCTCATCTGTAAAGGGGTTGCTGTCAGAATTTAATGAGATACTACAAGCCGAGCTCTTACGATAGTGAGTGCTCAATAAGTAGAAATCTACTACTAAAATATTCAATAGTACTGAAACGGAGGTCCCAGGCAGTCAGCCAGGCTCCCGCAATGGCCCAGGGTCCCCTCATGTTGTCCCCAGAGACTCACACTTGAACTCATTCAACAGCAAACCTACAAGTCATTCGTAGTCATGACCCTCCAGGTTTCCTCTTACAAAACTGAGGATGCAAACATTGAACAGGCTGGCATGTCTGGAAAGGTGTCCCATCTACCAATTTTTGGATAAATCTTCCTTTTGCTTTTTGGGTAAATAAACCTCCTTTTATCTGTCAGGTTACTACCTGAGTGGGATATTTTTGCATTCATGTTGAGGCTGAGGGATTTTTATCCATGTCGTGTCAGTCAGGGCCTCGAAAAAGACTACAGAGTGCTTTTCTTTTGTTGAAGACACTTCTGCTGTGGTATTATTATTAGAATTCCGTGGAAACCAGACACTGTCAAGTTATACCAGCGAACACTGTCCACATGGTGGGAACAAAAAAAGCACAGAAGGAAACATGAGTCAGGGAAGACATTTGTCAATAATTTACTAGACTGGAATCATGATATTTGCCTGGTATTGGAAGGGCAGCCTCAATGCTGCTCCTTCTTGAAGACTGCGCTCCCCTCACCCCACCCCAGCTTTGCCCACATCCTCCCCACACATACTTGCAGGCAGGATTTATATTCTGCTTTGAGGTTATGCTCCAGCACCAGCTCTGCTATAACCTCTCCTTACATCCTTCCCCACTGCCAAGAGAGTGGGGCTCTGTGCTCCATTATCCCACAGGAATCCCATTGCCCTGCAAGGATTCTCATTGCATTATTGCTAGTTGACCTGTCTGTGTTCTGCCCTAAACCATGAAGGCCCTGAGGCCAGTGTTTCCTGCTGGAACTGCATGACATCTGGCACACACAGAGAAAAGCGCTAAAAACTTTAATTCATAGAATTTATTTTATTCAATTATGTCCCTTCTTGTTCCAGAAAGGGCTTAAGATGACTAATACAAATAGATAAGATACAGAACGATGTGATAAGTTAGTAGTAGATAATGCAGAGGTGAAAAAAATAGACAAAAAGTTACCTAGGAAGAAGGCTAACATCAAACGTTAAGCTGTCATGTCCTAAACAGGTGTTATTGTCAAAGGCTCACAATAGCTGCTTCTGGAATGCAGCAGGCGGATAGTTGGTTCCCAATGCGTGGTTCGTTTGTGGCCGTGTTTCCCCCAGGTCTTCACGCGTGTTTAGTTTACACTATAGACTCATCCGGCTGGAAGAAGCAATTTAATCATTCTCCCTTCACATCTGAACTGTAGAAGATAGATGAGCATCTGTCCTGTTTTTAAATAGCCCTGGACAAAAGACCACTCTCTTCCTAGACAGTGATTCCAATGTTTTACAACCTCACAATTCTTCTTCATCTCTCAGGCAAATCTTGTCTGACAGAGATCTCCCTTCTTTCTCCAGGCTCTCCCACTTGATGGATGGTGAGGAAGTTAACTGTATCACTAACGTTTTCCCAGTTTTTCCTCCATCCCATCAAGTAATTCAAATATCCTTTATCTTCTCTTACACTGGTGATAGGTAATAGACATGGGTAAGAAAACCACAAGAATATCGGTAACAGTTTCAGTAACATTATAATTTTCTAATTATTGGTTGTAATCAAGGGCACCTAGTTATGGGCTATGCTGGGCATAGATTTTAATTGACCCTTGAAAAAGTAGGTCCAGTGAGTGAGCCAATGTGTGAGCCGCTGGAAACAATCTGATCACATTGTGTTCTGCTCAGTAGGAAGTGAGATTCCATGTGCTGGTTTGTTTCCTATTTGTCTCCAAGGATCCAACAATGATGTTTTGTTTACTTGTTTTGCTTTCTGACTTAAATAACTTGTAATTGTGGAAATGTTTTGAATTAAGTGATATGTTCTTTGATTATTTTTTAAATCTTGGAATAGCCCTGCGTGTTTAATCTGTTTAATATGCATTATAGCATATTAGCAAAGACAAAACCTTCCAGAAGGAGACAGAATCTTAAAAGCAAAAAAACCCATCACTTCTAGGGAAGGAACAAGTTGCTATGTATATCCTTTTTTTTTTTTTTTTTTGTTACTTTGAGGAACATAGGGTGACAAAAGATTCGGCTGTGTCAATTTCTAACTGACAGAGTCATTAATAGCTTTTCTGTTTTGGAATATAAAGCTGTGAGTGAGTGCTGTCTCAGAAATGAAAAGAAAGTGGACAAAAGGCATATCTAGAAGAGAGAAAGTGATTCTTAAAAATTGCCTCTACACTCAGAAATCAAAAACTGTGAGTGGAAAACATAGGCCCTGAAGGAAACTTCATTAAAGTATACAAGACGAGGTTATAGAAACTGGCATTATTTAGCTGGAGAAAGCATAAGAGTTATTTGAGTTCATGGACAGATTTTATTTTGAGCAAGTAGCTGCCCGAAGCTTTCTTATCCTACACTCAGATCTTGTTATGCCAAAAGGGGGGTAATGGAACTTAAAAGAATTATATAACTTATCTCTTTCTACAGTGGATTTGAGAAAATTTACAACAAAAGAAATGTACAAGGAAATAGAGAAATATAAACCAGACAAAAATTGGGAAGTAGCAATAAGAAAGAGGGTAATATTAGGAGCATTTACTCTATGTAAGGAACTTGGTACATTATCTCATTAAAACCCTATCAATTATCACTCTCCCCATGTTGGTGAGAAACCCAGCTCAGATGGTTAATAAACATTCCCAAGGTCACACCTCTTGCAGCAGGAAATAGGGATTTGAGCCATTCTGTGTGATTATAAGCGGGCACTTGGACCACTTGTAAGCACTCTCTCCAAATTAAAACACGGGAAGATAAAGTTGCAATAATTGAGACTCAGATTCTCTTCTGAGATTCTTGGCAGCCAAAAAGATAAAGGAAAATGTAATTCTCACGATCAGAATATCGGAATTTTTTCCTCCCTCCAAGGTCTCCATAAGATGCTTCATTTTTAACTTTACGTAGGGGACACTACATGATGTGGTGAACAACATCTTAAAAGAATATCTTTTTCTAAAATCACAAATGTAGCGGCTGGTTGCTTGGACAATCTTTGACAAAAGCTGAGGTCATAATACAGAGAGAGTTTAGTAGGGGCTGAACGAATGGGTTCAGATACTGTTGCCTCTGATCACATTCAAAAGTCCCCTTGGCTTATTGCACCGCTGATGCCCCAAACCTTCTGCTCTCAACTCTGTTCTCAATCCTGAATCTCCCTCTCTGGCCTTGATGCTGATAAAATAAATTTTCACATATTGAGGTGCGGGGAGGTCATTCTGGCTTGTACACGAGTTAACTTGAATTTTACGCTAGCTAGAACAGCCTGTGTGTGGCCTATCAAACATACATTGTACATCTGCTTTAATTATTAAGGAAAAAGGCACATTGACCAGAAGTAAGGAATGTCCATGTTAAAAATAAGGATTGAATGCCTCCCTTCCTGCACGCCAATGCTGGTCCTCCTTCCATGATAAGACTCCCTTTTCAGGGGCCAAGTCCTTACTGATGCGCTGTGTACGTGCCGATCTGTTTTTTTTTTTTTTTAAACCCTGACTTGTTTGATGTTCTTTGTTCTGACAAGACAAACTGTGCTGAAAACCGTGCTTCTCCGGAGCAGTTCCTCAGTTATCTGGGAGGCTGTCTTCCGGGCTACGGTCCTCAGTCTGGCTCAAGAAAACCTCTTTTCTATTCCTATTATAGCTGCTTATTGATTATTTTCACTGACAGTGCAAGTAAACCAGAGCCTGATGGACATTTTCTCTCCGCAACTGTCTCGTTAACCTACTTCTCATCAGTGATCCTCCACTAAGACGCAGGCGCCAAGACAGCGTGGTCCCTGCCTAGTTCTTTTAGGTCTGCATTTCCAGCTAAAGTAGTGCAGGGCAAGGATGCAGTGAATGTTCAGTGAATGAATGAATGAGTGGGTGTGTGTGGGATGCAGGCTGGAGTGTGCCCGCCTCCTCTGTCTTGGGGTCACCACGTGACGCTCTGTTCCCTGACCTCAGGAACCCATCTCAGTGCCTTTTTTGTCTCAAGCACGTGACTTTGGTGCCCAGAATCCCCCGAGTTACCGGTTCCCGAATGACACTGGTCAGAAGGGAGAGTTGAGGACAAGATGAAATACCGCCCCTGGTCGATCCCCTTCTCCATCTCACATCCTGAGATCTGAGTCCCATGAGGACATTCCTGTCTCTGCTGTTGTGAGTGAGACTGTGGGACAGAGGTGGGTGTGAGGGGCTGAGGTGACCCTGACCCCACCAGACGGCTGTGCACATCTCAGCAGGAGATGTATTTTAGGAGAAAGCCCCAATCCCTAGCACCTCCTTCTATTCTACGTTGAAAGGAAAGGTCCTTGAAAGTGGTATTCCTGTGTGTGTGTGTGTGTGTGTGTGTGTGTGAGAGAGAGAGAGAGAGAGAGAGAGACAGACAGACAGACAGACAGATGACAGACAAAGAATGAATGGGCACACCCAGATATGAAAAAGGTCCTGTCTTTCCCTTTTCAATGTTAAAGAGGTCTGTTTCCTCCTCAAAAAGTTCCTTCTTTACCTATTGACACTTGCAGGAGAAAAGGAAATACTTTCATCTCCCAGAACCACAGTGATGGTCAGCCCAGGTCAGGGCACCCAAGCTCTCAGGGATCCTGCTGACCACTAGGGAGGCCCCTGGTGGGAGTGCAGGGGAGCAGAACGTCTGCACGTCACCAGTGTCCTCCTCCCGGCATCCAGCACTGGGCAGCCATGAGGAATATCCCGACCCCCAGCAGCTCCGCTCCCGGAACTCAGCAGGGTTACAGGACACTGGGGTGATGGTGTCTCTCCCATACCCAGGGCGCCTGCTTGGTGACAGTCCTGTCTCCCAAACCCAACCCAAAAAACAGCCATGCAGACTCCCAGAGTGAGTCGTGGGAGGTCCTGCCCAGCCCTGCTCCTGCCCGCTAGAAGCAGAGGCCCCCAGAAAGGCAGCAGCAGCAGCAGCGTCTCGAGGGAACCCGAGGCCCATGGCCTGCCTCCCTCAGCAGGGACATCGGGCTTGTGGAGAACATGAGGCACCGTGTGTTCCCCTCCTATTTTCATGATTCTGACCAGATTTGCCAGCTAATCGGTAATGCGGCCAGGCAATGAATACAGCTGTAAGAAGGACATTTCAGGAGGATTTCAAATGAGGGGCTAGGTTTGCGTACATATTGGACTTAATACTGAAAAGTAAGTGACTACCTGTTGTGGAGGTTCGGGGTGCTATATAGATGCTTTCTTTTAAATTCTGCCGCCCCCTGGAAGGTTGGACCCAGCACAGTTGGGTGGATTTTTCAGTAAACTCTTGGCTTTCTTCTCCCTTCCTTTATCCCGTTCAACGAGCAAATGTTTATTGAGTCATTAGTATGTACCAGACGCTGTGCTCAGTATTGAGTATGGAGGAGAGATGAATTAAACAGTGTTCCTCTCCTCAAAGAGTTCTGTGCAGGAGGCGCACATCTAGGCAGTCCACCATGACACAATGACCGGGGCAGTGACGGGAGCGGCGGCAAGGTCCTGCGTGGGAGGGAGACAGATGCTGGCAAGGACTTCCCAGGTGGCGGAACAGCGAAGCAGTATTTGGAAGGAGCGGTAGGAAGGTCACCAGCTGGGCAAGGGCAGAGGGAGATCCAATCCAAGCAGAAGGAACTCGGCGTGTAAAGGCACAGCTTTACAGAAAAGCATGGTGTGCTCCTGGACTGAGCAGAGCTTCTCCCAGCTGCCTGCCAGAGAATCAGGCAGCACAGTTGAAAGAGCAGGAGGCGGGTCTCCCACACCACACAAGACAAAGGACCTCCTCCCTTGGAGGATGGGAAGCCACAGGAGAGAGTTGATCTGGGAAACACAACAATTTGCTCACCTTAGAAGCATCACCCTGCAGCAATAAGGAGGAGAGCAAGAAGCCTGCTGTGTCCGGGGGAGCTTGTGCTAAAGCAACTCTGAAAGTCAAGTCCATGTGGAGGGAGAAGCTGCACCAGTCACATGGTCCCTTAAGTCTAAACCCTCAGTACCATCTGCAACGTAGGCACTAAGTCTCATTGTGAGAGGAGGAGAAGTAAAGGAACAACATACATCCTGGGTCCTTGAAAGGGTGTGTAGATGAAGGGCAATGTGAAGGCACAGTCTTGGAGACCTCGGAGGTACCACACATGGCCTGTTTCTACTGGGATCTCACCACCGTTGCAGTCATCCTGGAGTACGGCAGTGTCATGTACCGTGCGGCGCATTCTAAGACAAATGGTACTTGTGCCTACTTTCACTGTCAGAAAACTTTGCATCACTTAGTAGCACGTGCTCTAGAATACTCTGCTTCTCAGAACTAGTTGGGAGAAGTACATTTCAGGATTTTTGCACTCTTCATTTGCAAAGCTTGCCCAGCACATCAATACAGAGTGAATTAGACCAACTTTCTGGAACATACTGTATCTGTAACCTTATCTTGCCATAGAATTCAGTACAAAGGCTATCCTTCCTGGTTATATAGCAAAGTAATGTTACCAGTGGTGACCAGAGCCAATTAATACGTATGTTAAGTTAAACACACATGAATACTTACAATGTGAGCTGTACCACACTGGGGATGAGGCTTTGGGCTAGCTTCTATCTAGTGCTAAGAAAGATGTGTAAGGCGACAAACCAACAAGTTTGGGAAGATACAAAGGATAGGGCGAGAACTACTCATTTTGTCTGATGAGGAAGGAAATGAAGACTTTAGGGAGAAGTGGAGAAGGTATATTTTAGGCAGAAGGGATATATGCAAGGGCATGAGAGTTATAAAGCCCATCCACGTGTGTTCAGGAGACAGGAAGAAGACCAGTGTGTCGGAGGCAGGATGCTTGGGGCAGGAGCAGTGGGAGGGATGAGGCTGGAGTAGCGACAAGACTGATTTAAAGGCCCTGTATGCCAAAGTAAGGAGACGGGCGTTTGAGTGAGCCCTTCCGACGATAAGAGAAGATGTAGTAGCGGGCTCACCTACATTGTGCTTTCACAAATGCTGTGAAAGTGCTACTGAACAGCTTTCTTCAGGGGCAACTTGGTAGAAGTTTCTGCCAAGCTCCGAGGGGCAGCTACTGGGAGGGTAGATGGATATTGCATAGCTGTCACTGCAGGAGTATGGGAGGTTGTCAGCACTTCCTTTTTCAGGTCACCTATCAGGACAAAGGAAGGCACCATCTTGGACTCCAGCTCTAACAAAGGTGCCAGTCGTTAAGACCGTGGACCATAAAGACCCATTATCAGGACACGGAGGAATTGAGCTAGCAGCGGCTCTTTGCTTCTGCTATCAACATGCCCAGGAAGAACACATCCAGACCTGATATAAATTCAATACCTAAGACCACTTTTGGAAGACAACTTAGGGCAGAAATGAAGAGTAAAACGTAAATAGCATTTGGCAGTATAAATGAAATGCATCTGATCTCTCTTTGTTTCTGTTTCATGTCCCTCCCTCTGCCTCCCTTGAGAAGTGAAAAAGGCAGTTCATATCCTGGATAATACATTCCTTCCCAAGTTCCTCGTCATTCTTGTGGCCACTCCTGTGATATTTGTAGCCCACATTACTCAATTCCAATTCTAGCTGTCACTCATTCTCTTATCCACTGCAGGCTGCATCAACTCAGCACCCAGGCTATAAGACGAGGACCGGCAGAGATGGCTTAAATCAAGGGTTATCTGTGGAAGAAGACGGAGATGAGAGACAGCTGGTGCTACTAAAAAGGAATTAGGTGTATCTTCAGTAATTTACGATGAAGTGATTGGGAGGAAAATCAATCCAGCGGAGAAAAGAAACTTAGCTACTACCTCTTAAACATGCTCACATCACACTCGCTGCTGAAATTCTTTTTTTTTTTTTTTCGCTACTGAAATTCTTGAGCAGCCTTCACAGAAAGTCCCTTCTGACTTTTTTGTCATACCAATTAATCTTTTGGATTTTTCAGAACTAAAGAGAAGGGACAATCCATCGAGGCAGCTTGGAGCCTTTGAACTCATGGGCAAGAGCTGTTGTCTGCTGGGGATTTTAGAGACTATTTTCCGTTTTACAGACTAGAGAAAAGGAATGATTTTCTCACAGTCATCTCTTTCTCTTGGATGCCTGGGACCATCACCTGAGCTTGTCTGTGATACAGAAAAGATGCGGCCGCCACAATGAACGACAAACGCCACTGCCTGTCCCACCGGTTCCCGGGGGAATCTTTGCTCAATAGTATAGTATGGGTTTACATAAAATTTAATACAAGTTAATTTGACTCTCTATAGCCATCACCAGAAGGCAAACTAGATGATTATCAACCGGCTAAGACAGTTTTCACTCTGAAACTGATGCCTAGAAGTTGAGGGTCTCAATGACATGGTAATATATTCCAGGGCGCTCACTGCCATTTCAATTACTTAAAAGACAAGCCTCCCACACCCGGACAAACAGAAACTCAGAAGTCTCAATGGTCTAGATATTTTAGAATTTTTTTTCATTTGAGGCTGGAATTAATTATTCAGATAACATCTCTAATTTTCCATTTTCCCCTGCAGGCAGAAAACATCAGAGATGAAAGTTTTGTATCCTTCCAGGGATGTGGGAGCAGCATTCACAGCTCTCACTTCGTGGGGCGGCAGCGACAGAGAATCTGTCATCTGCCTGGGTTACCATTCAAACTGCTCATTAAGCTTTTGTGCAAAGACCCAAGAGACAGCGGAATTAAAAGGAAAATGAAAAAAATGAAGTAATTCAGGTTTCTGAAAGGCTGTTCAAGACGAAACCTTAGTTCTGAGGAAGAAAGCACCACATGGTAAACATTAGTTCTGAGGAAGAAAGACTCATGGTAATGAGTCTTAAACGCATCCATTTCCAAGATGTTAGCTTTGTTCTTTGCAGGCAACAGTCTCATCCCCACTAGTCCTGGGAAGATGACACACTCCATGTCAGCAGCTTAATTATGACCCACCCATCAGAGGCCAGCATTTTACTCTTCATTAAAATTACTCCAAGGTCGTTAAAGCCACACGTCAGTGTGGCATTAAACTGCTAAGACTGCATTTCCCAGACAATCTTCATTTATTTATTCATTCAGTCAACAAATGAACGTGTCAAGCACTGGAAAATGAATCAGAGTATAACTACGGCTTATATCTGCCCTGGAAAGCCAGGTCACACTCGTATGAAAAATTAACAACGGCCCAGGGTATTCTCTGCAGTCTTATCTCCCCAACTGCCAAAGTAAGTGTTGCCAAGAAAAAACACAAATGCAGGGCCGGAGTAGGATGGGTCTTCCTGACAGGGAGAATGGTGCCTGCCCAAACATAATATAGAGGATCCAGGACACGTACTTTAAGTCCTACCCAATTTAGGTTTTTAAGAAAAATACTGCAAGCACTGCTTTCTAGTGACTCTATTTTATATGTGTTTCAATGGACATGTTATCAACACACTGAAGAAGGATGCTTAGAGCCAAACCCAATGTAACTACCTCATGTAGCTCAGAAAATACTTCTCTGTCTTGGGATACCCATCGAAATCTGGGTAGCAATTGTCACGTTTACCTGTAGGGCAGGGGGAGGCATGGGGAGGATCCTTGCTGGGACTGGTGACTAGAAAGCCTTGCAAACCATTTTGGTGAATGGCTCCTTCTGCCTATTATTGGAACCATCTCTCTTCTTGGCTGCACTATCCCTAGAGAATACTGGCCACACACAGCAAAGGGAGACCGATTCCGCATAGCCTCTGTTTTACAGGATGCAAAAACCATCTGAAAGATGATAAAAAGCAGTCACTATAATTAACGTTTCCATCTGCTGATTAGAAAGTGTCAGAAATAAACAAAAGTAATTGTGGCATTTTGACAAGGACTTGAATACCAGGACTCAACTGTGCCCTTGCTTTGATCGTATATAATTCAATTCTGTTTAACAATATCCACTGAGTATCTAGTCTTTGCAAAGCTCTGGGCTAGCTGTTTAAGACATGATCCCTGGTCAACATAACTGAGGCAGTAAAAGCTGACTGTATGAGATGAAAACAAAACTAAAAATAAAACAAATGGGCTGACTTCATAGAGATTCTAACTCAGCAGACTGGGGTGGGGCTCAGACAACTGTAATTTAACCATCCCCCCAAAGGGTCCAACACTGTCTCTAATGGGTGGTGGTCACAGAAAGCTGCCAAGAGGAGGTGGCCATTGGGATATTTTAACAACTGTGCATTAAGTGCCTTGAAGGCATGCATCAGACTTAAGGAGGCAGAGGATGCAGAAGGAGGCAGTTTCCAGCCAGAGGCAGAGCTACAGAGGCTGCCAAGTGCACCCTGAAGGCCGCTCTTTAGAGGTGCCAGGAAGAACCTTGGAACGGTTCGTTTCTAAATGAATTCACCAGCCTTACTTCACATCCGGGCTCATTTCTCAATCTACAGTGGTCGAAAGGGTCATAAACCTGTCAAGTGCAAGTGACATGGAAAAGTTTGCTCTGGACCTGAGACCACCAGCGGTGGACGAGAGCGGAGACTGTCCCTAGCACTTCTTTTAGCTGGAATCGCCCCACCTCAGATTCCAGCTTCGTTGCTGACCTCAGAGCTGAACATTTGGGTGTGTCTTGTAAGGGCCGCAGACCTCGCCTTCACCGCTCGGCAGACACTGCCACAGCCTTTCCTGGGCATCAAGAAAAAACAAGCCATATTCTGCAAATTCCAAGGACCTGAGGGAGTCCAGAGTTGGGACTTTTGAGTATAAAAATGATACATGCTAACATGTTGAAAAATACACAAAAATTAAATTTAAATGAAAAATTAAAAAAAAATTCACACCCCCATAACCAAGCCACTCAGAGGCTACCAGAGTGGTCATCTGCCAATATTTCCTTCCATTTCTCTTTATCCATTTTGTTAGATAATTGAGACCACACATTTTTGTATTCTGCTTTTTTTTTTTAACATCTTTATTGGAGTATAATTGCTTTACATTGTTGTGCTATACAGTTGCTGCTTTATAACAAAGTGAATCAGCTATGCATATACATATATCCCCATATCCCCTCCCTCTTGCGTCTCCCTCCCACCCTCCCTATCCCACCCCTCTAGGTGCTCACAAAGCACTGAGTTGACCTCCCTGTGCTATGTGGCTGCTTCCTACTAGCTATCTATTTTACATTTGGTAGTGTCTATATGTGTTGGGTCAAAAAGGATATTGCTGTGATTTATGTCATAGAGTGTTCTGCCTATGTTTTCCTCTAAGGGATTTCTAGTGTCAGGCCTTACACTTAGGTCTTTCATCCATTTTGAAGTTACTTTTGTGTATGGTGTTAGGGAGTGTTCTAATTTCATTCTTTTACATGTAGCTGTCCAGTTTTCCCAGCACCACTTATTGAAGAGGGTGTCTTTCTCCATTGTATGTTCTTGCCTCCTTTATCAAAGATAAGGAGACTATATGAGCGTGGGTTTATCTCTGGGCTTTCTATCCTGTTCCGTTGATCTATATTCCTGTTTTTGTACCAGTACCATACTGTCTTGATTACTGTAGCTTTGTAGTATAGTCTGAAGTGCGGGAACCTGATTGCCCTAGCTCCATTTTTCGTTCTCAAGATTGCTTTGACTATTCAGGGTCTTTTGTGTTTCCATACAAATTGTGAAATTTTTCATTCTAGTTTTGTGGAAAATGCCATTGGCAGTTTGATAGGGATTGCACTGAATCTGTAGATTGCTTTGGGTAGTAGAGTCATTTTCGCAATGTTGATTCTTCCACTCCAAGAACATGGTATATCTCTCCATCTGTTTGTATCATCTTTAATTTCTTTCATCAGATTCTTATAGTTTTCTGCATACAGGTCTTTTGTCTCCTTAGGTAGGTTTAATCCTAGGTATTTTATTCTTTTTGTTGCAGTGGTAAATGGGAGTGTTTCCTTAATTTCTCTTTCAGATTTTTCATCATTAGTGTATAGGAATGCCAGAGATTTCTGTGCATTAACTTTGTATCCTGTTACTTTACTAAATTCATTGATTAGCTCTAGTAGTTTTCTGGTAGCATCTTTAGGATTCGCTATGTACAGTATCATATCATCTGCAAACAGTGACAGTTTTACTTCTTCTTTTCCTATTTGGATTCCTTGTACTTCTTTTTCTTCTCTGTTTGCTGTAGCTAAAACGTCCAAAACTATGTTGAATAATAGTGATGAAAGTGGGCAACCTTGTCTTGTTCCTCCTCTTAGTGGAAATGGTTTCAGTTTTTCACCATTGAGAACGACATTGGCTGTGGGTTTGTCATATATTGCCTTTATTATGTTGAGGTAAGTTCCCTCTATGTCTAGTTTCTGGAGGGTTTTTTATGATAAATGGGTGTTGAATTTGGTTGAAAGCTTTTTCTGCATCTATTGAGATGATCATATGGTTTTTTCCCTTCAGTTTGTTAATATGTTGTATCAAATTGGTTGATTTGCATATATTGAAGAATCCTTGCATTCCTGGGATAAACCCCACTTGATCATGGTGTATGACCCTTTTAATGTGCTGCTGGATTATGTTTGCCTGTATTTTGTTGAGGATTTTTGCATCTACGCTCATCAGTGATATTGGCCTGTCATTTTCTTTTTTTGTGACATCTTTGTCTGGTTTTGGTATCAGGGTGATGGTGACCTTGTAGAATGAGTTTGGGAGTGTTCCTCCTTCTGCTATATTTTGTAAGAGTTTGAGAAGTATAGGTGTTAGCTCTTCTCTAAATGTTTGACAGTAGTCACCTGTGAAGCCATCTGGTCCTGGGCTTTTGTTTGTTGGAAGGTTTTTAATCACAGTTTCAATTTCAGTGCTTGTGATTGGTCTGTTTACATTTTCCATTTCTTCCTGGTTCAGTCTCAGAAGGTTGTGCTTTCCTAAGAATTTGTCCATTTCTTCCAGGTTGTCCATTTTATTGGCATATAGTTGCTTGTAGTAATCTCTCATGATCCTTTGTATTTCTGCAGTGTCAGTTGTTACTTCTTTTTCATTTCTAATTCTGTTGATTTGAGTCTTCTCCCTTCTTTTCTTGATGAGTCTGGCTAATGGTTTATCAATTTTGTTTATCTTCTCAAAGAACCAGCTTTTAGTTATGTTGATCTTTGCTATTGTTTCCTTCATTTCTTTTTCATTTATTTCTGATCTGATCTTTATGATTCCTTTCCTTCTGCGAACTTTGGGGTTTTTTTGTTCTTCTTTCTCTAATTGCTTTAGATGTAAGGTTAGGTTGTTTGAGATTTTTCTTCTTTCTTGAGGTAGGATTGTATTGCTATAAACTTCCCTCTTAGAACTGCTTTTGCTGCTTCCCATAGGTTTTGGGTCATTGTGTTTTCATTGTCATTTGTTTCTAGGTATTTTTTGATTTCCTCTTTGATTTCTTCAGTGATGTCTTGGTTGTTTAATAGCATGTGTTTAGCCTACATGTGTTTGTATTTTTTACAGTGTTTTTCCTGTGATTGATATCTAGTCTCATAGCATTGTGGTCGGAAAAGATACTTGATACAATTTTAATTTTCTTAAATTTATTGAGGCTTGATTTGTGACCCAAGATATGATCTATCCTCGAGCACGTTCCATGAGCACTTGAGAAGAAAGTGTATTCTGTTGTTTTTCAATGGAATGTCCTATAAATATCAATTAAGTCCATATTGTTTAATGTGTCATTTAAAGCTTGAGTTTCCTTATTTATTTTCATTTTGGATGACCTGTCCACTGGTGAAAGTGGGTGTAAAATTCCCCTACTATGATTGTGTTACTGTCGATTTCCCCTTTTATGGCTGAAAGCACATGCCTTATGTATTGAGGTGCTCCTATGTTGGGGCATAAATATTTACAATTGTTATATCTTCTTCTTGGATTGATCCCTTGATCATTATGTAGTGTCCTTCTTCATCTCTTGTAATAGTCTTTATTTTAAAGTCTATTTTTTCTGGCATTAGAATTGCTAATCCAGCTTTCTTTTGATTTCCATTTGCATGGAATATTTTTTTCCATCCCCTCCACTTTCAGTCTGTATGTGTCCCTAGGTCTGAAGTGGGTCTCTTATAGACAGCATATATATGGGTCTTGTTTTTGTATCCATTCAGCCAGTCTATGTCTTTTGGTTGGAGCATTTAATCCATTTACATTTAAGGTAATTATTGATATGTATGTTCCTATTACCATTTTCTTAATTGTTTTGGGTTTGTTATTGTATGTCTTTTCCTCCTCTTGTGTTTCTTGCCTAGAGAAGTTCCTTTAGCATTTGTTGTATAGCTGGTTTGGTGGTGCCGGATTCTCTTAACTTTTGCTTGCCTGTAAAGGTTTTAATTTCTCTGTTGAATCTGAATGAGATCCTTGCTGGGTAGAGTAATCTTGCTTGTAGGTTTTTCCCTTTCATCACTTTAAATATGTCCTGACACTCCCTTCTGGCTTGCAGAGTTTCTGCTGAGAGATCAGATGTTAACCTTATGGGGATTCCCTTGTACATTATTTGTTGCTTTTCCCTTGCTGCTTTCAATATTTTTTCTTTGTATTTAACTTTTGATAGTTTGATTAATATGTATCTTGGCATGTTTCTCCTTGGATTTATTTTGAATGGAACTTTCTGTGCTTCCTGGACTTGACTATTTCCTTTCCCATATTAGAGAAGTTTTCAACTATAATCTCTTCAAATATTTTCTCAGTCCCTTTCTTTTTCTCTTCTTCTTCTGGGAGCCCTGTAATTCGAATTTTGGTGCATTTAATGTTGTCCCAGAGATCTCTGAGACTGTCCTCAATTCTTTTTGTTCCCTTTTCTTTATTCTGCTCTATGGTAGTTATTTCTACTATTTTATCTTCCAGGTCACTTATCTGTTCTTCTGCCTCAGTTATTCTGCTATTGATTCCTTCTAGAGAATTTTAAATTTTATTTATTGTGTTGTTCATCATTGTTTCTTTGCTCTTTAGTTCTTCTAGGTCCTTTTTAAACGTTTCTTGTATTTTCTCCATTCTATTTCCAAGATTTTGGATCATGTTTATTATCATTACTCTGAATTCTTTTTCATGTAGACTGCCTAGTTCCTCTTCATTTGTTTGGTCTGGTGGGTTTTTACCTTACTCCTTCATTTGCTGTATGTTTCTCTGTCTTCTCATTGTGCTTTACTTACTGTGTTTGGGGTCTCCTTTTTGCACACTGCAGGTTCATAGTTCCCGTTGATTTTGGTATCTGCCCCCTGTGGGTAAGGTTGGTTCAGTGGCTTGTGTAGGCATCCTGGTGGAAGGGACTGGTGCCTGTATTCTGGTGGATGAGGCTGATCGTGTCTTTCTGGTGGGCAGGACCATGTCCAGTGGTATGTTCTGGGGTGTCTGTGAACTTAGTATGATTTTAGGCAGCCTCTCTTCTAATGGGTGGGGTTGTGTTCCTGTCTTGCTAGTTGGTTGGCATGGGGTGTTCAGCACTGGAGCTTGCTGGTCATTGAGTGGAGCTGGGTCTTAGTGTTGAGATGGAGATCTCTGGGAGAGCTCTTACCAATTAATATTACATGGGGCCAGGAGGTCTCTGGTGGTCCAATGTCCTGAACTCAGCTCTCCCACTCTGAGGCTCAGGCTTGACACCCGGCTGGAGCACCAAGACCATTTTGGGAGGTCTGAAGTCTTCTGCCAGTGTTCAGTAGGTGTTCTGTAGGAGTTGTTCCCCATGTAGATGTATTTTTGATGTATCTGTGGGTAGGAAGATGATCTCCACATCTTACTCCTCCACCATCTTGGAGGTCCTCCCTGGAAAACTATTGAGTCTTTTTTGTATTCTGCTTTTTAGGTTTAATTATTACAGCACATAAGAATTTCCCCTTGTTATGAAAAATATAGCATATAAAATTTAATAACTACAATATTTTAACACATATATATTTATAATAATTATCACACAAATTCTATTTTTAGAAATTTAGATTGCTCTGATTTTTCTCTATTATAAGTAATGCTAGTTAAGCTGGCATGACCACATATCAGTGAAAATATTCAAGTCAAAAGCAGCATTTTGTTTATAGATTTGAGATTTTAAAAATAATTAAAAACAATATAGTGATGTCACAGATGCCATTAATATTTAAAACCAAGTTAGTGAATCTTTTTTTGTTTGTCTGGTATGAATGGGCTTACCATCACTTGTTTTTCTCTCACCACAGTGATGTAAGAACTATTGATTAGGGCTATGAGATGGAGAGATAATTGGATAGAAACAAAGCTTGATTTGAGAGTCTTCAGAGGGGCTGGAAAATATATGTGTTATGTAGACAACCTCCTTCATTAATCACCCAGCCTCACTCTTGCCTCTGGCCACCTCCCTGTCCTCTGGTCTTCCCTGTATTCTATGGAAAGCCTCACCTCCAAGAGGGGGCTGATCTGGGTCCAGTGCTCGTATGGTCTTCAGTCAGTCCTGCTGCCAGCATCTAGGATGGCAGGGCAAGGGAACATCCTTCCCAGTAGTATAAAGGCAAGGGATTGGGGGCAAATGTCTCTGAAGTCAAACTTGGGCATAAATACTCTTCTACCTGCTGTGTGATCCTAAACAAATCACTGGCTCTCTCCAAGCTTCATTTGACTCAGCAAAACAAGACCTGACCTTCTTCTCCTCAGAGAGTCATTGCCACAGCCAGAATTGGACTGGGATGTAGATTAAGGAGCTAGGTGTTAGCAAAGAGAATATTCTGTGTTTGCTTGGCCTTATATAAGACTGCTTCCTGTGGGACTGGAAGGAGCTAGTTTTACAGCAACAGTGGCAGCCAATCCCCTAGGACTTCTCTGAGTCACTCCACTTCTCTCTGCCCAGAAAATGGTCTCTCAGAAATACCCTCCCTCCCACCACCCGCTCCCAAGCCCCAGAAAGGCTGGTTGTAGGACTGTTGCCCTTGTCTTGAAGGTTTTTCCTGTTGTGGTCACCCGTGTGGGTGTGCACGTTGCTCTCAAAGAGAGGTGACGGACATGTGGAAATACTAGAGCATCTGAGGCCACAGGCGATGCAGCAGTAAGTTTTGGCCAGCTGGCACCAAGAGGTTTCTCCTTTAATGTATGTTAGACTTTTTCCCTCTGGGTTTAAAGGTTATATAACGCACTTAAAGTTGTTTCTAACTAAAAGAAACAAAATCCCACTGCCACACCAGAAAACACATTTAGATCTGAGAGCGCCCTAAAGCATGTGATGCCCAAGGTTGAGGACTGGACTTTGGGAAGGTGCAGATGCCAGCAACGGAGCATTATTTGATACAAACATCCAGAGTTTGCCTTGTACCATCAAAAGAGCTGAGCTGAAAACAAAGCACCCACAACTCCCTGGAAAATGTTTCCTTGCATTCATGGTAAAGTCACAGAGGAGTGCAGGGTGGTGTGGGGAGTGCTGGATGGAGGAGGGTGTCATCCAAGCTCACAACCTGCCTGGCTCTGTCCTCCAGCCCTCCTCTTGCTGCTGGTGGTACCGAGCTCCCTCTCAGGCTCTGGGCCACCCCTGTGCTTAGTCCTTAGAAGGGAACTTTGGTGATGCAGCGTGAATTCCAATTTGCTTCTATTCTGCTGTGACCTTGTGACCTGCTTATTAACTGGGCTTTGGTTGGTCTTGTAGCTTATTTCTACTTTGGCCCCCTGTGACTGTGGCTGGTTCCCTGGAGCCACATGAGATACAGAGGAAAGAGCACTTGCTTTGGATCAGGACACACCTGTGCAAAGCAGTGGCTGTATCACTGACTAGTGATGCGGTCATAAGCCAGCTATGCTTAGCCAGAGAGTCCTAATGTTTCCTTCCTTTCTGAGCATCAGTTTCACTAGCTGGACAACTATCCTGGATGGTTATAAGAAGTAAAGAGAACTGAGGCGAGGTACTGGGTCCAGGGGGGCTCCTGGCAATGGTACATGTTACTACTGAGTATTCTTACCTCTTGTCTTGATGGAAACCTCATCCCTCTCCTTTAACCTCTGGAACTGGGTCCCTGTCTTGTCCTGCCATTCTCCCTGGACAGGGAAGTTCAGTCTCACCATCAGCTCTCAGACCTCTACCATGTCAACAGCCAGCCTGGATCCCCAAATGCGGCCTCCTAGACTCCCTCTGTGCTTCACACACCAGTTACTCCTTGTTGGGTTTCAAGGATACTCTGCCTGCATGGACCTGCCAGTTGTCACTATGGGCTCCGGACATTATGACCTTCCCACCTACCTCCCCTGTACCACCTGTGGGCCCCATCAATCCTGCACATGCCTGATGCATCAACAGTGGTTTAATAACTGTCTCCAGGTTCTCCTTCTCTTCTGCTCTAGCCCATGACCTCGTGGCAAGTGAGAACATCAAGGAGGTCTCAGAAAGGGGCTAGAACCCAATCCCACTGGGTGGTGCTACCATTCACACAGGAAGAGCATTGCTGGGAGACTGCACCCCATTCCTTCATTGGACAATATTTGTTGAATGCCTGCTACTAGCCAGCGCTATTGTGGGCAATGGGATAAACCAGTGAACTAAAGAGACAGAAAGCCCCACCCATGTGAAGCGGACATCCGATCAAGCCCAGCACAGCGGGATATTGACCTAGTTGGAAGGTGAGGATAAGGCGGGAGAGACAGGCTGCGGCCAGATTTGGGGAGCCTTGAATGTGGGCAAGCGAGTTTGTCTTTGGGATTCATTATCTCCGATGCGGAAGAACATGCCATTACACATTCTTCAGGAAGGGTGGATGGTAACGGGATGACCATGAACTTCTAGCCAAACCAGTCTGATAGAAGAGGTGGGTGAATAGAAATAGCAATCTTTCACACAGCGTTTGCCAACTTATAAGAGGCCTCCTCAGCCATCATCTCTAAAAACTCTCCCGGTGGTGGTGGCCAGGGAGACAGATCAGAGTCCCCATCAGAGGAGGAGCTGGGCTCGGAGGGCGGCACTTGCCTGGGGTCCCAGAGACAAAGAGCAGCAACGTGGAGCCTCGGACCTCAGGCTTGCGACTCCTCGATTTCTAGTCTGTGTATTTCCTTTCCCAGCTAAACTTCCATTTACTCCAAATACACTGCATATTTTCTCATCAAGAAGAAGATTTGGAAAACTTTATCACAATGTTCCCAGAGAAATAGCAAGCAAGAGAAATAACTATCAGAACTCCCTGGGGATTTTTTTTCCAAATACATATGGGCACCCTGTTCCCCCCTCCCTGCTCTTCCCTCAGATTCTGAGAGTGTCACCTCCATGCGTGTAATTTGCCGGAGATCCTGGGACTCTAGCATCTATCAGCCTTCACTACGGCCTGTCCACTAATCCCCCACCCCTCCCTTCACTGACGAAGCTCAGTCCCGGTGGTTTCAGCTGTGTAAGCCCTAAGAGAGAGATGTTAATACAACACTCCCCATGAGAAGAGACTTGGGGAGAACGTCCCCATGTGTAACACGCAGAAAATCATCCGCTTAATGTTGGTGGGTCTCCCCTTCCAAGCAGCTACACCTTCCTGGATCTCTAATAGGCATCTCAAGCACAGTTATGTCCAAACACAAGTTCTTGGTCAACCCAGCCCCTGGTCTGCTCTTCTGCATCTCAGGAGATGGTGACTCCATTATTCCCGGTGCTCAGGCTGAACATGGGCAGGCATTCTTCCCTCTCCCTCTCACACCTCCGATCCAGCTCAGCACAAATCCCAACAATGCTCGCTTCAGAACAGGCCCTGCCACTGGCAACTTCTCAGCCTGCCCCCCAATTGCCATCTTCTTAACTTCAGCTGCCAGGGTCTCCTTCAGACTGATGGGTCCCTCTCCTTCCACCTGACATTTTATTTCCCACTCAACAGCCAGAGCAAGCTTTAAACGATGTATTTAAATCGGATCACGTCTCCTTCTGCCAAACCCTCCACAGTTTCCTTCTACCACAGTTTAAATCCAAAACATTTACCACGGCTTCAGGGCTTCCGTGATGTATCCTCCCACCCTAAGTCCCCAACCTCAGCTTCCATCCTTCCCCTCCTCCCTGGGCTCCAGCAGCCCCAGCCTCGTGACTATTCTTCCAGCCCACCAATCACAGCCGTGACACAGGGCCTCTACCCTTCTTGCTCCCTCGGCCAGGACACTCTTCCTCCAGGATCGACACCTCTCCATCTCCCTTCCCTCAGGGCTCCCCTCCAACATCACTCATCACCTACTCATATGCTCATCTCTAATCTCCCTGCAGCAAGTACCATCCTTTTCCCACATTCACTCACTTTCCCCTTCCCCCTGTGCTCTCTTCATAGCATTTAACACTGCTGACCAACAGATATGCATCCATTTGTCCATTGTCCACCTTGTTCCATGACAAGGCATGTTTCCTGAGAGCCAGCACTGTTTTGTTCACTCCTGTATCTCCCTGCTGCCCGGGACACAGCAAATCACTCAATAACTTTTGAGTGGGTAAATAGATGAGTGTTACTACCATCATGGTTGTAAATCCTTTGCAGATCTATTGTCTTTCCCATTTAATTAGTATGGAGACATTAAAGGACCACCCCAGGAAGTTCACGGTTCTTCACGGCAGGCATTTATGCAGCATCATGGAATTTTCTAAACCCTGTCCATGACCTTCTAATTGTAATAAGCAGCCAGAACACCACAACTATCCAGCAGAGCTAAACGGTGTGATTCTGGGTGAGGATGGTTAGTGATGCTCCTCTTAGGGGCGTCAGTTTGGATTTCTATTGGATACGAAACCTTTTAAGAGTGCCAAACAGAAGCTCTGTGTATCTGCCGATAGGAGTAGTAACGAAAAAACAGTAGCTACAACTTTTGAGAGCCTACAATTTGTTGACATTTTTGCTAAATATTCTTAAATATTTATAAATATACAAATAATGAAATACATAAATATACAAATAATATAAATATAAATGTACAATGAAACTGACTTTACTTTTTCCAGGGCAGAAACTGAGCTGTGATCAACTGAACAATCAGGAGAAAGGAAGCAAGAGCAGAAAATGCCACAGCCAGCCTTCCTGCTGTGCTACACTCTTCAGAGGACCCAACCAAGCTGCAGTCTAAAGGAAGGCGTCCTCAGAGCTCCCCAGGGCTGCAGGACAGGTCGGTCTTGGCAGCAGCATCACTGGGCTTCATAATTTGTGATGCAGTCAGCGCCAGTGCAGCCTGTTTGGACTGTGCTGATTTCTCATCCCATCTCTGTTCAATTTGCTTCTCTACCTGCCCTCCCTGACCCCCCCACCCCACTCCTCAGGGTCTTCCCTTGGAACCAAGGGCAATGATATATTTGCCCTTGGTCTGTCCTTTCCCTCCTGGATACAGGTTCAAGGCCTCTGTCATCCCACCTCCGTGCTCTCTCATTAATTTGCAGGGTGTAAGTATAGACTTACAGACCACAGACTAAGAGACCTCTCCCCAGTTCTTGCATTTAGACCGCTGACCTTTGCCAATTTGGATTCCTGGTGCTTTCAGTGCGACCTATTCTTCCACGTCTAAGCATTTTCCTGGTAAAGAGATTAAAGTTGGCTGCCACAGTATTTGCTGGGGTTTTTTTGTTTTTTTTCTCCAGCCTACTCTGAGTCCTTTATTTTTTGTGACCCTGAGTAACTTCATTCCTGACTGTACTTCCAATAAGTAGTTAGAATCCAAGCAGCATATGACTTGTGAACTTCAGGAAACCCCAGTGATCTTTGCAGGGATGTTTCTTGACTTTCTAGTCCACTGGTTGTCAATCCAGAAAGCACTTGGAGTAGCCTAAGGAGCTCATACCTGGCTCCCACCCCCCAGATATTCGAACTTAATTGGCCTGGGTATCCCACTTTTTCAAAGCTCCCCATGTGAGACTCTGATTCAGTTTGTCTAAACATCTAATCCTGGGAAGCTCTCACAACAACCTATTTCCCTTCCCTGAACCCCATCCCCTGCCGTTGTCTTGAAGGCTCAAAGAATTAATTACACTATGTCTATAAATATTTTCCCAGCAATTCCCAGTTACTGGTAAACCTGCTCTTTTTAAAAAGAGCCAGCTCATTTTGTAACAAAAAATTATACTAAGTTCATATAACTAAGTTTAATAAATTTAAATAAAAATCAGAGCCTTAAAACAAGAAAAAAAATCCATACACAAAAAAGACAAATGTGAATAAAAGACAACTTGAATAAGATCAGAGCCCTTCAAGATTCTGAATGATAAAGGCTGCTAAGGTCCTTGCTCTACCACCTACTAGACTTGCAATCTTGGGCAAATCTCTTACTCTCTTACATCCTCCATTTCCTCATTTGTAACATCAAAACATAAATACTATGACTTCTCAGGTGGGAAGAAAATGGAATAGTGCTTGTGAATGTATCTCATAAAGTTATTGTTTAATTCAGAATAGAATGAAAATTATTTCAGATTCTGGGGAAAACGGTCCTCCCACTTCTCACAGTAAGATGACCTGTAAGTAGGCAAGCCTGCAGACCCAAAAGAAAGGCTCTGAGTCTTGGGACTCTGCTTTAGAGAAGCCACAAGTCCCAAACACAGGAGAGTCCCTACTGCTGGGGACCCCAGGGACATGCTCCCCACCTGTACTCCCCAGGTCCTTCACTCTAAGGGCAGCCGCTGTGTCTGAGCACCAGGAAGGGGGTGGGTGGTTGTCCCACTGCTGACCCGGAAGTAGCCTCTGCTTTGGGGAGGATTTGAACAGGGCAGTGCTCAGATAAGAGGTGAAGAAGATTTCATTAACTTGTCAAATGTATCTCTCAGAGAGCATAAAGAACATAGATTGTTGCATAATAAAGGATCCTTTCCCAGCAGGGTCAAGCTCTTGCTTCTCTTCCTGTTCCAATTCAGTGTCCTAGAGGTCTCAGGACCTAGTACGTTAGAGTCTGTGGGACATTCACATCATTAAACAATACCTATTACTCTTAAAATGGTATTCTTGTAGCTCTAATTCAACAGTTCTGTATTTTGGTTTCAAGATCGCTTTACACCCTCAAATATTGTTGAGGAACCCAAAGGACTTTTATTTATGTGGGCTATACCTATCAACATTTATCATATTATATATGAAATTAAGACTGAAAAATATTTAAGTATATGTATTAACTCATTAAAACAACAATAACAAACTTAAATCAACATGGATAACATTTTATGCAAAATAATTATATGTTTCAAAATTAAAACATAGTGGAAACTGTGGCATTTTACATTTTTTTTTTTTGCCGTATGCGGGCCTCTCACTGTTGTGGCCTCTCCCCCGCTGCGGAGCACAGGCTCCGGACGCGCAGGCTCAGCGGCCATGGCCCACGGGCCCAGCCGCTCCGCGGCATGTGGGATCCTCCCGGACCGGGGCACGAACCCGCGTCCCCTGCATCGGCAGGCGGACTCCCAACCACCGCGCCACCAGGGAAGCCCGGCATTTTACATTTTTGCTACTCTTTTTAAGGTCTGGAGTAATAGAAGACAGTTGGATCCTCATGCCTGATTCTGACTTTAGACTGCTGATATCATCCATCATGAAGCTTTTGAAAAACTCCAGAGCACATATGAGAGAAGTGAGGTAAAAAAGGCAAAAAAAGTCTTGATATCACTATGAAATTAGTACTGACCTGACAGACCCCCTGAAAGGCTCTTGAGGTCCCCCAGACCATACTGTGAGAACTTCTTTTCTAGATATAACATGTGTGAAGCGCGATATGATTCTTTCCGTTGGCAATTAGATAACCATTAAAGGCTAGAATGGCAGATGGCCTTGTAAACTATTTAATGAAATGTAATGAATTTTTGAGAGTTTTAAAATCAGCTCTATTGAGATAACTTTGATATAAATTTGATATTTATTTTACTTAACAATTTAAAACATACATTGAATAATATTCATTCATTTTCTTATATTGAACCATTTGCAGCTAGCTTTATAACTTCCAAATGTTTAACCATATGGTATGTGGGCCTCCATGATGACTCTTGCTGTGCTCTGGGGTGGGCAAGTGGTCGGATTCGAGATGCTCAAGAGCACTGAAAACCGGGAAAGAAGCACATCAGCGGGGGGGTAGACAGTAACTGTAAGGGAAGCAGTTCTGACCCTTCTTGACAGCTTCCTGAGGTCTGGTTGGCAGCCAGGGAAGGAAGATCTCAGCTTATCAGTGAAATCAGCCAGACAGAATGTGGTACAGCAGCGTCACTTTGTGAGCGTATGACCTGTCACACCACCTGCCTTTACGTCCGTCCCTCCCACTCTGTTTGCTGAGGTGACGCGCCTGCAGATTGGCGGGGTGTGGCCATCAGGCATCCCGTCTAGAAGGGCATGAGAGACACGCAGACATCCATGAGAGGGATGTGGGGTATCTAAGCTGAGCAAGACGTGGCTCCTGCTTTAAATAAAGGTCCCTCAATCTAGCAGTAGACATTAAACACGTAACTACGTAATCACACTACCATAACCTGAGGCAGAGAGCAGTAGAGAAGTCACAGTGTTCAATGATAGCTGGAAGGGAAAGGATGGGATACAGAGGAAATCACGGAAGGCTCCATGGGGGGAGGTGTCATACGTGTTGGGCTTTGAAGGATGAACACAGGGGTTGGTGGGGCAGGGCTTTGAACACACTGCACGTGCAGGACGTGGTCTGAGCCACATTCGGCAGGCAGACCTAGAACAGGCACGGTGAGCAGTCTGGCTGGTAGAGTGCGGTGTGTTGGAGGGAGAGCAGAGGTACAGCTCAAGAGCTGAGGCTGTGAAGGGAGCTGCGAACTTGCCAGAGCTGATGTTGGAGTCCAACCTGGGTTTGAATTCCATCTCTACACTTACTATTTCTGTAGCATACGAGTTATTTATCATCCTGAAGAGCAGGTGTTCCACCTCTAAATGGGGAAAAAAATCCTATTTCCCTGATAAGGTTGTTTGAAAATTAGGGCTAATGTATAGAGCTTGGTACCCAGCAGGTGTCCTGTCAATGTCAGCTGTTGTTGGAACAGGTGGTGGAGAGCCTGGAGACCAAGCTAAGCGGAGGGACTTGTTCTGTAGGAAACAGGAAGCCGGGAGTCAGGGAGCATGAGATGCACTGATCAGAGCTGAGCTTGAGATGGTGATGCACGATGCCAGTTATTCAGCTGGAGCTTTCTGCCGCGGAGGGGGCCAAAGGCTTGTGAAGGGACTCTCAACATCACTCTTTGCTATTCTCTCAACCGGGGGAGGGTCCGGCAGCTGGTCAGACAGAAGGTGCAGAAATGCTGTGCAGAAGCAGCCACATCTATCCCGGCGTGAGAGAAGAGGGTCAGAAATCCCCCATTCTCCATGCTCTCAGCCTGGGATCCCAGAATCTCAGAGCCGTCGGCAATCTTAAATGCGACAAAGAAAATACTGCATCAACGATGCATGAAAGCCCAGCGCTTGGATTACATGTCCGGTCTTCCTCTAACGGGCTTGTCTTCCCCCTTTCACCTGCCTTCTGCGGTTCCTCAAATCCATTTAATCCTCATGGTCAATACTGTAATTTTCCAGATTAGGAAACTAGTTGGCTGGGTTTTTTTTTTTTTTCTTTCCTTCAAGAATTTCAGGGCCCTCAGGTTTTGCTGTTTATGGTCTTTCTGACAACTAAGATGTAAAAGGAATGAACCAAGATGTCACGTGAAGTGAAATGGTGACCCAGTTCAGATACCAGAGAGGGGGCACCGGCTTTCTCATTTGACTAGAATTAGCATGATTGGTTCTTCTCCCAGAAGTCTCCTGAGTGTGCTCTTATACTACTTGGTTAAATCTGTGAAACCTGTCTCCTTGTATTTACAGGCACTAGGAACTACAGTTCATCAATGAAAGAGAAAGCAACGTGGGCTCTATTGCTGGGGGTGTCAGCTACAGGAGGCGTGCTCTCCTTTAAGCATCTGTCCCCTCGGGGGAGAGGGGGTAGAGAGGCCCAGTCCTGACCCAGCATCTGGGATAGACTCATCCCAGGAGCCAGAGTTCTCGCACTCACCACTCCCTTTCGGTACTTGATGCGCTCCCACCCCACTCTGATCTTCTCTTCTGCGTCCCTGATGGGCTGTGCACACCCAGTGGAGGGAGTGCTGGTGACTCATGATCAAGGGAAAGTGCCCAGTGAGCATCCACTGTGACAGTCACCCAGCTGCTGGGTTTACACGGCTGAACACCACAGGCATGGCCCCATCATCAGGCAACTTATAGCTTAGGGAAGGCAGTGAAGCCTTCCCCAAGCTATAAAACAGAACATAAACACACACGTAAATATACACTCAGGAATTGCAGTGTGCCACAAAGGAGGAAGATCAGTTGCTCTAAGAGAATCAAGATGAGGGACACCTTGGAGACAGGGGCAGAGAAGACCTCTCTGCAGAGGTGACACATCATCTGAGACCTGAGAGCAAAGGAACGAGGTAAACCAGGAAGGGGATGCTTTTCTAGGCAGAAGCAGAGCACGGGTGGAGATGCAGGAGATGGGATTTCTTGACAGTTCAAGGAGCTGAATGAAGACTAGTGAGGCCACATACAGTGAACAAAGAAAAGAGCCCTAGAGCAGAGGTGAGCAGGGGGGCAGGTGGTACGGGACCACTAAGAAGACCTGCAGTTTGTTCTACATCAGTGGGAAAGCCTTTGAGGGTGTCAGACACGATCCAGTGGAAGTCCAGGGGCTCTGGTGATGAACTAATCACAGTTTTTTTGAAATGCTTTTCTCAACTTAATTTTAAGAAAGCGGGAGATAATCCCTCCCACACCAGAAAAAATAAGGATACAAAGAAGCAGTTTGCTGCTAGTATTTATACAAACGTTTATTTTAGCATTTGTCTCATATATGAAGTAGAGAAAGAAAGAAAGGAAGGAAGAAAGGAAGGAAGGAAGGAAGGGAGGAAGGAAGGAAGGAAGGAAGAAAAAGGCAACACTACAAAAGCCTAAGACTGTCCTGCTCTTCAAAATGAGTTCATGAAAATGAAACTTAGTTCATTAGCACAGAGCCCCCTCAGCTGGAAAGAAAGTGCCCTTATTTAGACCTCAGATCGAATACCTGCACCTTGAGCCCACTGCAAATGTTGCATCTGAGATAAATGAGTAGGAAATGTAGGCTAGACCCAACTCAAAGGAATAAATTTGCCTCTACACCCGTGTCCTCGTTCTTAATCACTGAAAACCGTTGGATTTATTCATTCATGCAACTAATTTTGGTAGTGCCTACTGTGCTAGGCATACTAGATAAAGCGGCAAACAACAGAGAAAAACCTCTGCCTTCAGAGCTTAAATTCTCATGGAGGAGAGACCATAAGTAAGACGATTAAATAAATTATAGACCATATTTGAAAGGGATGAGGCCTGCAGAGAAAGACAAGGTGGGAAAGGAAGTGAGGGTAGTTTCAATTTTAGATGGGGTGGTCTGGGAAGACCTCCTGGAGGTGGTGTCTGAGGAGGAGAGGAAACAGGCCACCTGGACATCAGGGGAAAGAGCATCCGGGGCAGAGGGGAGACCAAGCAAGAACCCCCCAGGCAGGCAGGCCTGGAGTGTGGGAGGGACAGCAAGGAGGCCCATGTGGCTGGAGCAGAGTAAGCAAGGAAAGGGCGCCAGATCATGCAGGGCTTCGTAGGCCACTGAAACGGCTTTGGGAGCCATGGGAGGCTCAACCAGAGAAGCGACATGCTCCAGATTAGGTTTGAAAAGGTACATGCTGGTGGATGTGTCGCCATATGTGCCAAAGGTGGAAACAGGAAGAGCAGTTAGGAAGCTGCTACAGTAATCAGGGGAGAGATGCTGATGGCCAGGGTGGGTAGCTGTGGACGTTCTGAAAAATGATCTATTTTTGAGGATAGAGGTTTGGATGTGGGGTGCAGAGAAAGGATGAGTCAAGGATGACTCCACAGTTTTTGGCCTGGGAAACAGGAAGGATGGAATTGCCGTCAACTGACACCAGGGAGACTGTGACCAGAGGAGGTTGGCGAGCAGATGGGGATGCCAGCTGGAGAGTTTAAATGTGAGGTGTTTATTAGGCATCTTACTGGAGATCTCAAGCAGGAGCTGGATTCAAGTTTGGAGTTCAGGGGAAAGGTCTGAAATGGACATAGAAACGTGGGAGCCACTACTTACAGATGTTTTTGTAGTCGTAAGAGTGGATGAGACCACAAAGGGGGAGATGTGTGTACAGACAGGAGGAGAGGACTGAGGTCTGAGCCCTGGGGCAGCCCACAGTTCAAGGTCTGGGGGAGTCAGGGTAAGAGCCCAAGACGCAATCAGCAAATTAGGAGAAAATCCAGGAAAGGATGTTTTCCTGGAAGTGGAGAAAGCAGCGTTTCATGAAACGTGATGTCAACCGTGTCAAGTGCAGGAAGATGAGAACTGAAAGTTGACCAATGGATTTTCCAAAGTGGAGACTAGTGATGACTAACAAGAGCTTGAGTTAAGGAAGCTTGAGCAGAGAACTGGAGGGAAAGTGCAGGCAATCCAGACGCCTGACTGGAGAAGTTCTGCTGAAAGGGGGAGGAGGAGATGGTGGGGAGATGGAGAGGGACGTGGGTGATGAGATGAGATGTGGGAGGAAGAGCTGGGAGTGATCTCACAGAGAGGGAGGGGCGTGCTGGGGTGGTGTCCTCAGCTGGCGACGGCGGGCAGGGTCTAGTGCACAAGTGGTTTAGAGAGGACCATGGGCAGTTCTTCTACCATAATAGGTAGGAAGGTTTTTCTGATCCTTTCAATTGTCTCAAGAAAGTATGACGCGGGGTCATCCATCACCTGAGTAGGTGGTTGGGAAGGAGATGACGGAGATTTATTCACTGTCACATTTTAAGTGATTAATGGATTGGTTTCTCTGTTACAAATATAAACTCTGTTCCTATGTCATATGCAGAAAGAAGACGGCAGGACTAGAAGAGGAGGAGAGAAAAGAGCCCTGAGCACCCTGAGAACCCAAGAGAAACCCCAAATGGAGCTTCCAGCCAACACTCAGAAGATCTAACTGATGTGTTCTGAGAGACAAGGAGAACCTGACAAAGTGGGATAAGAGACATTTGCGTTTCTGCTGAACGAACTTTCTATTCCGCGGGCAAAGGAAGGCTACGATGAATTCTGTGCGTCTCAGGTTAGTTGACTGCATTTTAGAGAAAGCAAAACAGAAAACACAAAAGCTGGAACATGTGCCAAAAATAGGAATCACTCCTCAGCAAATAATTCTGCACATACTATCAAATATTAATTGGCTTCAGTTTGAGGTCTACTTCAAACGTGGAATAAATATGTCAGTGGACACACGTGTTCCTGGAAGAGGTTCCCACACTTCCACATATTCCTAGCATTCTTGGCCTGTTCCCTTAAGACATTTGGCTTAAGGCACCTAGCTGTGCAAAAATAAATAGTATCATCCAAGAAAACTCCCACATTTTATTAGGATTAATAATTTATAATGAAGGATAGTTAGGGAGTTTGGGACTGACATTGTCACACTGCTATATTTAAAATGGATAACCAACAAGGACCTACTGTATAAGCACAGGGAAGTCTGCTCAATATTCTGTAACAACCTAAATGGGAAAAGAATTTGAAAAAGAACAGATACATGTATATGTGTAACTGAATCACTTTGCTGTACACCTGAAACTAACACAACATTATTAATCAACTATACTCCAATATAAAATTGAAAGTTATAAAAAGATAATAAAATTTATAATGACATAAAGATGATAGAATTCTCCTTCATATAGGAGAAGAAAGGGCTAATTATCACAACTTTTAAAAAAATCATGTGAATTTCTGCCTACATTTTATTTCAAATAGCATGTGGTAACAAAATTAAAAAAAAAATAAATTTAACATCTACTTAAATTCTGCATGCCACTGTGTGAGACGCTTGATTTTTTTTTTTTTTTGCGGAATGCGGGCCTCTCACCATTGTGGCCTCTCCCGTTGCGGAGCACAGGCTCCGGACACGCAGGCTCAGCGGCCATGGCTCACGGGCCCAGCCGCTCCGCGGCATGTGGGATCTTCCCAGACCGGGGCACGAACCCACGTCCCCTAAATCGACAGGCGGACTCTCAACCACTGCGCCACCAGGGAAGCCCTTGAATATTTTTTAAATCAGTGATAAAGTGTGAGCAGCAACACTGAAGGTCTCTAGTCACTTGCTAGGACAAAAGGGGAATTCTCAGGGGAGTCACTTGTACCAGGAGCTATGAGTCTTGATGTGGAAATCAATGTTGCTGGCCTTTAGACACCTCTAAAGAACAGGCCAGGTGGTAAGTCAGTCTGTTAGACTGATCCAAACAAGCTTTCCATTGCATGGTTTTTATGTAACACGATTTCCCACTGTTTCTGCTATCCTTTACACAGACAACAAGATAAATAAAGGGTCACTTCTCACCACAGGGCCTCCGTCAACTAGAACTAGAGCGAGCCCTTTGACGAGGGGTCTTAGGCACAATCAGTTCTTGAAAACTGCCTCTGCCTCCTTCCAGCACCAGTACTGAATGCCATTCCCAAGAACAGATCTCAATCTATGAAACAATTGTAACGGCAAAAATCCAGTAAGGAAATTCAATAAAATCTGGCACCAGAAAATGCTATAAATCCCTAGAGGAAATGGCTCCTTGGATCTATTAGCAGGATATTGGCAAAAATGCTATAAAGCATTTGATGGAATACGCCTAAAGCTACCTCTCCAGGGAAAGAACAATGACTGGATTTATTGCAGGTGTGTCTGCGTGTGCGTGTGTGGGTGTGTGTGCAAGTGATGGGCGGGGGGAAAGAAAGAGAGATTGTTTAAGTAATCAGGAGGGATGAACTAATGACCAGGCTGCCAGGCAGCTCCATAATATAGGCGGATGTTTCCTGCATCTACATTACTTCCTCCTCTTGCCTTTTCAGAACTTAATACTATTTCTTCCGTATTCAGTTTTTATGATAAAAAACAATGCTAGCTAATTATAAATAGCTTACAAACAAAAGCATACAGAGAACAAAAAACCACCTCAAGCCTCATCACCCCGAGATAAGTAAATACTCTTGATACATCAAGGATTTCCTTCCCAATTATTTCCAATGCAAGCATATGTGCTTAGCCAAAAAATACTGTGCTGCATATAGCAATAACAGTGTGCTTGACTTACGTAACATGTCATGAGCAATTTTTATTCTATTAAATATCCTTTGGAAACCTGTTTTATAAAGCTTATACATTATTCCATGTTATGGTGTTAAGTACTTTAAGTAATATTTTTGTTGGATTCTGTAAGATATTTCTAATTTTTCACTACTGTAAATATACTGCAAATAAACAATTTACAGCTTATTTTTGGTACCAATATCTGAGTATGTTGTTATGTTATTCTCTGAGGACCCCAGTAACTCAGCCATACTCGATGTGTCCTGCCAAGCTAAAGGCTGGCAGAAGTCAGCTCATTGACACTTCCTCTGCCCGTCCCAGTGCATCGTCAACGGCATTGAGTAGTATCGTATAAAAAGTTTCGTTTGGTAGGCAAAATGGCAGAGTATTTTTCATTAACTTGTGTTTCGTTTTTTAGTACGGCTAAATATATTCTCACTGCTTTAATCATCACATGTGTGACTCAAACCCATCACAGTGTCTGGGACATCGTAGGTGCTGGATAAATATATATCAAATGAATAACCAATGGAGAGATGACTCATGTCTTTTCTATTTTTGAAATAGGATTGTACTGCTTTTCCTATTATCATAAAATCATACTTACTACTATCCAGACTTTTCAATACATATGACAAAATTTCCCAGTATTTACTTGTCTTCTCATTTTGTGCATGGTGTATTTTTATTTTAACTTACAGAGAGTTTGTTATATTGGCAAATATCTGGATTTCTTTTCCATTGTTATCATTCCTTTATTTTATGCTTGGAATCACTCAACATAATATTCAACCATATTGCCTTTTGACTTATGATTTCACATTTATATTTTAACTGAAATCTATTAGGGCCTGGTGTGTGGCTAAAGGAGGGAATATATATTAGGGTTTTTCAAAGTTGTTAATATCAGTAGCATTTATTGTGTAATATGTTTTATACTCAAAGAGATTTTTATTCCATCACTATTATTTTTTATTTATGAGTCAGGATCCTTTTTTTAATTTTTCTTTTTACTATTTTTTTAAACATCTTTATTTGAGTATAATTGCTTTACATTGTTGTGTTAGTTTCTGCTGTATAACAAAGTGAATCAGCTATATGTATACTTATATCCCCATAACCCCTCCTTCTTGCATCTCCCTCTGCCACCCTCCCTATCCCACCCCTCTAGGTAGTCCCAAAGCACCGAGCTGATCTCCCTGTGCTATGTGGCTGCTTCCCACTAGCTATCTGTTTTACATTTGGTAGTGTATATACATCCATACCACTCTCTCACTTCGTCCCAGCTCTCCCTTCCCCCTCCCCATGTCCTCAAGTCCATTCTCTACATCTGCATCTTTATTCCTGTCCTGCCCCTAGGTTGTTCAGAACCATTTTTTTAATTCCATATATATGTGTTAGCATACGGTATTTGTTTTCCTCTTTCTGACTTACTTCACTCTGTATGACACTCTCTAGGTCCATCCACCTCACTACAAATAACTCAATTTTGTTTCTTTTTATGGCTGAGTAATATTCCATTGTAGATATGTGCCACATCTTCTTTATCCATTCATCTGTCGATGGACACTTAGGTTGCTTCCATGTCCTGGCTATTGTAAACAGTGTTGCAATGAACATTGTGGTACATGACCCTTTTTGACTTACGGTTTTCTCAAGTTATATGCCCAGTAGTGGGATTGCTGGGTTATCTGGTAGTTCTATTTTTAGATTTTTAAGGAACCTCCATACTGTTCTCCATAGTGACTGTATCAATTTACATTCCCACCAACAATGAAAGAGGGTTCCCTCTTCTGCACCCCCTCTCCAGCATTTATTGTTTGTAGATTTTTTTGATGATGGCCATTCTGACTGGTGTGAGGTGATACCTCATTGTAGTTTTGATTTGCATTTCTCTAATGATTGATGATGTTGAGCATTCTTTCATGTGTTGGCAATCTGTATATGTCTGGGAGAGTTTCCTTAATTTCTCTTTCAGATTTTTCATCATTAATGTATAGGAATGCAAGAGATTCCTGTGCATTAATTTTGTATCCTGCTGCTTTACCACACTCATTGATTAGCTCTAGTAGTTTTCTGGTAGCATCTTTAGGATTCTCTATGTATCGTATCATGTCATCTGCAAACAGTGACTGTTTCTTCTTGATTCAACTTTGGTGGGCTGTATGTTTCTAGAAAGCTGCATTTCTGCAAACATTGCCAATCATCCCCTTCAGGCAACTCACCCTCCATCCCCCTGCTCAGAATCACTGCTTTGTTCTCTTAGCTACATTAGACCAACTGTGTGTTGTCAGACAGTTTAGATTTTGACCACACTTATAAGTGCTCCAGAAACGCCCCAGTGTTCTATGTACTGGTTATTCCTTAGATTTGCTGCATTCACAGATGACTTGTCCTTTCCATCCATTAATTTTCTTTAGTTCTCCCAGTATCCTCTCCAGCTTCATTCACTCCTGTATTAAAATTGTCTTCCTAACCCAAATCTGTTCCAAGTTTCAATTTCATGTAACCCTAAAATAAAGTGTTGTGTATGTTAGGGAAGAGCCAGGGAGAGCAGTAGATGGATGTCCAGGCCTGAAGTATCACAGAAAACCTCCTGGAGGAAATGGCATCCACACCGAGATGGGAATGAGCTAATCAGGTGAAGTGTGTGGGTCATAGACAATGCCAGACTGCTACAGGCAAAAAGAGGAGAATACGGGAGTGCTCTGTGGCCAGTGAAGCATGACACATTCCAATTGTATAGGATTTAGTGCGACTAAAATATGAAATGCCATTGGTAATTTGATAGGGATTGCAATGAATCTGTAGATTGCCTTGGGTAGTAGAGTCATCTGAACAATACTGATTCTTCCAATCCAAGAACACAGCATATCTTTCCATCTGTTTGTGTAGTGTTCAATTCTCTTCATCAGCATCTCACAGTTTTCAAAGTACAGGTCTTTTGCCTCCTTAGGTAGGTTTATTCCTAGGTATTTTATTCCTTTTGATACAATGGTAAATGGGGTTGATTCCTTAATTTAGCTGATATTTTTATTGTTAGTTTATAGAAATGCAACAGATTTCTATATATTAATTTGTATCTTTCAACATCTATTTATAATAGCCAAGACGAGGAAACAACCTAAATGTCCATTGACAGATGAATGGATAAAGATGTGGTATGTATGTGTGTATGTGTGTGTGTGTATATATATACACATATATAAAATGAAATGTTACTCAGCCATAAAAAAGAAAGAAATAATGCCATCTATAGTAACATGGATGGCCCTAGAGATTATCATACTAAGTGAAGTAAGTCACAGAGAGAAAGACAAATATCATATGATATCACTTGTATGTGGAATCTAAAAAAATGATACAAATGAACTTATTTACAAAACTGAAATAGACTCACAGACATAGAAAACAAACTTACGGTTACCAAAGTGGAAAACAGGAGGGATAAATTAGGAGTTTGTGATTAACAGATACACACTACTATACATAAAATAGATAAACAAGGACCTACTGTATAGCACAGGAAACTACATTCAATATCTTGTAATAACCTATAACGGAAAATAATCTGAAAAAGTATATACACACACACGTATATATGCACACACATTGTTGTTTTAATTTGCATTTCCCTGGTGACATGTGTGTGTATATATTCACTTTGCTGTACACCTGAAATGAACACAACATTGTAAATCAACTATACGTCAATAAAAAATATATATATACATGAAATGTTCCCAGCATGCTTGTTACAGGAGCGGGTGGGAGCATGAATGGCAAGAAGGCTGAAAGAGTAAGGAGAAGTCCCACCAAGGAGCATGGTAGATGGAGTCAGGAGATATTTAAGAGAGAAACTGTCAGAATTTTATTAAATATAGGATTTCAATGGCAAGGGAAAGAATGGCACTCAAATTTCTGGTGTGAGCAAGTGGGTAGATGGTGGTGTCATTTACTTAAAAAAAATGAACACAGGAGGGGGCAAGGTTTTCAGGGGAAGATGACACATATTGAGTTTGAAGTGGAAAGGTATAGTGGACAGTTTGTTATGGCTCTGGTTCTCAGAGTCCTCCTCTAGAAAAACAGGTTTGAGATTCACATCATGTGCTAGGGTTTTTCAACCAGCACTATTGATATTTTGGGCCAGATAATTATTTGGGGGACCATCCTGTGCACTGCAGGATGTTTAGTAGCACTGCTGGCCTCTACCCTCTAGATGCCAGTAGCAGCCTCTCCAGTTGTAACAACCAAATGTGTCTCCAGACATTACAATGACCCCATGGAGGCAAAATCACTCCTTGTTGAGAACCACTGGGTTAAAGATTTCCTAGCTAATAAAGCAGCAGATCTTTGATACAAATCCTAGGGGTCTGGCTCTAAACTACATCTCTTAACTACTGAGCCCCTTGTTACACACTGTCATAGCCTATTGTGTATCTCCTTCTACTTAATTTGTAGTTAGTTGTGTATGTCTGTTTTCCCCACTAGATTGGTCAATTATGAATAAAAATGCTATAAACATTTGTGTACATATTTTTGCATGTATATAAGTTTTCAACTGGTTAAGTTCAATACCAGGAAACGTGATCAATGGATCCTATGGTAAGAGGATGTTTAGTTTTGAAAGAAACTGTCAAACTGTCTTTCAAAGTAAAGGTACCATTTTGCATTCCCAACAGCAATGAATGAGGGTCCTGTTGCTCTACATCCTCACCAGCATTTGGTGGTGTCAGTGTTCTGGATTTTATCCATTCCAGTAGGTGTGTAGTGGTATCTCATTGTTTTAATTTGTATTTCCCTAGTGACATATGAGGTGAAGCACCTTTTCACATGATTATTTTCAATCTGTAAAACTTCTTTAGTGAGGTGTCTGTTAAGATTTTGACCCATTTTTAAATTGGGTTGTTTGGTTTCATAGTTGAGTTTTAAGAGTTCTTTGTGTAGTTTGGATAACAGTATTTTATCAGATGTGTCTTTTGCAAATGTTTTCTTCCAGTCTGTAGCTTTTCTTCTCAGTGTCGACATTGTCTTTCACAGAGCAGAAGACTTTAATTTTAATGAAGTCAGCTTATTAATTATATCTTTCATGGATCATTCCTTTGGTTTTACATCTAAAAATCATCACATTACCCAAGGTCATTGACATTTTCTCCTATGCTACCTTCTAGGAGTATAGTTTTCATTTAACATTTAGGTCTATGATCCATTTTGAGTTAATTTTTGTGACAGATGTAAGATCCGTGTCTAGATACATTTTGTTTTTTTGCAGGTTGATGTCCAGTTGTTCCAGCACCATTTGTTGAAGAGCCTATTTTTGCTCCATTATATTACCATTGCTCCTTTGTCAAAGATCAGTTGCCTGTATGTAGGTCTCTTTCTGGGCTCCCCATTGTATTCCATTGATCTATATGTCTATTTTTTCACCAAAATTATACTGTCTTTAAAATGTCTTGAAACCAGGTATCATTAGTCCTCTTTGTTCTCCTTCTTCAATATTGTGTTGGCTATTCTGGGTCTTTTGCCTCTCTGTATAAAGTTTAGAATCAGCTTGTCAGTATCCACAAAGTAATTTGCAGTGAATTTGATTGGAATTGTATTAAGCTATAGATCATGTTGGAAAGCACTAACATCTTGACAATATTGACTCTTCTAACTTATGAATGTGGAATCACTCTCCATTTATTTAGTTCTTCTTTGATTTCATTCGTAAGAGTTTTGCAGTTTTCCTCATATAGATTTTGTACAATGTTGTAGATTTACATCTAAATTTTTTGGGTGCTAATGTAAATGATACTGTGTTTTTAATTTCAACTTCCACTTGTTCATTGCTGGTATATAGGAAAGCAATTGACTTTTTGCATATTAACCTTGTATCCTACCACCTTGCTATAATTGCTATTGGTTCCAGTATTTTTGTTGTCATTGATTTTTTTATTGTTGTTTTTGATTTTTTTCTACATAGACAGTCACATCATTTGTGAACAAAGACAATTTCTTCATTCCCAATCTGTATACTTTTTATTTCCTTTCTTTGTCTTGTTACATAAGCTAGAACATCCAGTATGATACTGAAAAGGAGTGATAAGAGGGGATGTCCTTGTTTTGTTCCCAATCTTAGTAGAAGAGCTTTGAGTTTATCACCATTAAATACGATGTTATCTGTAGGTTTTTGTAGATATTCTTTATCAAGTTGAGGAAGTTCTTCTCTATTCCTAGTTTACTGAGAGTTCTTATCATGAAAGATTTTTGATATTGTCAAATGCTTTTTCTGCATCTATTAATATGACCTTGTGATTTTTCCTTTTTAGTCTGTTAATGTGATAGATTACATTAATTGATTTTCAAATGTTGAACTAGTCTTACATACCTGGGATGAATCTCACTTGCTTTTGTGGCATAATTCTTTTTATACATTACTGGATTCAATTTTGAGGGTTTTTGCATCTAGGTTCATGAGAGAAATTGGTCTGTAACTTTTTTTTTTTCTTATAAGGTCATGGTCTGGGTTTGGTATTAGGCTAATGTTGGCCTCATAGAAAGAGTTGGGACTTATTTCCTCTGCTTCTACCCTCTGAAAGATATTGTAGAGAAGTAGTATAATTTCTTCCTTAAATTTTTGGTAGAAAAAGCTTTTGACAAAATTTGACCCCCTTTTATGATAAAAAAAACTCTCCAGAAAGAGAGCACAGAGGGAACCTAACTCAACATAATAAAGGCCATATATGACAAACCCACAGATAACATCATTCTCAACGTTGAAAAGCTGAAAGCATTTCCTCTAAGATCAGGATGTCCACTCTCACCACTTTTATTTAACATAGTTTTGGAAGTCCTAGCCTGGCAATCAGAGAAGAAAAAGAAATAAAAGGAATACAAATTGGAAAAGAAGAGGTAAAACTGCCACTGTTTACAGGTGACATGATACTATACATAGAAAATCCTAAAGATGCTACCAGAAAACTACTAGAGCTCATCAATGAATCTGGTAAAGTTTCAGGACACAAAGTTAATGCACAGAAACCTCTTGCATTCCTATACACAAACAATGAAAGATCAGAAAGAGAAATTATGGAAACAATCCCCTTTACCATCGCATCAAAAAGAACAAAACACCTAGGAATAAACCTACCTAAGGAGGTGAAAGACCTGTACTCTGAAAACTATAAGACATTGATGAAAGAAATCGATGACACAAACAGATGGAATGATATACCATGTTCTTGGATTGGAAGAGTCAATATTGTCAAAATTACTACATTACCCAAGGCAATCTACAGACTCAAGGCAATCCCTATCAAATTACCAATGGTATTTTTACAGAACTAGAATAAAAATTCTTAAAATTTGTACAGAAACACAGAAGACCCCGAATAGCCAAAGCAATCCCGAGAAAGCAAAACAGAGCTGGAGGAATCAGGCTCCCTGACTTCAGACTATACTACAAACCTACAGTAATGAAAAAAGTATGGTACTGGCACAAAAACAATAATATGGATCAATGGAACAGGACAGAAAGCCCAGAAATGAACCCATGCACCATGGTCAATTAATCTATGACAAAGGCGGCAAGAACATACAATGGAGAAAAGACAGTCTCTTGAATAAGTGGTGTTGGGAAAACTGGACAGCTACATGTAAAAGAACGAAATTGGAACGTTCTCTAACACCATACACAAAAATAGAATGAAAATGGATTAAAGACCTAAATGTAAGGCCGAACATTATAATACTCTTAGAGGAAAACATAGGCAGAACACTCTTTGACATAAATTGTAGCAATATCTTTTTGGATCCATCTCCTAGAGTAATGAAAATAAAAACAAAAATAAACAAATGGGACCTAATTAAACTTAAAAGCTTTTGCACAGCAAGGGAAACCATAAACAAAATGAAAAGACAACCCACAGAATGGGAGAAAATATTTGCAAATGAAGCAACTGACAAGGTATTAATCTCCAAACTGTACAAACAGCTCATGCAGCTCTATATCAGAAAAGCAAACAACCTAATCCAAAAATGGGCAGAAGATCTAAATAGACATTTCTCTAAAGAAGACATACAGATGGCCAAAAAGCAGATGAAAAGATGCTCAACATCACTAATTATTAGAGAAATCCAAATAAAAGCTACAATGAGGTATCACCTCACACTGTCGGAGCGGCCATTACCAAAAAATCTATAAACAATAAATGCTGGAGGGGATGTGGAAAAAGGGAACCATCCTACACTGTTGGTGGAAATGTAAATTAGTGCAGCCACTATGGAAAACAGTATGGAGGTTCCTTAAAAAACTAAAAATAGAACTACCATATGACCCAGCAATCCCACTACTGGGCATATACCCTGAGAAAACCATAATTCAAAAAGATACATGCACCCCAATGTTCATGGCAGCACTATTTACAACAGCCAAGACATGGAAGCAACATAAATGCCCATCAACAGAGGAATGGATAAAGAAGATGTGGTACATATATACAATGGAATATCACTCAGCCATATAAATAATGAAATAACGCCATTTGCAGCAACATGCAGCAACCTAGATTATCATAAGAAGTAAGTTAGAGAAAGATAAATATATCACTTATATGTGGAATCTAAAAAACAAATGATACAATTGCACTTATTTACACAACAGAAACAGACTTTGGAAACAAACTTATGGTTACCAAAGGAGAAACATTGGGGGGAGATATAAATTTGGAATTTGGGATTAACATATACACACTACTATATATAAAATAGACAATCAACAAGGACCGACTGTAAAGCACAGGGAACTCTACTCAATATTCTGTAATAAACTATATGGGAAGAGAATCTGAAAAAGAGTGGATATATGTATATATATAGATAACTGAATCACTTATCTGTGCACCTGAAACTAACACAGCATTGTAAATCAACTATAATCCAATATAAAATAAAAATTAAATTAAACAAATGTTTGGTAGAATTCACCAGTTAATCCATCTGGCCCTGGTGCTTTCTGTTTTTGAAGGTTATTAATTGTTGATTCACTTTCTTTAATATATACAGACCTATTCAGATTGTCTATTTCTTCTTGTGTTAGTTTTGGAAAATTGTATTCCAATAGATTGGTATATTTCATCTTTGTTTTCAAATTTGTGGGTGCAGATTGTGTATTAAAAAGATAATAAAGGAATACTATGAACAAATACCATAAAATCTGTAGACATTTGTTCATAGTATTTATTATCCTTTTAATGTCCTTGTGTTCTTTAATAATGCCCCCTTTTCATTTCTGATATTAGTAATTTGTGTTCTCTCTCTTTTTTTCTTAGTTAGCTTGGCTAGAAGCTTACTGATTTATATTTTCAAAGAACCAGCGTTTGGTTTCATTGATTTCTCAATTGATTATCTGTTTAAATTTCATTGATTTCTGCCCTAGTTTCCTTTTTTTTTTTCTTCTGTTATTTTGGATTTAACTTGCTCTCCTGTTTCTGGTTTCATAAGGTGGAAACTGAGATTATTAATTTTAGATCTTTCTTCTTTTCTAACATATTCATTCAATGATATAAACGTCCTTGTAAGCACTGCTTTTGCTGCATTCCAAAAATTTTAATAAGTTGGTTTTCATTTTCAAATAGTTAAAATATTTTAAAATTTATCCTGAGGTTTCTTCTGTGACTCGTGTTATTTAGAAATGCTTATTCAATCTCCATGCATTTTAAGATTTTCAAGTTATTTTTCTGTTATGATTTCTAGTTTAATTCCATAGTGGTCTGAGAGTATATATTGTATGATTTCTATTCTTTCATATTTTTTAAGGTTTGTTGTATGCCCCAGAACGTGGGCCATCTTGGTGAATGTTCCATATGAGCTTGAGAAGCACATGTATTCTGCTTTTGTTGGATGCAATAGTCCATAGATCTCAGTTAAATCCAGTTGACTGAGGGTGTTGTTGAGGCCGACTCTGCCCTTATTGATTTTCTGCCTGCTGGATCTGTCCATTTCCGATAAAGTGGTGTTGAAAGCTTCAACTATGCGAGTAGATTAATCTATTTCTCTGTGTAGTTCTACCAGTTTTTGTCTCATGTAGTTTGATACACTGTTGTTTAGTGCATAAACATTAAGGACCGCCTTGTCTTCTTGGAGAACAGACCCCTTTATCATTATGTAATGCCCTTCTTTATCCCTGATAATTTTCCTTGCTTTGAATTTTGCTCGTCTGAAGTTACTACAGCTCCTCCTACTTTCTTTTGATTAGTGTTAGCATGCTATATTTTTCTCCATTTACTTTCAATCTATATTTCAATTATATTTACAGTGGGTTTCTTGTAGACAACATATAGTTGGGTCTGATTTTTTGATCCATTCTGACAATCTCTGACATTTAATTGGTAAATTGAGCCCACTGATCTTCAAAGTAATTACTGATATATCTGGATTCATATTTACCATATTTGTTGCCCTGTTCTTTGTTCCTACTTTTGTGTTCCACTCTTTTTCTGTCTTTTGTGGTTTTAATTAAGCAATGTATATGCTTCCATTTTTTTCTCCTTTCTTAGCTTACTGGTTACACTTCTTTTTCTCAGTTATTTTCTTGGTTGTCCTAGAGTACACTTCAACTAATCTAAATCCACTCTCAAATAACACTATACCACTTCATGTGTAGTGTGAGTACTTTATAATAACAAAATAATCCTAATTCTTCCTTTTCCTCCCTTCTATCATTACTGTAATCATTAACTTGTATATAAGCATACATAAGGATAACCATGTAGGTGTGTGCGTGTGTGTACACACACACGTAAGATACACATAAGCATATACGATCAAATATATTGTTATTTTGAACAAACTGTTACCTATTAGATCGATTAAGAAAAATAAATTTTTATTTTACTTTCACTTATTCCTTCTTTCGAGATCTTCCTTTCTTTATGTAGATCTGAGTTTCTGACCTACGTTATTTTCCTTTTCTCTAAAGAACTTCTTTCAACATGTTTTTCAAGGCAGGTCCACTGGTGACAAATTCCTTCCATTTTTGTTTGTCTGAGAAAGTCTGTATTTCTTCTTCATTTTTGGAAGATAATTTCACAGGGTACAGAATTCTAGGTTGGTGGCTTTTGTCTCTCAACACTTTAAATATTTCACTCCACTCTCTTCTGGCTTGCATGGTTTCTGAGAAGTAGCTGGGTGTAATTCTTTTCTTTGTTCCTCTATAAGTGAGGTGTTTTTTTTCCTCTGGATTCTTTCAGAGTAATCTTTGATTTTCTATTGCTTGAATATAATATGCTTAGGTGTAGGTCTTTCGGCATTTATTCTGTTTGGTTTTCTCTGGGCCTCCAGGATCTTTGGTTTTGGTGTCTGACATTAATTTAAGGAAATTCTCAGTCATTATTATTTCAGTGACAATGGCAATGGAATTTCTTCTCTTCCTTTCTCTCTTTCTTCTCCAGTTTCCCATTACGCATATGTTACACCATCTGTAGTGCCCCACAGCCCTTGGATATTCTGTTTTTTGTTTATTTGTTTTTGTCCTCTTTTATTTTCAGTTTTGGAGGTCCAGTGAGATATCCTCAAGCTCGGAGACTCTTTCCTCTGCAAGGACCAGTCTTCTAATACGCCTGTCAAAGGCATTCTTCATTTCTGTTACAGTGATTTTGATCTCTAACATTTCTTTTTGGTTCCTTCTTAAGATTTCATCTCTTGTTTACGTTGCCCATCTGTCCTTGCATATTGTCTACTTTACTCATTAGAACCCTTAGCATAGTAATCACAGTTGTTTTAAATTCCCGGTGTGATAATACCAACATTCCTGCCATGTCTGGTTCTGATGCTTGCTCAGTCTCTTCAAATTGTAGTTTTGGGTTTTCAGTATGACTTGTCATTTTTCTCTTCAGAGCTGGACATGATGTGCTGGGTACAAGTAACTGCCATTAACAGGCCTTTAGTAATACGGTGGCGAGGTGTGGGTGGAGGGGACATGCTCTCTAGTTCTGTGACTAGGTCTCAGCCTTTAGTGAGGCTGCACCTCTGAAGTGTGAACTTCACAAATGTTTCTATTTTTCTCCCCATTTAGGTGGGACAGGATGGCTAGAGCGGGCTGAAATTGGGTATTTCTCTTCCCCCAGGTCGGTTAGGCTCTGATAATACCTCAGCAGCTTAGACTCTGGTTAAATAGCTTCCACCGAGAGCAGGCCTTGTTAAGAAGAACAAAGTGCTCTGATATAATTCAAGTTGGTTCTTTTTGCACTGCTCCTGCCAGAAGCACAAGGGGTTTTTTCCCCTGATATCTACTGTCAGAACCTGGTTGAGCTCCTGAAGACAAATCTCACAAAATTGTTGGTGTCCCCCTAGAGTTTCTAATTCTCAGAGTCATCCACACTGAGCCTGCATCAGTTCAGGTTTTTCTACCCCAGCACTGGTTGCTGTGGCTGTTTCCATTTACTCTGGTAAGCCAGGACTCCCTGTATTTACCAGTCTGTCTCTCTGGTCTTGGGGGCAGTGGTTTGCCCTGTGTCTTCCCTTTTCTTAAAGATCCAAGCTGACTTGCTGATTTTTCAGTCTGTTCAGTTTTTATTTGTTAGGATAGGGTGGCAACTTCCAAGCTCCTTAAATGTGGAATCAGAAACCGCCACACAGAACTGGAAACTGGTATAATTTAAAATTTTATATATTACATTCGATTTCTATGCAATATCATTCATCTCATATTAGTATGCCAAAGAATGAGTTAAAACTCTCAAAAGAAGTACATATCTGCTCATTTTGTGTACTTTTTGCTTTAGCTATTTAAATGCGATATTATTCAGAGCATAGAGATTAACTTTTATCAATATAATATTATCATTGTTGTTGCATTAAGGACTTTTTCCCATCAAAAATTACTTGATTTGATATAAGCTTTTATTTTATTTTAATTTCTCACTTTTCTCTCAATTTTATTTTTATACCCATCTCTTTTAAATACAATATAGATAAATTCTGTAGTTTGGTTCAGTTTGAGAATTTTCTGTTCTTAGGAGATACTTATTTATGTTAATTCTTGTAAGAGGTTTGTGGTTTAATAAAATATATACATTTGGTCTTTGTCCTCAGTTCCTGGCACAGAGCAACTAAAACCCTTGTAATTTCCTGCATGAGAGAAGTTTTTGTTATTCCCAATGAGCCCCTTTCAACAAAAGCCAAATTTATGCTAATGATGTGACTCTGGTGGGCCCCTTCAGGATGGGGGCTGGTCACCAGAAAAACCAAAAATGTGATTAGAGAGTCGAAAGCTTCAGATTGCAATGAGGTGAGAGCGGCTGAAATTGAGTTCAGTCACCAATGGCCAATGATTTAATCAATTATGCCTGCATGATGAAGGCTCCATTAAAGCACCTAAATGACAGGGTTCAGGGCAGCTTCCAAGTTGGTGAATACACTCACATGCCAGGAGGGTGGTGCACCCCAACTCCATGGAGACAGAGGCTCCTATGCTTGGGACCTTTCCAGACCTTGCCCTATGTGCCTCTGGATGTTCACTTGTATCCTTTATGATGAACTGTAAGAATAGGTATAGTGCTTTTCTGAGTTCTGTAAGTCATTCTACCAAATTATCGAACCCCAGGGGAAGGAGCTGTGGGAACCCCAAAATTTATACTTCACTGGGCAGAATGTATAGTTGGCCTGCAGATGGGTACCCTGGGCATGCCATTTGTCAGTGGGGCCTGAGGTGGGACTGAGTTTGCAGGGTCTGCACCTCTCCAGGAGTGTCACAATTGAAGAACTTCTGGACACCCAGTTGGTGTCAGAGAATTGGTATGGGAAAAGCACATATTTAGTGTCAGAATTTGTGTCGGGAGAAAGACCACGTGTTTTAATCTTATTAGTGTGAGTCTTACGGAATTGCTGTTTTTGTAGGTTAAAGTAGCATATTAGCAATTATGTACAGTTCAACACATACTACCTGATACTAGGGTTTCTCTCTAGTATGCTTCCTTTCAGTGATAAAATCTGTGCCCTTCTCCAAACATGTCTTCCCTCAGCTGTCCAGGCACACGGTAGGATGTCATTTCCTGGTCCCCTTGTGGTTAGGAGGGCTACTGGACCAATAACCACCAAGGAGTTGTGTGTCACTTTCATGTTGAGGTGTTTAAATGGCTCTGCAAAATGTTTCAGAACTCTCTCTCCTCTGAGATGGCAGCTGGCAACACTGGAGATGGTGGCTGTCTGCCACCCAGAACCCACAGTGACTACCAGGAGCAGAGTAGAACCATGGACTAGGAATTCGGCGAGCAAACATAATATTTGTTTAAGCCACTGAGACCTTGGGGGTTGTTTGTTACCACAAATAACCTATTTATCCTGACCTACTTTCTGTCCACTTTGTTTTCCCAATTTCTTTATTATACGAAAAATATAATTTTGCTTCTGTGTGCTCAAGTTTTCGTGGTAAATAAGAAGAAATGGAGGGATGACTTTAATATACTAAGTCATTTAGACTAATTACCTTCATAATAATATATTTCATGAAAGGAAAGGAGACTTTAGATACATTTATTTCTTAATAATAGTAATTATTTCTTACTGAAGGAAGATACCTTAAGAAAAGCAAAGAACAAAATTTTTAGATTTATACATTTTATCTTTTTTTTTTGTATTTTGTGAATGGTAAATAGTGAAAAAGAAATGTAAGGTATGGAAAAATATGAGCTTAAGTTTAAAAAAATGATACTAGAAAGAATAAAATAAATCCTAGAGCCTCTTTCTCTTCCTCTCGTTTTTTCCTCCCTCCCTTCCCTCTTCCCTAGTATTTCTCCCTGTTTTCATTATTGGTAACAGAGCTCAGAATATTTTAGCAATAGATGACTTGCTCTGCAGTACTATTCCTGACAATAATTTGTAATTTCCTATAATTCTTTGTGTTTACTAGTAAATTAATGAAAATCCACACCTGTACGTCTCTTAGAAGAGGCAGAGGTCTCTTTAATGTTTTTAGATGCTTTAGTGAAATTACGATTTCCTCTCTGAGGGAAAAAATAAATTTTCCCTCTTTAGAATGTGGAAATTAAATTGTATTCTTTTCTTTTTATTACATAGGTAAGTAGTATCAAGACATGCAGATGAGAAAAATTATTCAAAATCCTACCAACCCTCAATAACCACTCTTGTCCTTTTGGTGTCTAGTCTTTTAAGCGTAACTTTTGCATACAGATGTGTAACCTGCTTTTTTCAACAAATATATAATGTAACCGTATATAAGAGGTTGCATCGGAGGGTATAGATGTGAATGTATGGCAGGAGGAGTTGGGGGTGGGGAGGTGGGGAGAAAGTCGATGTAACAATGAACAGGAATACTGGTCCTGCTTGTCTCCCAGGGCTGGTGACAGTTACTTATACAGAGTTTTTGCTCTACCTATAGAAGCTGTTCAGAGGAAACAAAGCAGGAAATGGCACTTTTAACTATGAAGTAATTATTTTTAATAGTCTACTTCTCCTAAGAATGCACATTAACCTCATTACTGGATTGAAGACTCTTTGGGGAGAAAACTAGGTCTTATATTTTCATAACTTAGTTCTGATAAGACAACTGCTAACTAATTATACAATTGATCTTTGAACAACATGGATTTGAACTGTGTGTGCCCACTTACATGTGGATTCTTTTCAGTAATAAATATTATTGTACTACATGATCCATGGTTGGATGAATCCCCAGATGGGGAACCATGGATACAGAGGAACCCAACTGCAGATATGGAAGAACCCCCAGATACAGAGAGCCGACTACAAGTTTTTGACTGCACACAAGGTTGGCACCCCTAACCCCCATATTGTTCAAGGGTCAACTACAAGATTTATTTGGAGACATCATAACATAGGGAACAGAACCTCAGGTTTGGACCCCACAAAGCCTGAGTCTGAATCTCACCTCCACCTCAGTAGTTATGGGTTCTTGGAAAAGGGCCATGACTTATCAGAATCTGTTTTTTCATGTATGAAATGATGGTATCATTGATACCTTGTTGGTTGCTGTGAACGTTACATCATATAAAATTACATAGCTGATGTGTGGACATTATTTAGTCACTGATAGCTATTATTTTCTAACTTTCTTGTATCTTCAAATATTTATCAATTTCTTAGATTTGTAGATTTTTTACTGGCTAATTTGGCTAGGCAAGGAATAAGCAAATAACACTGAAAAATAAAAATCTGCCAGTTACTGATTTGTTACAAAACAGAAGCACTAGTGATGGGCCCCTCACCATCACAATAAAGATATAATTAGTATGGCTAAAATTCATGAAATCTGAGTGTTAATTCTGTCAACAGCCACTTGTTAAAAAACTACAGCATTGGTGTGGAAGAAAACACTTTCTGGCTTGTCTGCCTCCTGGTGTGGTTAGCCCTCCTGTTTAACGAAGATGCTGTGTAACTGGTTTGGAAGTTGTAACCTGTGCCACATATTCCAAGAGTCACAGAGCTGCCTGGTCCTGAGGTCCCACCAGAAGCAGCCAGGACACAAGGGGTTAAAATGCCTTGCACGTGGGGCAGAGCTTCCAAGGGTCACTAGAGGGAAGCAGACAGGTGCAGACTTGTAACCGTGATGACAAGAAGACATTCAAGTAATGCTGCTTCTTCTGCCCCATTCACAGAGCATACTTGGGATGCTATGCAGAGCCCAGAAGCAAAACTGGTACTCTAGACATAAGGTTTTTAAGGAGAAAAGGCAATTTTACCTACATCCAAGACAATCTACCTACTCAATGTCAATAACCTTCAAATATTCACCTCTAGCCCAAATCTCTCTTCTGAGTTCCCTCCCTATATCCACTCAGTAAATGTCTCAGTCTCTTGACACTCATTATCTTTATGCTGTCCTACAGGCAACTTGGCATAATGGTCAGGAACACATTCTCTGGAGTCAGACTGTCACCTCTCTCCATCTTTACCAATACCACCCAAGTCCAAGCCACCACCATTTCTCACTGGAATGACTCCTATGGCCCCCTGATCTCTCCTCAGCTACACCTGTTTCTACTTTATCCAGCGTTCTAAGAGTTTTTCAAAGCACAAACATGTTTAAATAATGTTTAAATAATCCCTCCTGCTTAAAATTCTTTAAAATCTCCCCATTTTTTCTTAGAGTGAAAACAGAAGTTAATACTGTGGGCTGCAACATCTAGCCTGGCTCCTATGTTTTTCCTTGATATCTGTGTTCCACCTACTTTGGACCTTTCGGTTTTTCCATGCGGCATGTTTTCTCTTGCCACAGGAACTTTGCCCATACCTGGAACATCTTCCCTACTCTTGCCTACTTAACATCTCATCTTTCAGATCTTAGCTCAGATGATACTTTCTTGAGGAAGCCTTTCTTGACTCCTTGACTAGGACATACTGTCTGTTATTTGTCCCCAGAGCATGGTGCATTCTTCCTCCACACAACCTTTCTCAATTTAAGATCCCTTTCCATTGCCTTCTGACTTTAATTGTTCTTGATAAAAAGTCAGCCATCTTTTTTTTTGTCATTGTTCCCCTGTATGTAATGTGTTATTTTTTCCTGTGCCTGTTTGCACGATATTTTCCCAATCTTTGGTTTCCAGAAATTTGACTGTGATGTGCCTAGGTGTGGTTCCTTTACATTTCTACTGTGTGGAGTTCACTGAAATCTTGGATCTGTAGTCTGATATTTTCCCATGATATCTGAAAATTTTCAGATGTTATTTTTTCAAATATATGTCCTGGTCCATTTTCTCTGTCTCTCTTCTCAATTTGGAATTCTGAATGCATGTGTGTTAGGCCACTTGATAGGTCACTGATGACTTGTAAAGTGTTTTACAATATTTTTCTCTCTGTGTTTTAGTTTGAACAATACCTACTAACCAACCTTCAGGTTCACTGATCTTTTCTTTCACAGTTTCTATTCTTCTGTTAGGCCCACTGCCACAGACTCAATGTTTGTGTCCCCCCAAAGTTCATATGCTGAAACCTAGTCCCCAGTAGGATGGTATTAGATGTGGCGTTTGGGAGGCAATTAGATCATAAGTGTGAAGCCCTCATAAATGAAATTAGTGCCCTTATAAAAGAGGCCCCAGGGAGGTCCCTCATCCCTTCCACCATATGAGGTTACAAGTAAAAGATAACTGTCTATGAACCAAAAAGTAGGCCCTCACCAGACACCAAATCTGCCCATGCCTTGGTCTTGGACTTCCCAGCCTCCAACACTGTGAGCTATACATTTTTGTTGTTTATAAGTCACCCCTTCTGTGGTATTTTACTTTAGCAGCCCAAACAGACTGAAATACCCACCTAATCTATTTCTTTATTTCAGATATTTTTAGTCTAGAACTTCTATTTGGTTCCTTTTTTATACTTTCCATTTCTCTGCTGAAATTCTTCATCTATTCATCCATTCTAGCTTTCTTTTTCAGAAAATCCTTGAATGTGTTCACAACAGATGTTTTAAAATCCTTATCTTTAGTTCTGATATCTGGTTCATCTATTGGCCTGCTTCCGCTGATATTTTGTTGATTTATCACATTTTCTTGCTTCTTTGCATGTTTTATAATCTTCCAAATTATCTATGGAACACTGTTTATATAAGAACAATGGAGCCTAAAGTATACTATTTTTTTGTCTGTTTGTTTTCCCATTACAATTACAATTCTTTCCTATATCTGGAGGTTAAGAGGAGGAACGGATCATTCATATTTTGCTAAGAGTTGAGCTGGTTTAAAGCTGTGCTCCAACTCCCATGGCTAGATGTATGGATTTTCTATCCTAGCTTTCATCCTACAGAAGCCACTTCCCACCCTCAACAATATAACTGCTGCCTAGCTCACAAATTTTGCCTTTGCCAATTCTAACTACACACACACACACACACACACACACACACACACACACACACCACAGATATTTTTGCCAACAAGTTAGGTCAATGCCAATGACAACTCTATGAGTACAGGTTGTTTAACAAGTAAATATGACACTTTCAATCACACTTGACTCCTACTGGACAAGTGGAGTGTTTCTAGATTTCCTGGGCCAATACATCAAAAAGAGTCTGGGTCTGTCCTGCCTGTCTATATTCCTATTCAATTATGCTAGCTTAGTCCAGTTTTGGAGCCATTCCTGATTAATATCTAGCTGCAAATAAGTCTATAATTAGTCCCAGTATCTGTATGCCCCTGAGCTTCATATTAGAATGTTATACTAGAAAAGACATGGGATTTGGAGTTAAACTAACTAGAGTTTATTTTTATTTATTTTTATTTTTTATTTTTTAATATGTTGGGGATAGGAGTTTATTAATTTATTTATTTTTGCTGTGTTGGGTCTTCATTTCTGTGCGAGGGCTTTCTCTACTTGTGGCAAGCGGGGGCCACTCTTCATCGCAGTGCACGGGCCTCTCACTATCGCGGCCTCTCTTGTTGCGGAGCACACGCTCCAGACGCGTAGGCTCAGTAGTTGTGGCTCATGGGCCTAGTTGCTCCGCAGCATGTGGGATCCTCCCAGACCAGGGCTTGAACCCGTGTCCCCTGCATTAGCAGGCAGATTCTCAACCACTGCGCCACCAGGGAAGCCCGAGTTTATTTGTTTTATTATTTTTTTTTTCAGTTGTGACTTTTTTTTCATCTTTATTGGAGTATAAGTGCTTTACAATGTTGTGTTAGTTTCTGCTGTACAACAAAGTGAATCAGCTACATGTATATATCCCCGTATCCCCTCCCCTTTGAGCCTCCCTCCCACCCCTCTAGCTTGTCACAAAGCATCAAGCTGATCTCCCTGGGCTAAATGCCAGCCCCACTACTTCTTATATGTGTGATCCTGGCACCTTATTAAACTTTCTGAGTCCCAGTTTTGTTATCCATAAAATAGAGAAGACAGTATCTGCCTCATAGAATTGGGAGGATTCATGAGCATTTAGTAAGTAATGAGCACTGAATTAAATCTTGCCATGTGCCAGGTATTGTGCTAAGTGCTTCTCCCATGTTATCTCATTTAAATGTCACAGTGTTCTTTACGATTCATATTGTTATGAATTTATTTCCATTTACATATGAAAAAATGAGTTTTAAAGAGGTAAAGTCACTTGCCTCAGGTCATATAAATCAGCAGTGGTAAAACATGGATATAAACCTAAAAGAAATCTGAATCGAGAGCTGGTAGTCTTTATCCGCTATGCTGAAATTCCTGGAACTTACTGACCCTCAACACCGTGCTTTTACTTTTACTAATTAAAAGTATAAAATTAATCATGTAAATAACGTTAATCCCCATTAAGTCGACTTGGTCTAGATGACTATGCTCTATCTTAGTTTTCTACCTCCTCGCCACTAGAGGTTTGCTGCTAAGCCCGCATCAGAGTTAGAACTCTGACCTAGACCCCATGCCTCTTGCTTGAGGCCCTAACCTGCCCTGCTAATATCAGTTTCCTTACTCAGAGGTAGAGTCTCACTCAACTGCTTAGATGAACATTCCCAGAGCATACTCAAGGAATCATGTTAGTAGATGGTATGTTTAAAAAAATGCTATACAAACGCTGCATTTCTAAAACCCCTTCTCGTCACATATTAAACATTCTGAGAGGTCCTTCAGCTAAGAAATCAGATGAAGTTGGTTTGACCTAGTGTTTCCCAGGCTTATGTGAACACGGAACCCTTTTCTGAACAGCTGTTGATACCTCACCTTGAAGTGTTAACACATATACTGCCTTTATGTAAACATCTGTTTGTGTCTTGTTCCCTTGGATGCCTCACAGCCCCTAATGCAGAAATCAGTAAAGGCTCACAGAATGCATGAATTATGGAAAGAATGAGCAAACACCTGGTAGTAATCATTGTGACACAAATTGCTAATCTGGAAGGGGAAGAGAGTAGACATTTTTCCTTTTTGTTTCCTGACTTCTGTATCAAGTATACTAAAATGTTTAGACTCAGGTTGAAATGAAGCCTTAGGTAGCACAAATGGAACCAAACAAGCAATTCACAATACATTATCTATATACACTTCTTTCCTTTTTGGGGGGGAAAGAGGAACCACAGAGAGAAGGGAGATAAAGGAGGATCTGTCCTAGGAAATATTGCTCTTAGTGCAGCAGCTCTTACTGAACTAATCACTCCCTTGGTACACGTTAGGTTAATGTATTACTTACTAATTGTTCCAATATTGTACTGTGGTATTATTAATCAGGAGAAATGACTTTGGTGCTCATCTTTTATTCTGTTATATTCTTACTTGGCTTGAACTGTAATTCTTCCTTTTTACAGTGCTCAGTGGGCCTCTTACACCACATATAGCTTTATGACCAACATACTCACCCTTCCCATTCACCATTCTGGGTAGTATGATAAAGCACATAAAAAGTCATTATTCTTTTCCTTGAAAACTCTCAAAATATTGATGAGCGTCTACTATGTTATGGACCTAGAGTATGCAATAACTTGAAAAGCAGTTGCCCAGAGCAGAGAGTCAAAATCTACCTACCTAATAATAGGAGCTGGTGTACAAGGTAATGAGCAGTACACTTTGAAAATTAAAACGATGGTTCTAGAAAAGACCAACTAAAAAGTACCGCTTGTCTTATTTTTATACCTGTTTATATTAAATAATGAGGTCCAGATTTTCTTAGAAGCAGAGGACATCACTTTTTGTAATAAGGAAGAGATACTATCCTCTCTTATCTAATCAACTACAATTCATGTTTCCGTTTCCAAGGCAGCATCCCTTCCTTAAGGACACTTCCTAAATCCAGGTAAAGTTCTCCCCTTGTCCGTGCTCACAGAGCTATGGTCTTTGCCTTCCGAATACCCTTATTGGCTATGATTTGAATGAGTTTCCCCTTCACTGGACTGTAAGCCTGGAAAGTCAGGGCTGGCTTTGCTCACCATTTTATCACCTGCACTTAGCACAGCATCTGGCCCCACAGTAGCCACTCCACAAATATTTATGAATAAATAATACATGTTAAATAGTACATATTTGTGGAATAAATCTTGCTGCATCACAGTGATGACTGAAGTTCTCAAGGCAATGTAGTATCTGAAACGCTACTTGACTCCTCAGTTGTTTCTATTTCAAACTTTTTTCCTCGGAAGTAGAATTCCAGATAAGGAATGAACACAAGTGAGCTAGCAACTTGGATCCCATTGGGCACACTTATTCAGCTTTTAGATGCCCTAATTCTTAAATAATATAGAGTTGGGGTTCTAACTTTTAACACATTGTATTGATTAATAGGACACTGTGCTTCTCCTTCTTGACTTGTAATTGTACTTTTCCACACATGTCTGCAATAAAGAAGGGAGTGGGTTACTGGACTGAGTGAATAGAGATGCTATTGGGCAGCCCAGTGAGGAAAGACAAAGTGATCCCGGAGAAAGTAATTAAATACCCCTCCTTCTAGTAACACCTAAGGGTCTTAGGGGTATAAGTGACTGTGGTGGAGACAAATGTAGACAGACAACAGGTACAATTGGTTCTGTGGTTTGCAAGGAAGTAGAGTGTGACTCTTTCTTGGGGAGGGAGACCAGTGTCGGAAGGGGGAGGAGAGAAATGATAATTCAATGGAGGTAGAGCTGAGAGGAGCCTGGCTCCCCGTCCGCTTTCACATAGCATGTTCCAGGGCAGCTGGGGGGATGAACTGTCTGCTGAAGAAAACAGTGGAGGGGACAAGGAGGTTTTCATTGAGTTCCTGCGTGTATGATGTCATTAGATTGTATATTGACTTAATGTTGATATGTGCACTTTCTAGTATATCCTGCTGAATTCCTTGACATAACTTTCCAGCGAGAGTGCTTGTCTGGTATGTCAGATATTTTCAAGAGGGCTGGGAAAGCAGAAAAGAACACCTGGCAATATTTCATAAGATTAATTACTTGGGGGAATTCACGAAACATTGCAGATACACGTGCTACAATATAAGGTTAGTGGACCATGTCTTATTTTCTTCTAACAATTGCCTACATTGTGTTATTTTTCACTTAAGTGAGACTCTATTCGTTTACCCTTAGCGGTCACTGATTCTCCAGTGAAAAAAGGATCCTCTGTGTTTGGTCTCAGATTTGAAAAGACCCGAAGATGAAATTGGAACCTGACTCAGGAAACAAAGCTATTCCCAGACAATTGTTAATCTAATCTGGGGAGACTTATTAACAGTCGGTCACCATCTGCCTGGAAAATTCCCCTTAATATGAGCTTTTGGTAGAAAGACGGCGGTCTTTCTACACAGATCCTCAGTCCAAAGACCTGAACTCCATTCCGGGTTGTTCAGTGGGCAGCTTTAAGCAAGCCCCTTGCTTCCCTCAGCCTGTTTCCTCAGTTATCAAATGAGGATAAGTTCCTGTGATAGCTCTGTCCACCGCTTATGATTGGAGGGAATGTCATGGACGTTAAAGCACTCGGAAACTTGAAAGTAATGAACAAATGTAAAACAGAATCATTAAAAGGGTGGATTCAAGCCTGCTGCAGAACTACCGGCAGCCATGATAAAATAATCATATTTAATCTGCCAATTTGTTAATGGACCTCTGTACAGGCCCATATATAAAGCAAAACTCATAAAGAATGTAGATTTGTCCATATCCAGATGGTGTGTAAATGCAGCCTGCGTCATCATCACTGTTGCCACCATCACCGTCATCATCGTCATCACTATTGATGTTGGACAACCACTGTGCGTCAGGCATGAGACAGGGCTTTTCCCTTCACGCTACCATTAAGTTCTCTCAACAACCCACAAGACTGCTCTTTTATTATCCTCCTTGGAGAAAAGAGGGGTTACAGGCTCCACGAAGTTGCCAGTGGTTCCCAAACTCAGCTGAGCATCAGAATGACCTGAGGACTTTTCAAAAATGCAGATACGTGGGTTTCACATAAAAGATACTGAAGCAGGGACTCTATTGATGGATCCCAGGCAGCTGGAAATTTGTTTTCAAGCTCTACAGATGGTTATCCTGAGCAGGCAGACTTGTGAATGACTGGGCTAAGTAACTTCCTCAAGGTCGCATAGCTGGGAGCAAAGCTGGACCCTAACCCAGGCTAGCCACTGGAAACCCATGTCAGCTCTTAACCACTTTTCTGTCTTGCCTGCCTGCAATCTATTTAACTGAACAACTGTCTTTTAATGACTTTAATTGGCTTTTCCACATTCTACCTCCACTATTAAACTACACTGCAAGATTACTTTTCCCTTAATGACCATTTAAATGCTTCATATGAATGACTTAGTTCCCAAGGATATTTTATACTGTGGCCAGTTGCTAATGATATGGTAGCATTTACCTATAGCTGAACGTAATAACTAATAAAAATTAAGATCACAAAATGTGTGGGTCTGTGTTTGACTGCGGGGAACTCATAACCACTGATCAGAGAATATCCATTCAGTGCTGAAGGAGTTTTGTACAAGGGGCTGTGAGGGGAAGTGGATGGGGCCCAGAGCAGTAGTGGAAGCCTATGCTTTTTCTACTTAAAGGTCCACGTGAATTTCCCAGGAATCATATTAAAATGCATATGTTGATTTAGCATTTCTGGAGCGGGCTTGACAGTCTGCATTTCTAAGCTCCCAGCTGGTGCTAAAGCTGCTGGCTCCTGGGTGTAGGCAATTGTAACCGTAGGGCGGCTATGAGGAGATCCACTCTCAGAAGAATGAGCACAGGCCTGATGAGTGAGGCCTCAGACTGCCCCTCACTGATGGGGATACTGAGTGTGGAGGACACTCAGAGGTATGCTTCCGACATGAGAGAAGCAACGTGGGGGACGCATGGCCCAGCAAAGACTCTTTTATCTACTATGGAGTAGGGAAAGGTTATTCGTTTAAGTAAAAAGCACATTTAAACATTGATTAGAGGGCTTACAAACATACGGTTATGATATTTATACACATTTGGAAATATTCTGTATAAGTCAAATGAGTGAATTCTAGGCCAACGTTGGTTGACCAGCTGGAACACGAAGGAGGGTGCTGCTGAACGCTGACTTTCTTGGGGGGATCCCATGAGCCAAGGCTCCCGTGGCACGTGCCCCGTCTAGCTCAGGGACACTGCTTCCTGTAGTCACTGTGGTCACATCCCTACCTTTCAGGTGATGAATGGCATGGTACTCTGAAAAGCCACATAGAAATGAAAATAAACAGCAATTGGAACAAAGCATGTGCTTTGGCTAATGCACTTTGTTCTTCAAGTCTGGGGAAGGTTTTGCTGGTGGAATTGTCTAAGGGACAAAAGATGAAAATAACCAGAGAACGGGCTTGCGTTTTCATTAGGCAGAAGTGTAATAAAACCGTAACTCTAAGACCTGCGACTTTCCAGAGTGAAAATATACTAGGTGTGGTGAATTGCATTAAGTCTCCTGCTCTGATGGGCCAAATGAAAGCACTCTGGGATTGCAAAAGGATGGGGTTCATTCTTTGACTAGATGGCTTCTCCAACTTAACCTGGGACTATGTGAGCTTGGCAACGCCCTGCTTACAGCAGGCAAAGAGAGTTAAACCTACAGAAAGTGATTGGTGGGGAAGGAAGGAGGAGAAAGTTTCACAGTGCCCATCCAGTAAGGAAGGGTCCTGATGCTGGAGACATCACTGCCCTGCACATATGCAGGGCTGGCATCAAAACAGGCTGGAACCATGGCTGCCTTCAGAGGCCAACAGGAGGCGAGCTAAGTGAGAATGATGACGATCAGAAGGTCCTAACAGGGACCCCCTCATTTAGCTCTTGCCCACCGCTGCCAAGCAGAACGTGAGTCCAGGGCTGCAAGAACTTTTGTTTTGTTTCAAAAGGAGCTATGATTCGAAAATTTTATATAAAATTATCCGTTTTTTTAAGTCATCAACAAAATCACATCCAAAAAATAAATAAATAAAGCCACTGGCAGCTAAATAAAAATAATGTCATTAGGGAGTGTAGAGGTGGTGACCATGGGGCTATATTTTTACACAAGTTCAGAGACGGCATGGGTTTTCAGAGACTGAACCTGGAGGTGGGATGCAGTAGCAGAGCAGGCGAACACAGGGTGTCCCCAGGCCCTCTCTTCTCTATCCATCTTTACTCTGTTCTTTCTTTCTTCTTAGCCCTTCTCCATTCCTGACATCATGTTATAAACTTATTTGTGACTTTCATCTTCTGACAACCCCTCCCCTCAACTAGAATGAATGCTTCATGAGGGTTGGGGCTTGTCTGTCTGTTCTCGGCTGTCTCCTCCACACCTCTACCATGTCTGGTACGTAGTAGGTGCTTGCTTAATAGGTGCCCAGTGAATAATAAATGACTGGTACGTGCCTCCATCTAAAACATCGAAGCCAGGATGAACTTGCGTCATAGGGTCCTTACTCCAGAGTCTGATGTCCAATTTCTAGTGGTTCATGAGGCTGCTTTTGGCCAGGGTACCCAGGATAACGTCTATCCGAAAATCTGAAGGAGAACAAAATGCTCCCAATCCTACTTCTAATTTGTTTTAAAAAATCTGCAAGAGAGAAAGGCAAATACACATCCATTTGTGGTGTGTATTTAGCCGTGATCATGAAAATACTGACTTATTATTTGAAATCGTGTAAAACAAGAATTTTCATTAAGAAAGCATAGCTGAACAAACAGACCCAGGAGCCACATCTGCTGACACACAGTGCTGTACTGAGACTGAAGAAGGACATCAGCAACGCCGCATTCTCTAAGAATTCTGCACAACACAAACTGGCCATGAGGGGATAAAAAGAATGCTGGGGAACTTCTAGCTCTTTCTGAAAAAGAAAATTCTGGCTCTAAATCTGGCACTACCCAGTAAGAGGGGCATCTCATCTGTGGCTGCCTATAAAACTGGCACTCCTTTGCTTGAACAAAACCACTTACTATACACTACTTCAAATAAACAAAGCTCAAAACAGACACACATGCATGTTTTTTTGCCACCTGCTATCTGAGGAAAATAGCTATGCAACGTGCATGCCCTAGTTTAAACCAGTCTTTGAATTTCACACAAAAGCATCCTTCCTCTACCAATTTCCCTTTCTAAAGTTGAGTCCACAAAAGGACTAGAAATATATTTCCTGTTCAGTGAGAAAAAAATATGCTTAAAGGGCAGTCCAGACCTTTTGTAAAAACACTTACTTTGAAAGAACAGGACAGATTACGTATTCAAAACAAGACACCTTCTATAGAGCAGACCAAAAAGCTGTTCAATGCCCTGGCCTTGCTCTGTGCTTGCAGCTCTGGCCCTGCTGGGCATAGTTAACAGAAAGAGTTGAGCCTGCATGGTCTGGTCCTCTGGGGCTGCTGCATCAGGCTGATGCTCAGAACAATCACTGGGACAGGCTGTGAGCAACTCAGCAGGGCAGTCTTATCTCTGTGCTGAGGCTACTGTTCCTAATGGGGAAATATTGGTGGTAGAGCTCTCCCTTCAGGTACAGGCAGAACCAAGGCTCCCCAGATGATCTGACTTTGGAGGAGGGAGGGGCGCCCATCACCTGTTGGGCAGAGGCAAGCAGTCCCTGAAGAAGGCATCCTTTGTCAGGTCAGACCCCTTCCAGACTCACCCAGGGCTATTGGTCTCCTTGACATAGTTTCTTGACTCTGCCAAGGGCATGACCCAGCTCACTCACTAGCAGTGGGGATCACACTATTTATCTCTCATAGTCAGGAGGGCTGAACTGAAGGCAGTGACCAGAGAAAGGTTAGAGGGGAGACCATGGTGGTCTCAGTGAAGCTGAAACTCAGTGAAGTTGAAAGCTCGTGGCTTCACATGCAGGGAGATTTAGCTACAGTAGTCATTGAAATACAGTGGCTCAGGACTCTGGAAATTGAAGGCTATTTTGGGGTGGGGTAGGGTCGGGTAGGGGGAGGAAGGGGGAGGGCAGCAGTCAGCTTTTTAATTGAGTTTCCAAATGAATATGTGTAGAGAATGAATGATATACTGATTTTCTACTGGTGTCAAGATGACAAATTGTGGGGTGGAATGGAAGGCTTCTGATGACTTTTGCCATTTATGCCTGGATGATACCGTAACTGAAAAGCAAGACAGAGATATAGAGGAAATTTAAGGAAGCCGGCTGTGGGCTTCAGAAGCCCGAGGATTCACACCTCTGTCTACTAATACATTCTAGACACGAAGCTCACCACTGTGGACGTGATGGGGTGGGGATATAGGAAATCCTGGGATCATTTTCAGTTTGGAAGATGTAAACAAGAACACAAAAGCTATGGAGCCATGAGGTGCCCTTTATCATACAGAATTTGGGGTCACGGAGAAGCAGCGGGCCAGGAACATTCCATATCAGGAGTCGTGAGCAGACACGGGTCTGTGGGCGGTGCCCACAGTCATGAACAGACAGGAAGCTGAGTGGAGCTCGGGACTGAGCCTGGGGCTCCCCTGGCCCCTGCCATCTCTGGGTGATCCTGGATAACACACAACTTCTCTGCGCTTCAGTTTCGGCAGGAGAAGGTTTAAGATCCCTGGAATTTTTTTTTTTTTTTT
>NW_020175837.1:2790514-2862132 GCF_003031525.2 Neophocaena asiaeorientalis asiaeorientalis | reverse complement strand
TTTTTTTTTTTGCGGTACACGGGCCTCTCACTGTTGTGGCCTCCCCCGTTGAGGAACACAGGCTCCGGACGCGCAGGCTCAGCGGCCATGGCTCACGGGCCCAGCCGTTCCGCGACATGTGGGATCTTCCCGGACCGGGGCATGAACCCGCGTCCCCTGCATCGGCAGGCGGACTCTCAACCACTGTGCCACCAGGGAAGCCCGATCCCTGGAATTTTAATGCTCTGTTCTTCTAAGTCTGTCCCCCTAGCACATGCCCTGATCCAGAGAGAAATCGAATGAGCCATGCTTTCCCCCCTATTTCTTCCATTCCCTCCCCAACCTTCCACGTAAGGCAGTAAATTCCAGCAAAGGACCATTTCTGACCAAATTCTGAAAAGCCCAGAAGAACAGATTTTCTGGAGTCTTTGGAGAGTGTTGCAGATGAGCTGCTGGGATACTCCTTTAAGAAAGGACTCCTCGCCCAGTGGCTAGGAGGGTGGCAGCTGACAGCTAGACAACTCCTTCAGGACCACCTCAGCCTTGGGGTGTGCGTGGTCTTCTTAGGGGGCCCTGAGCTATGAGAGGGTACAAGGGCCTGGTTGATCCCACCCAACATGGGTGTCTCAAAACAGGCAGGCTTTGCTCCTGAGGACTCACCGGGCTGGAAGGGACTGTGAGGCTGCAGCCCCAGCCTGACTCTACTTCCTTCTTCTCTCCCAGGCTTTACTTCTCTCTTGAACAACCAGAATCTACGTCCCCATGGACCCCTGACAAACAGAGATGCTAGTCATTGTAACATGTAAAGCCTAAGGTTTTTTTGTTTGTTTTTCCGAAAAGGAACATTGACAGGCTATCTTTCAGCAAGAAGATCCTCTTTGTAGCATAAAGATACGCAGTGTAGCTTTCTTTCCCATTCTCTCATTCACAGACACACAGAGACTTAGTTCCCACCAGCTGTAACCAGTGGTTCTCAACCAGAGGTGCCTATAAGACATTTTCAAAATGCAAATGCCCAGACTCTACATGCAAAGCTATACTCAGTGGTTTGAGATGTACCCTGGTTGAGAACCACTGGTTTTAGCATGAATGCTTCATCTTCTTCCAGAGATGAGCATTTATCCTGCTGAGGACCATATCTACAGAAGCTGAAAAGCATATCTACATTAAATGCTCAATTAAATGATCCCTAGTTCACCTCCAGATATTTTGGTAAATCCAGCCCGTAATGCTGCAGACTCATTTTGCAACATGGTGAATCTTCTTGGAAAATATTATAGAGAGGTGTAGAAAACCTTAGGATCGCTTCCAACTTTGAAGATTTAAGCGAAAAAGGCACAAGTTATGGGGCCATAAGATTTCCTTTATCTTGCAGCGTTTGGGGCAGGGAATTTTAAAGCGAGTTTCCACGGAAACTGGAAATAAGGCAGCTGGTTCCGTCCCCTCAGGTTTCTAGTGTCACCGTGGTGCTGGAGGTTGTGGCTATGCCCACATTTCACAAACTAAGTCCTTTCTAAGTCCTTTGGGAGCGTCAGTCGTGCTCGCTGTCTTCTCTCCCCTGTTAATCAGGGACAGCTCACTCACATAAATGTCAGGGGAGAATATTCGACGACTGTGTTTCCTGCATCACTGAATAAAATCCCCTGAGATGATGTGTGTGCCCATTTAGCTTTGCTATTGGATTCAGAGAGGTTTTCTTCGAGGCAAGGTTTGTATCTGAAGACACACAGGAACTGAGATTCCCTAGGACAGGGAAGCCCTCCACTTGCCAAGGACATTAGTCTTGGAAAGAGGAAAGGGGGGGCATTCTCCCAGAATGTTAAATGCACCCAAAGGAACGACTTGATATTTTAAAAAGACTTCTCACTATATCTTCACAGCCAAAAAGAAAATTCAGAAGTCCCAGGGGAATGTAAACAGACGAGAGGGCTGTGCATCGGGGAAAATTTTCTCTTAGCAAAAGTCAAGCGTTCTCCACTTGGGGAAGACGAGGGGCGGGAATAACTGAGTGAACTTCGAGAAAGCAACTGTGCTGACAGCACAACCAACTGGGACGTGCAATAAGAAAAGGGCATTTAAAGTCACTGCACTGTAACTGCCCCTGGACATTTCGCAGCACATGATTAAGTCCTAATTTAATGCTTCCTGAATACAACACATTAAATGCTCGTCTCTAAGTGCGTTCCTCAAAACTCACTAATTAAGAAAGCGCCCCTCTGGGTGCCCTGGAAGCAGTGCCCTGGGGTGGGGTGGAAGAGAAGAGCAGAGTCTGAGGCTCCCTCTTCCTCCTGCGAGCTGGGCAAGACCAGGATGCTCACGAAACATCCCACGCTTCCTTCTCCTTACCGCATGGTTATTTCAGGGATTAGCTGAATCCGCATGTGGATATGCTTAGTAAATTTGTGAAGAGCTATGCAGATATGAGCTTTTATTATTATTATTTTTTAAAAGCCTCATCTAAAGATCAGAGCAGCATCAGCTCAGAGAGCCTGGCCGCATTTGAATTCGTGTTCCTCACTTACCCACCAGGAGACTTGGAGCAGTGACATAGCCTTCTACGGCCCAGTTCTCTCATACATAAGATGGGAACTACGGTCGTACCTACCTCTTCAGATTGTCATGAGTGGAGAGGAACTCACGCGAGAAAAGCATAGCATACAAATGATGCATGGTGTCCGGTAAATGTGGGCTGCGATTATTACAAACCAGGGCTGCCACTGAAGGTTGTAAAACTGTGCAGTACTAGCAGGAGAGGACTTGGAGGGAAGTCTGAGGGGGCCGGAGGAAGGTCCTTCTGGGAGAGCCACCAGCTGCTCAGGGCCCCTTGCAATGACCTGGCAACCTCCCAGCAGCCGGCCCGACTCCGAGTCAGCAGGAGAAACCGTTGCTCTGGTCTCCAGGCATACTCCTCAACTGTAAGATAATTACCCACCGCCCAGCAGAGCTCTCAGCTGTGATTCTGGAAGGACCATCAGAGAGTGTTCGCTTCCAGGTACAAATTCACTAGCGACAACTAGACGTTCACATCACACAAGAGGAACTCGACATGCAAACCGTATCATCTCAACATGGAGGACAGTCAAATTCGGGGTGGATGCAGGCAGTGGGGGAGGGGTGGGTGATGGATCTCAAACGTCAGGGCTGCACTTGAGAGAACTCCTGGGCTGGGGCGACCGCGAAGGGCTCCGGGTTGAGGCACATTCCATTATGAGTGGAGTGGGTTTATAATGGAATGACATGGATGGGTTCTTATAATCAGAAAAACACACTGACCTTCACGCTACACAGGTGCAGCAGCATAATGACCCACCACGTGTACGCGCGTCAATTCCTGGGGAAAGTCCAACGAGGTTAACTCAGCGTGTATCCCAAGCAAACAAAATCAGCGACATCACCCGCGTGAAGGACACTCTGCCCCCACCCCCGCCAAGAGAACTGACACGTACAAGGAAAGATTACACGAAGATCATACTCATTTTGAAAAAAAGGACAAATTGCAGCAACGTTATTTTATGCCGTGAATCATTTGACTTGGAGTTTTAAAATTTAAGGGGTAAGGATCGTGCGTCTGGAAAAAAAAATTATTTTTCCTTTTCAGGAAACAAGGATTTGGTGTGGGATCTGAAGGGAGGGAAATTTCTGTTCCCCCAGCCTTCTGAAAAAACTACCTAAAAGCATCCTCAGATACGTTCCACGCGTAAGACCCCCCTCAACCAGAAAACAACCAGATCTGTAGTTAAACTGCTGAAAATGTCACTGACTTATCTAGGCGCCTTTAGTCACTCAGGCATTTACTCAGATGTGAAAGACTCAAGAGGAAGCCCCGTCCCCTTGCAGGGTGTCACCCCAAACGGCAGTCACTTGTCACGCCATCAGCACTTTAAATAGAGAAACCACGTCAAAAATTAGGACTTGAACATAGAGATGCCAGGTGTAGGTATTCCACCAGGGTCCTCTTCATCTGGGGATCACTTTGGTTCCTGAGTTTTAAACTCTCACTTTATTCACTCATCTTCCTCTGAAGGTAAAGTTGTGGTCAGAGTAATCAATACGGCCTTATCCCAGAAGAAAGCGGTACGTGATCCAGCTTTCCCAAACCCCGGTGAAACCCGAAGCTTTGCTGATAAATGGATTCGTGGAAGAAATGAGCTGCAAGCTTGCATTTTGTGTGCCTGGATTATCTTCCCGTCCCTGGTCCAAGCAGATTTGAATAGGAAAGAGAGAGAGGTTCAGCCTCCATATTCTAAGATCCAGCTCTATGCCAACGTCACGTTGGGCGCTCCTGGGCCCTGCATGGGTGAGGCTCCTTTCCCTGACATGACCACTGGCCTCCCAGCTGCTCTTAGGCTGCTCCCAGCTGAGCTCCATCTGCAGGCTTTCCCATGTTGGAAGTCCCCAGACCCTCCTATATCCACACGAGAGCCCCTATTCCCACCCATGGCCACGATTACTCTCTGAATATTGACAACGTCCACGTTTCGTTGACAGTCCAGTGTTCTCATCTGAAGTCCAAACCCAGCATCCCCCGGGACTTCTCAGAGCCCTCCAAACGCAGTGCAAAAGGAGCTCAGGATCTTTATCCTCAAGCCTGACTCAGCAAGGGTTCCTCACCCACTGGGTCTCCCGCTGGGAACTCTGGCATCACCTCAGGTCCTCTTTCTCCCCCAGACCATCCTCTACATCCAACCAAGCCCCCAGTTCACTCACTCGTTCCTCTTAAGCATTCTAGATCCATCTGCTTTTCACCATTTCTACCTCCTCCGTAATGGCCCAAGCCTCCCTTTCCTTCCCAGTCTCAGTTGATCCTAACTGGTCTCCAACCCCACCCCAAAGACATTCTCTGCAACAGGCAGAATGCTTCTTAAAAAGGGAACAACTGACCACGCCACTTCCTTGCTTTGGTGGCTTCACACTTCTTTTAGGCTAAAGTGCTAAATACCAGTTTGAGACTTACTGCAGACAAACGTGCCGAATGGATCTGGCCCTGCTTCCTCCCCCGCCCCGCTGCTTCCCTCTCTCCCCCACCCTCTGGCCACTCGGGGAGTTTCACAGCCTTCAGAGGCACTCGCCTCTCTTTTCTTGGAGGCTGCAGCGTGCTGTTCCCTCTGTCTGAAACACGCTTCCCTCAGCCCTTTCCTCTCCACAACCTTCAGGTCTTGGTCTCCCTGGGACCACCCTGCCCCACCTCTCACACCCGGCCAGAACACATGCCGCTGGAACAGAGCTCTTTATTTATTTTAGCAGGTTTGAAAATAATTCTAAAGAACTAGGTATGTAATTTATTTAACATCTGTCTTGCAAAGATGACCTGGAATTCTCAGAGCTGGGGCTGTACAAGGAGTGCTCTCTATGTGCAATGAGAATTGGACAAGTGAATGAATGAATCATCAGGGACTGTGTACACCCTGGAGGAACTCACAGTCTAGACTTTAGAAGATATAAAAGGAGCCTTTTGTTGCATCTTCCCTAAGTCAAATGTTGATCCAATTAATCAAACACACACACACACACACACACACATTAGGAGAGTAAGCAGAAAAGAAAAAAAAGACCATTCAAATTAGACGTTACCTATTTAGCACTTAGCCCTGGAGATACTGGTGTATTTCACGTTACAGTTTACCGTAAATTGTTTTCTTACAGTTTACTAACTGTTTAACTTTAAAGCTTGACTCTGGCAAAGAAGGAGGAGAGAAGAAGTGGAGACTTTATAAACAGAGTGAACGAGATTAAAAAGGACCCATCTCTAGATCCCCAAATTCCATGCCACCCTACCAAAGAGGACCCAGAGAGAACCCTCTCCCCTCAGGAATAATCTGGAGCTCAAGGAAATTAAGGAATGAAATGGGCACCACGTAACCTGTCTACAGAAAAGCAACCAGATATGTCTCTATCCTCTGCTTTCAGCCCGCCTAAGCTTTACAAATCCACAGGGGCTCTTCCCAGTGATTTAATGCAGCTCTAGCCACTTCTTCTATTGCTGTGACCCTTGGGGAACACTATTGGAGCCCAGCGCACAGAGCGGCAGGGAAGTCAAGTGGGAAGGACACATATGAAGACCCTGGCAGCAGTGCCTGCAGTAGAAGCCCCAGGAGAGCAGGGACTGCATCGCAAGGACAGTGCTCGACGAGCTGCTCCTTCATGGGTCCCTGCGTCAGCTCTCCAAGCCCCTGGCATACACACTAGCAACCTGTTAAAAAACCTCCGACAGTGCCATTCTATCGGTCGAGGCTGAAAGGTGGCAAAAGCTGTGAAATATGGAAAGGAGGGGACACTGTGCCTCCGCTACTATGTCACCTGGTTAGAAGTTACCATCATTAAAAATCAAATAAACCAGTTAAGATACTACTCCAGGGCCAATATTGATCCCGCCCCAATCCAAATGGGCTAAGATTAAAAACCCAATCCAGAAAGCATGACACCGGCCCTCAGACCACACGGTGATTTATCATGTGCTAAAACAAACTTGTTTTAGTTCTGCTTCCCTCCTGTTCCGTTCGGTCAGCATCTGATAAGTGGAGGATTATTGAGGAAGAGATCAAGACCGTTCACAGGTGGAATGGATAAAAGTGGGCAACATACAAGATGACACAGTTTTAAAACTTTTTTTGTAATTATAGAAACAGTGTACGTTTGCTGTTTAAAAAGCCAAGCCATACAGATAATATGAAGAAAAGTCACTCCTAGCCTCACCCCTGAAGAAAGCCAGAGATTCTGGTTGGCACTGCGTTCCTCATTTCTAAGGAGCCCTCTGAGGAAAGTCTAACCAAGGTGCCACCTTCTGGGTGGCCAGGTCTTTGCGGGTCCTTCTGACCTGTAGGTGGGCATCACGGGAAAGGAGCCCCAGAGTTGCTGGCCCTCAAAGGAGGTTTGTGATACTGGAAAATAATTTACACTACCTTTAGATGGATGTATCTCATATCTTCAGAAACCCGGTCAGCTAGTTCAATCACCCCACCATCACGACTATCAATCATTTTAACTCGTCCTCAGTATGGATGACTGACACCTAGGATCTGCTGAGTTCCAATGAGGGACGCCAAGTTGCAGAGACATTTAAAGGCCTCTAGTTTCCATTTCAGAAGCCTCAAGCCCTTAGGAAAATCTAATACCCTCCTTTTTATCACCTGCAAACACCCTAGCCCAGTGACCACCATCTGATAAGTATTTGTTGACTGAGTGGATGAGCAGATCAATGGATATGCGTTCCTGCCACCGGGGGAAACTCCCAGTATACCACACCAGACTCCCTGGGAAGGACGAATCACATTCCCTTGTACATGTTTTGAACGAGACTATGAAAAACTTATTTCTTCTTAGGGACCAGAAAAATTATATTTGCTAATTTAAGAAAACGATTCTTGTTGGGAGATCTCAAGAGCAAGTATTCAGTAGTTTCACTGGATCACCCCCTCCTGTTGGCATCACAACAAGGACTCGTCAGCTGACAACAGTGAGGATAGGATGCGGAAACAAACGGCGGTTTGGTCCTGTGTTCGACTTTGTGACCATGAGCCCATCGGTGCTACTGTTTTTACCAGCTGACTGGTTTTGTTTCATCCCAAGCTCATCTCTTTTGGTCCCTTGTCTGGATCCCAGTTAAATGCTCAGGAGACATAAGATTTACTATCACATAACCTTAAGGGTTTTATCATCATCGAATTTGTTTTCCTGGGAGGAGGTCTCTTCATGAGCCAGTATTGAACAGCATCATTTTCTGTCATTACTGACTTACAATGTCTTCCAATTTCTTAGGCCCCTCTTATAGATCATCTCTCACATTGAAGAAAAAGGCTTTGACAAACAGGTCAGGCTTTACTTGAAGAGCATGGACTTGGTGTCATAGCCAATGAGCTATTTATTCATTTTCTTAATACTCATTTTAACATATTTTAATTTTTCATTTATTCATATATTTCTCTAGCTCTGCATCATACCCCTGACTAAATCTCTACTAATCATAATGCATTATTACTATCAAAACTTCCCATCTGACAATTTCTTCCCAAGCTGATGGACTCACGCTGGTTCTAAGGAAGACTGTTTCCAAAGATGGCCAGTGTGTCCTCAGACAGGCAGTTCCAACTCCATGACCAGGCAACATAAATGCGTGGGTGTGGCCTCCCCCCTCCCCGAACCTTGTTCCTCAGACCCCAACTCTGAGCGGCAGAGGGGCAGTGCCAGGCGGAGGAGTAGAGCTGAGTCCTACAGCCAAGGTGGTGAGTACAGGGTCGGGGCGGCCCGCAGCCAGCCCTTCTGCTGGGGTCAGCGTTCATGGCCATGGGCTGGGTCCTCTCCCCACTACTCCCTCCCTCCCTCCCAGTGCTGTGAGTTTCTGCTGCTTGGCCAGGGCCGTTCGCTCTTCCCCAACCTTCACGTTGCATCGAAGGACATCTGTGATGAGGAAACGCTCAGAATAGAACTCCATACTTGACTGACTCCACAATAAAGCCGTCTTCTAAGAATAAGAGCTGATCCCAGGATGTTTTCATTAAAAACAGAGTTCAGTGACAGACTATCAAAACATTTCCCTTGTATTGTAAGCAGTATGATGGGACAGAATTATACAAAACATATGGGCTTAACTCTGCCCTCAGCAACTAGGGGCTCGCTTCCACTGGATTCAGTAACTCATTTCACTTACCCATCATGGGTTTGCAAACAGACTTTGTCCTGTTCAGTGCTTTCTCATGCTCCAGGTGGCAGAAGAAAAACAAAAAGGCTGGTGAACTGCTTTTCTGCCTCTACTTTCAAAATCTGTCACCGGTTGCCTTTGAGGGGTGGGATTCGCTTGTAGCCTGAGGCAGTCAGAGAGGTGCCTTATAGCAAAGCAGGCTCAGTCATTCAACGCTTACTGACCATTCACCATGCACCTGGCATCACTTCAGCACTAGAAAATACAGCGATGAAATCTACCATCCAGCATTTATGTAACTTTCCATGCGCCAGGCATCATTTGAAGTCCTTTATGGATACTAACTCACTCAGTCCTCACAATGATTCCACAGGGCAGTGCTAGTATTGTCTACATTTTACAGATGAGGAAACTGAGGCATGGAGAGGTTATGTCATGTGCTCAACGTCACACAAAGAGTACGGAGCAGAGCCAGGACTCAGACCCAGGCTTCAGAGGTCAGACAGACCTGGTCCCTGCTCTCAAGGAACCAACATCCTAGTGTATCTGTTAAGAAACACTGAACATATAAACTGAATACACAGCATGCCTCAGGTCACTGAACTGAAGAGCCAAGGAGGGTCCAGGCAGTTTCTGTTCAGTGATTTAAAGTTTATTTTGGTCATAAATACCGTGAAGACACTGAGAAGAATGTACCTTCTCTCTTCCTGTCACATCTGAAGCCCCAGCCTCCCTTCAGGTAAATAAACACCCTTTTTCGCTTTTTAAGTTTCCTCTTTATAGCCTAATCTTTCTGAAAGTTATCTTTGTGTGTGGCTTATTCTATTTACCATCCCTTTCATTTTAGGCTTCTGCCCCCCAAATAGGTTTGCAAGTGCTATTAGTTAAGCAATCATTTAATATGCTAGAACATACTAAGTTTGTTATAAACTCACGTGTATTTCAGGATTATCAATCTCTTCTATGTTTTCTTTTTCTATTTATATACTGACACAAAGTTTTCAGTTATGCATCAGTTTACACAGACTAAAACATATAAACTTCTGTGTTAATATTTATAATGATGTATCTCATTGGGTAGCACAAGTACCTCCTTCATTAATTTTTGAAGTAAGCTCTTCTCAAAAATCTCCTAGCTACGCTTGCATTTTTATCTGTCTAGAATCTGGAGAGCTGTGTTGTTATGGCCCCAATGGGACATGGGAGACACCTACGAGAGCATCATGGTTACAACCATGGGTTTACAAAGCAGGGGGCCCAGGGAGTGCTGGTTACACTCCCTGCCCAAGATTCAGTGGAACTTCATACTTACACTCAAGTGCCACCTTCTAGAACATAAACATCACATAGATATTGTTAGTTGCATTAAACTAACAAATGAATATGAGAAGGTTTTATGCATTAAGTTATCCCATCCAGGAGCATGGTTTGGGGTCCACCAAAAGCCAGGGAGGGCAGAATCCCACCTATGCCCCTCTCTAGGGAGCACCCAAATCTCCTTCTCCTGCAGCCAGGGCTGGAGTAGGGGCAGTGGGTTTCTGTGGGGTCCCCCTCCAGGGAGGAGCCCTTGGGGATGGCATTTGCCTCTTCCTGCAGCATTTTAAGGGGCAAAGCTCTGCCCAGTTCCAGGTGAGCACTCTCCCTGTCCAGGTCTTCTGAGGCAGGTGTCCTGTGGCCAGGCCTTGGAGAGACAAGTGTGGTCAAGACTTGGGCCTGGACCATGGGTCTGGCAGGGGATTGGCCCTGGAAATGAGGCAATGTTAGTGAACCACAGACTGCAAGCCCTGGCTGTGGAGCTCATGTTTGAGGGAGAGAACAACAAAAATCACAATAAATATGTAAGATACACGTTAGGTGGTGGGAAATTTTAAGAAAGAAATGAGAAACGAAGTGTTAAGATGTGGGTAGGAGGTGACATTTTAGACTGGGTTTCTCAAAAATGGAGAGATTTTTGAGTAAAGATTGGAAGGAAGAAAAGGAAGTGACCAATGAGATGTCCAGGGAAAGGACATTCCAGGCAAAGGGAACAGCAAGTGCAAAGGTCCTGAGGTAGAGAGTGCCTGGGTCTTCTGAGAAACAGCAAGGAGACCAATGTGGCCAGAGCGAAGAGAGGGGAGAATAGTAGGAAATAAAGTTGAAGATGTGATGAGGGGCTGGCTGGTGGTAAGTTTCCTAGTTCAGTGGAAGGGCTTTGGTGTCCACACAAAGCAAGGTGGGGGGTCATTGGAGAGCTCTAAGTAGGGAGTGACACAACCCGGCTGGCAATGAACAGGGTATCTCTGGCTGCTGGTTTAAGAACACACTGAAGAGAGGGCAAGGGAAGAAGTTGGGAGACCTTGCAAGAATCCAGGCAAGATGTAAAGGTAGCACGATCAGGGTGGGGGCGGAGGGGGTCATGAGAATTTGATCAGGACTGTAGCTGGAGGAGAGCTGTTACTGGTGAGGCTGCATTGCATTGAATTTGTAACGCCTCTAACTAACCTTGTGTTTGTCTAGCACAACCTGCTCTTGCAGGCTGAGGAGGGATGCTAGCTGTTCCTTAGCTGCTCATCGGACTCCTGCAATGAAGCTGATTTCTGGATAATCTGAAGAAGCTTCTCCTCCTCTTGCCAGAAACTATAACCTGTTTCCACATCTATCTCTGAATCTGCCTTTTCTTACTGGGGGCATCACAACTCTTATGCCCATTGTATCTATATATCCACTTCCAGCTTTGCCCATTTTGGGGAGTGGAAGACCGCAAGGGAGAACAGGAAGAGTGGAGCAAATGGAGCCTAGGAGGTTGGTTGGTGCAGGCCTGGAGCTACCGAGGGCAGGCGGAGTGTGCAGGCAGGCAGAGGTCTGGCCCTGGTCTTCAGGGTCCCAGTCCCACTTTGTATCCTGGAAATCAGTCTTGGAGTCAGATATACCGATCACTATTCCTGGGTTCCAGAACAGTATCGTTTTGCATCATTTCTGGAAGCTTTTCATAGAATTATTTTTATGGAACTTGTTCTGGGAGGAGAGAGAGGCATCCAGTAAAATCTATCACGACCCATCAGTCAGCTTGGTAACTGGATGTCACCCCATGTTTTTCAGTCTTGTATTTTTCCACTGGCTAATATTTTAAGACTCCACAGACACATAAAAGAGTTTCTCAGACATTGAAAAGCAAACAATAGCAGGTTTCCTTTGAATACATAATCCATTAAAGATAAAAAATATCCACAGGCATACGCTGACCCAGATATATGTGACTGCGTGTGGCCAAACCTTGTCTTTTCCACAATAGCCTCTCAAAACTCCTGGGGGCTAAATGTAAATAAATCATTTGATAATAAGGTGTTGAGGGCTTCTGAGGCAATGATAATATCCAACTGTACTGTGTCCACATTGATGATGTACAAAGGCATAAAAAGAGCTTCCAAATGTAATATCCAACACCGTAATGCCAACCAGCTGGGCAGGGAGAAGGAGTGTTAGATTTTGGAACTGGTCTCAGTATTTCAGCCAAAGGGAATATTTACCCACTGAGAACTGTGAACCGATGGGGACTAATTTCCACAACTCTGAAAGCTTGGGTCTACTAAAACTAAGCAACAAAAGTCAGAAGGTTGAAAAGCTCGAGTGCCAGGAAAAACGCTCTATGAATATTTTCAAGTTTCTGAGCAGAGAACACTGGCATCTGGGTTAAAGGATTATAGGTGGTTACCCCAAGGACAGAGACCTCTGGAATTTCCCAGAGAAGATTTCCTTATATTCCAGAACAAAGGTCCTTCCTTTTTCTCTCCAGAGGGTAAGAGGGCCAGATGTGCCTGCAGCTCCCGTATAATCTCTGAGAGTCATAATTTCCGGGTTTCTCTCCTGTGGCACAAATCCCTGTATGTTCAGGGAACATCTGGCTCCCATCACTTCGCCCCGTGGGGAGCTGAGCACGGGGAAATGATGATAAGATTGCTATGGTAAACAGTCTGTTTTCTGATCTGGAAACCTCATGTTTTCTGTCACAATAGATAAATACAAATAGGGGTATAACTTAATAAAAGGAAAGCCGGCTGCGACAGTAGTACCATTCACTATTATACAGCACAACGTTATCATCATAATCCATCCATCAGTCATTTCATTCTCCCCTTCAGGAGCATCAGACATCCCTCCTGCCATGGGACTTGCCCGTGATGCCTGTGGGGAGAGTATACACACCCACCTCATAGGTTTTGGACTTGGCCATGTAATATGTAATATGCTTCGGTCAACCAAATGTGATATTCACTTCTGAGCACCATGAGAGGCCTTTTAAGAGGCATCGTGACTTTACACCAGCCTCTTGCTCTTACTGCTTCTCCCGCAACAGCAGCATGTTCTGCTTCTAGACTGGGCTGTGTCTTCAGCCTACACTTCAGAAGAAAGAAGACACATGCAGCACATCTGAACCCAACTCACAAAGTGAAGGTGCGCTGCAGCCGACCCACAGCCTAAATGTGATATGAGTGAGAAATAAACCCTTGTGGAGGAAGTCCTTGAGATCTTGTGCGCGTTTATTTCACAGCCCAAGCAGCAGAAGAAAGTTGTGTGGATGTGTGCTTCTCAACATAACCAGCAAAACAGGCTAATGCAGTGCACACCCAGCTTCCATTTCTACCCCTCTTCTGAATTGAACCCTACTACTCAGTGGGAGGTAGTTCATCCTGATTATTCTATGCCAACTAGCACTTGGCATTTCCCTAAACTGACCTTCTTTGAAAGAAAGGTCTTATATTTCATGGGTTGGGGAGAGATTTCAGTATAAATATAGACTTGCAAGGTGGCAACGATCTAAGAGGCATCTTTCTTCTCTCCTGTGTCCCATTCAAACCACCCCAATCAACCAAGTCCTCTACTTTTTCTTTTTTCTTTTTTTTTTTTTTGCTGGTTTCTCTCTTTCACTGAAACTCCAAACTCTTTATGGTCATTTTTCCCCAGTTACTGTCAACTCCCAGATCAAATTTCTTCCAGTGGTTGTCATGTCAGGACCCATAGTCTATCTCCTCCTCAATGTTTCCCACAAGGAGAGAGAACATTCTCTGCTCATAAGAGAGGAAGGTTGGCCTCAACTCTGCAGCTGCAATGCTGTGTTGTTGCTAAGGGCTCATAGCTAAATTCTTGTATTTTATTAAGTTTTTATGCCAAAGCATAGAAAACCAGGGGAAGTAAACCTCTAGCACCATCCAAGGGCTACTTCTCCTCCTTGAATCTGCTGTCTTGAGTCCTTTTCAATCTCTTAGCTGGCAAACAGCAAGTCCGAATTAGGGCACTAACACAATTATAATATTGGAGTTTAACAGACTTAAACTGGGTCCTCCTGGAGGCATTTATACTTCAGAATGAAGAGCAGTCTCACATCACAGCAGCTGGAACAGGGAGGGAGTAAGAAGAGACCTGCCAGGAGAGGTTAGTCTCTGGTCTCTTCTCATCATCTACCATGGCCAGGAGAGGCTTCTGACAAAACAGAGCCAGAGTGTGTTAGAGATTGCTCATATCAAGCCAAAGAGCTCAAAGGATCTCAAATCTACAGACTTAACGAAATAGCTCACTGCTTCATTTTCCCTATCGAAAATCCAATAGTTTAAGGGGTTTTAGGGCAACACTTCAACGTGATTTTAGTGGTGGGACACCGAGCAAAGTGAGGTAACATGCCCTGGTACATATCAATCCTGGAAATCCACGTTGTGTGCAGGGACCACACAGATGCTTTTAGATTGGTAAAAAGAGTTACACTGAAAGGGTTTTGATGAGACAGACAGATGATTTCCATTTGTGGAACAGACAGAAGAGCAGAGGGAGGTGGAGGAACCCAAGTTCAGTCTCATTCTGCCACTTCTGGCTCTAGATTCTTGAGCAAGTTACTTAACCTTTCTAAATGGTAGTTTTCTTACTTGTACATGAGGATTATAACTGTAACTACTCCCTAGCCCTGTCAACAGATATGGGTGGGAAAATTGAAAGAAAGGCCTTAACAGCACCAGACACATGGCACCTATTGTCTAACAAGACAGAGAGAGCTCAGTGAGAAAAAGCTGTGTCAAGTTTAAGAGACAAGGGGCCTTTATACTCCAGCCAGGGTCCTAAAGATACTAACGCTTGGCTGAGCAGACAACTCAACTGGCCACTTTCTGCATTAATTTTGACATTTTTTAAAGACTTTCAGAAAAGTCACGAGAATATTACAGTGAATGATCTAAAATACTTCACACAGATTCTCCAAACGTTAATATTTTGCTATATTTGTTTTTCCTTTCTCTCTCTGCATATATGTGTATATATACACATATATAATTTATATGATTATGCATATTTATATATACACATATGTGTGCATATCTATTTTTTTCCTGAACCATTCAGAAAAAGGAATCTGTAGAGACAGGATGCCCCTTTACTCCTAAATACTTCGGTGCATATTTCCGAAAAACAAGAAATTCCCTTACATAACTATAATACAATTATAAAAATTAGGAAGTTGACATTGACATAGTTCTATTATCTGATCTACAGGCCTTATTCAGATGTTTCAATTTTTTTCAGTAATGTCCCTCATGGCAAAGGAAAATCCAAGATCCAAGATCACGTGTTACATTCAATTGTCTTTCTTTGTCTTTCATGACACTGATCGTTTTCCAGGGTACAGGCCAGTGATTTTGTAGAATGTTTCTCACCTTGAGTTTTTCTGATGTTTCCTTGTGACTCGAATTCAGGTTATGTACTTTGGGCGGGAATACCACGGAAGCGATGCTCACTCTCCGTGTACCATATCAGATGCAGATGCTGTCACTAGTCCCAGTTCTGGTGATGTTAACTTTGATTACTTAGTCAAGGTGGCGTCTGCCAGGTTTCTCCACTGTGAAGTTACTACTTTATCTTTTGTAATTGTAAGTATGTTGTGGAGAGATACTTTGAGATTATGTAAATACACTATTACTCCTTAAACTTTCACCCACTTCCTATAGCATCCATTAATTATTTTTGCCTGAATCAGTTATTGTTTTGATGGTCCTATCCTCTTTCTTAACAGAAGTTTTGAATTTTGTCCTTTGAGGAATATTTTCCATGGCAGTGGATTTTATAATGAGTCTCACTAATGCCACTACGTTGTAAAGCACATTTGTAAAAACTGAGCTCTTGCCTGGTGTCAGCTGGTTGCAAGGACTTCATTTTAAGGAAGGTGAGAACAATCAATGACGGAGATGCAGCTTATCTGCCAGAAAGTGAGTAAAAATTAAATTCCTCCTGAGTTTAAATTATAGCCATTTTACACCTGGTTTCAACACAGCATTGTTAGTTCTTCCTTTTTTTAAAATTATAAGTCATTTTTATAGTGGAAAATCCAAATGCTATAAAAAGCAGAAAACAGAAGAAAAAAAGACCCCCATAATCCCGAATCTATCACTGTTAACCAATTTAGTATATTCTTTGCAGTTATTTTTTCCCTTTTCTTTTGTCTTAAAACATATCATCTATATCATTTTATATTCCAATTTTTCAATAAAATATAAGCATTTCCAATGCTGTTAAGATTTTTTCATAAATAAATCTTAATTGGAGGTCTTTGAGAAACATACTATAATTTAGTTCCTTGTTCCCTATTTTGGACACTTAGGTGGTTTTTATATTTCTGCTATTTAATAATGATGGGACAAACATCTTTGCATGCACAAAAAATATTTTCTGCATTTTGCGTTATTTGTGCAGGAAAAATTATGGCCTGAATGAGTATGGCTGGATTAAAGTCCATGGCTACGTACTGGCAAGTGGCCTTACGCAAAGGCCTCCCCAATTGATATCCCAAGTAACAGTCCGTAGAGTGCTGTCTCCACACACACTTACCAATACTGGGTGTTCTCCTGGTTCTATCTCCTGATTATACTTTCAGCCTTCTATTGCCTTTTTGTTAACTGTCTGCTCTTGCTCTCTGAGTGCTCATCTGATGAACTGGGGTGTTATTTTTTACTTAAGAATGTAAGCTCTGTGCACCCTAAAATATTCAGCTTTTGTCCAACGTATGTGTTGCAAATATTTTCCCAGTGTATTATTTACCTTTGAATTTTGTGTATTTGGATATTAATGGAAGATTTCCAATTTTATGTAGTTAAAACGCTTCTTTCTGATTCCTTCTAATGCCTTTAATCTTAGAAAGCCCTCCCCTCTGTCCCTCCTGCATCCACCTAGTATACTGTGGCACTATTGTGAAAACCTCAGCTCTCTGTAATTCATTTGGGAGCATGGGAATAACATCCCTCTTCCTTGCTGACACCTGGTGCTCCTTATCATGTATCACATTTTCCATGTGTTAGAACTGACTCTCAGTTATGCAGTTTCATGGAGCTATTGTTTTTCCTGGAGTTGGGACCACATTTTTATTCATTATTGAAGCTTTAAATATGGAAATGTTCATCTCACTTCATTCCTCCTCTTTCGCCCTCTTAAAATCCACCTCTCCTGGCCTGTTTATTCTTTCAGAATATTTTAAACTAATTTTATTAATTTAAATCAATAAAATATTTTAATTAACAGGAAAATTCAGTATATTTTAATTATAACATTGTGACCAGTATATGAATTAACATGAAACAGATCAACAACTTTAACATACTCAGTTTCCTCATGAAAGAACATGGGGTGTCTGTAGATTAATTAAATCTTTTATGCTTCTCAGTACAGTTTTAGAGTGTTACTTTCTGCTCTTCATAAGTATGCATGGATAGTTTATGTTTTCATTATCACTATGAATAAGAGGCTCTTAAATGACTTTTTAATGTTATATTCTGAGTATTAACTTTGTAAACTGTCTTAATAATTCAATTAACGAGCTATTTCTCTTACATATCACAGGGATACAATCATACCTCTAAAAATAATTATCAATTTGTTCTTAATTTTGTAGCAGCATCTAGAGCTTTGGCTCTATATCTTACTTCATTAGTCAAAACTTCAAGATCAATGTTAAATAATCACTAAAAATGGTGGTCAATCAATTTTACATCGTTTCTGACAGTGACAGGAATGTATTTAACATAAAACAGAACCACTGGCCATTAGTTCAAAATAGACATTAAGTTCCATCTTATAACATCTAGATGAATATATTTTTAATGTCATTTTGCTATGAGAAAGGGCAGTTATGGTCATCAAACACAAAACACGATCATAGGTAGTTTTCATGACACTGTAGCAGCCGTGAAAACATAGCTCTCAGATTTCTGACAGCTGGAGGTGGAACCCATGACCTTCACACAGTCCCAAGGCCACGCCTCCAAAGGCAACTCCCACCAAGGACTGGCTATGGCAGGGGATGCCAGGGTGGGCCCATTCTTGGGAGAGGAAAGGCTCCTCTGAAAGGTGACTCTCAGCATAACACTGTGGCTCACGAGGTTCCCTCTGCCTTCCAGACCCCCCATCGCGCCACCCCCCAGGCTCCTCCCCAGCTCGGCACTTGCTCAGAGGACCCAGAGTAACACAGACATTAATTGTTTTGGTCCGTGCATAAAAAATTCAGACTGTTTTACTGAACTTTCGGTTGAGTGACAATGTTATTTTGAAATCTATTACTTCAGTAAGATTAAAAACAACAGCAGCATTTGGGCGGTGAATTAATGGCAACAAGCATAGAGGCACTTGTACTTTACAAGCCCCTTTCCTGGACACTGTCTCACCGTCATACCATCGGAGTCAGGGAAGTTTTCCTGTCTTCATTTTACAACAAACAGTAGAAATACTGGGGAGTTTATAAATCTGAGCAAAGCTGCATTAAGAAGAAGAACAGAACCGGGGATAGAACTTATAGCTTTTTAATTTCTATTCAAAACCCTTTCCATTTTAACCCCAATGTTCCCTAAATTCACATAAAACATGTTATTTTTATCTGGTTTACAAAAGAAAATATGATATTTAGCCGCGCTTTGACTTTTCATGTCTGCAACTAAAAATAATCTAATAATGCAAACCAGAGGCATATTCTGTTGGTAATCACTGTACCCTATGCATAGTCTATATTGATCTCATAGAAAATTGACAGAATTTTCTATTATTACTCATGCTTTTTAACTAACCTTTTTGGTAGCATGAATGATTTCGCATTAGTATGAAAAGAAGTTCTTCACGTTTTAGAAATAACAACTTTATATTTGGAATATTTACCTATATTAATACATAGTTGTCAATTTCCGGTTTAATCATTCTATAATATCTCATTGACGTGTATTCCAAAATGTATTTATCTAGTCTCCTCCTGACTAGCACTTAGGTTGTCTCCAGTTTTTTTTTTTTCTTTTGCTATTACAAGCAATCTCACTTTCTTACCCACAACCCATCATGCACATGTATGAGAGGTTCCCGAGAACATACACGGTTATGGGTTCGTTGGAACAGGAACACTTCTCACCCCACACCTTGCCAGATGGGGCCCTGGTGCTCACCAAAGGGGCAGAACCAGTTTATTCTCCCATCATTTGGGTAGCTCCCATGTTCCTACAATCTTGCCAAACTTCCTACTGTCAGACTTCTTTGTTTTTAACTGGATGGATGTGAAATAGCATATCACCGTGGGTTTAATTTCTATTTCTCATATTACTAGTGCTTATGACTTATTCCCCAGTCATGACCCTGGCTATTAAAAACAGGCCCATCACCCTTTAATATCTCTGCAAGTCCCTGGGTCCTCCTCACTCCACTGCCAGGCCCTAGACAAACCTGCAGCATCTCAGCAGCTGGCCTTCATTCTCCCTCATCCTCCCACAATTCCACTGGAGGTATTTACCTACCATCAACTTAATCATGTTATTTCTTTGCTTAAAACACTTAATGGTCCCCCATTGCCTAAGGATCAAATCCAAACTTGCCAGCACTATAAACACCCTCCACCGGCTGGCCTCACCCTTCTTTTTCCAGGATTATCCCAGCCACTCCTGCCTGCATACCACACTCCATCCTGCTGTCCAGTGACTCCACAAACACTTCTTACCTGTGTCCCTTTTCACATGGTGCTGTCTCTAGCTCATAGACGCATGGCTAATGGAGTAGGGCCTGGTAAGTACTGGGTGATCCACACATGAGGCTTTACATTAAATGGGGTTTAGTTTTCTTTGAACAGCAAGTATTACTTCCATTCATTTGTTTTATGTGCCTTTCCTAGATTCTAGGAACACAACAGTGAATCAAACAGTGGAAACTCCTTTTTCCACCATCATGGTGCTTACATTCTAGAGTGAGAAAATGGACAATGAACAAAAATGATTGACTTATGTAGTGTTGTAGGAATTGATGTGAGCTATGGAGGAAAAGAGAGCACAGACATGAGACAGGGACTGTGGGCACGGGGGTGTGCTGTGATAGGGCTGAATCCTAGAAGGGGCAGTGGAGGACGATGGATGGGAAGGAAGGAGGGAGAGAGCCATATGACTATCTAGGGGCAGAGCTTTCCAGGCAAAAGTCATGGTGAGAGTAAAAACCCAGAGGAGGGAGCGTGTCAGCCCGCTGTGCTGCAGGCAAGCTGGAGCAGAGACTGAGGAAGAAGCCTGGAGACTCAGATGGAGAGGGGAGGGAGGGAGGCACTCAGGTAGCATCTCATGAGTCAGTAAGGACTCTGCCTTTGCTCCTAAGAGATAGGAAGCCATCGAAGGGATCTGAGCAGAGAAGTTGTAATGGGCTCCCTCAGAGTGTTGTGCTATGGTCAGTCTGAAGGTGACCAAGAAGAAAAAGAAGGAGAAAAACTAGGAGCCCCTGCAATAATTCCAGTGAGAAATGTTGGTGGTGTGGATTAGGACGGTGGCGAGAAGTTGTTGCCGGATTCTACACATGCCTTGAAGATAGAAGCGAAGGGTCTGCTGCTGGATTGCACGTGGAGCGTGAGATCAAGAGATGGATGCCTCCATTTTTTGACTCGAGAAAATTATAAGGATGGATCTGCCAGGAACTGAGATGGGGAAGGGGAGGGAGCAGGGTTTGAGGGGAAAACAGGAGTTCCGTTTTGGACATTTTATGTTTGAAAATGCTTATTAGACATCCAGGTGGAGAAAGAAAAACAACTCTGGCATTCAGGGGAGAGGCGTGAGATGGGAATAAAAATTTGCAAGTCATCAGTACATAGGTGAAACTGAAAGTCCTAAGACTGGATGGGATCATCAGGGTGGTGAGTGGAGAGAAGAGAGGAGGCCAAGGATGGAGTCCTGAGGCACCCACATGAGTGCTGGGGAAGGAGGAAGAACCTGCAAAGGAGACACAGAAGCCAAGTTGGCTGGGAAGGTCACTCCGTGGCTACAGGAAGATAAACTGAAGGTCACAAACCTCAAATGGATCAGGTTTCCAGATTAATTTGGTAAACCGAAGCATCTGTGCAAACTGCCCCCCACTGAACTTGGCTGTTTATAGAAGAAAAACAACTCCTCCAGATTCTAATTCAGGAGTGGCAGCAGAAGAAAGCATTATTAAAAGATCTGACCCTAGACAGAGGCACTGCAGATTTCTTGTGCTGTTCCTCAAATCACTTCAACCATCCTCTTCAAAGTCCACATTTTGAAAACAGCTCATCTTAAACATGCCCCCAATGCAATCCCTCATACACAAAGCACCTTCTAGACATGAATGTTCTATAATTTTGCAAGATGTGTGAGATACAGAGATGGAACCAGACTTTATTGGAAAGAAAGGTGACTCAGTTCATCATGGTGGCATCTGATTTCAGATCAAAACACCAGATTGTCCAAACTGATCAAGACTGCTTCCCCCTAACCTGCAGTGCTCTACCCCAGTGGTTTTCCTGGGGAACTGTGAAAAATACTGAAGCCTGGCTTTCACCCACAGAAAGTCTGACTTAATTGTTCTGGGATTCTAATTTCCACTAAGGTTGAGAAACACTGTTCTAGAATGGGATTCTTAAACTCAAACGCATATGAACTTCCCACAAAACTGTAAAAATGCAGACTCTGATTAAGTAGGTTTGGTGGGGGCCTGAGATTCAGCATTGCTATAGTCTCCCAGGTGAAGACAGGATCTGGTCCAAGGACCACATTTCAAGCAGCAAGGATCTATACTGTATAATCGTCTCTACAGAAGTCATTTGCCATCATCATGTATTATGATAAAATGCAGTCAACTCGACTATTAAAAGCTAGTTCTCCAGACATTTTATTTAGCAAATATTTACGGAACACTTAACTATGCATGAGGCTTGGCGTTAGAGGCTTCAAGAGATACAAAGGTTAAGGGGAGAAAAAAGTCATGGTTCTGACCAGAGTTAGGAAGGGCAAACAGGCTTCAATTAGAGTATCTTCTCTGATTGATTGGTATACATGTCATCCTTGTCCCAAGACAGCAAAATATAAAATGACTTGGAAACTCAGCATCAGAAACCACAGACTCTCCTTAATCCTCTAATGTGGTACCAGGTTCCATTACATTCTTTAGGGCACATGAAATGGGACCCCTGGCAACTGTCTGTCCAAACTCCCTTAGCCTTTAAGCCCAGGTATTTGATAAATGAAATACTGCCTGCCGTATCAGTAAACAAAGGATGTCACAGTCACCAGCGATTGCAGCCCTCCAACGTGAGCCAGTGAGCCCTGAGGAAACTCAGGAAGGAAAGAATACCTGCCATCTAGCAGCCATCAGACTGCAGCCACTCCCACTCCTATGGTGAGCCCTAAGGAAACTCAGGATGTGAAAACACGTGGTACTGGGCCCAGAGAGCTGAGGTGCATATCAAAGGAATGATTTCAGTAAGTCTAGACTCTTGCATCTTCCCATACACAGAAAAGCACTAAATTCCTCAACTTGCGACTTCGGGTTTTCTTTATTTAACAGTAATCTTTTGATGTTCCGACTACCTGCCCTTTGTTGCAAAACTCCTATATATCCTAGCTCTCCACTTACCTCCTTGGAGCAGTTCTCTCAGGGTTACTTGAGATGCTGCTTCCTGGGCTTGAAGCCCTAAAAATTCCCGCCAAATAAAACATAACTCTCGACTTTTAGGTTGTGCATATTTTTTTAGTCAACGTAATTAACCACTAACCCCTCTATTTGATAAGGGACCTATAAACCGTGCTCAAAGTGCTTCCAGGTCCTTGAAGAAAGATTCTTTAATGCATTCAGCAAGCCCACAGCATCTTGCATAGATGGCCACCAAATGATGCCCCCAAATGTCCCTCTAGGGGTGTAGGATCTGACATGAATACGCATTTCTCGTGACTTCCTTCTGTGAGACCAGCCACATCTGATTACGCACAGTGAAGCCTGTGAGTTTCTGACCCAGCTCTGCCCATGTTTAGAGACAAGGGGCACCATAATGGAAAGTGCGTAAGAAGCTGGTCTCCCCCTCCCCTTCATCCTAGGGTAAGGCCTAGGGGGAGGAAGGGGTTGTTTGCTGCCCTAAAGCTGATATCTGGTAGTCTGGGACCATACCTCGTCACCTGCACCTCAACAAACTCCCTCATTTGCCTGCTCAGCCAAAAATGACTAAGGGTTCCTGTGTAATAAGGAATGTGGCTGGCCCTTGTCTCCAGCTTGTGGGATGAAGACTCTAAATCCTTGAAACTTCTCAAGTGACAGCACTGTCTTTGCTATTTGTGGTAGGCCCTGATAGTTTATGCTAACGAGGTTACTGATGGTGGCCCCCCAGATAATTTACACTAACAAGATGACTCAGGATGGGAGCTGGTCACACCAGAAAGACCAACCATGTGATAGAGGGTTGGGGTTTTGAGTCACGTGATATCAACCTGACATCTGGGGAGGTGGGGGTAGCTGAAGATTAAGTTCAACCACAGGACCCACGATTCAATCAATCCTGCCAAATAATGAAACCCCAATAAAAACTCTGAACAGCAAAGCTCAGGTGATCCTCCCTGGTTGGCAATACTCTGCATATTGTCACACAGTGATGTGCTGGTAGGGTAACCCATTGTGACTCCACATGGAAGGGACACTAGAAGCTTTGTGCTTGTCATCTTCTCAGACCTCGTTCTATACATCTCTTCTTTGGGCTGGTTCTGATTTGTATCCTTTTGCTGTAATAAAACTGTAATTTTAAGGATAGCACTTTCCTGTGTTCTGAGTCATTCTTGTGAATTACTGAACCGGAAGAGGTAGTGAGAACTCCTGAATTTGTAGCTAGTTGGTCAGAAGTGTAAGTGACCTTGGGGTCCCAAGCTTGTGGTAGTGGTGGATGGAGGCTGTAACTTGTGAAGTGTGACCCAGCTCCAGGTAGCTGGTGTCAGAACTCACTGCCCGAGTCTGTCTCAGTTTCCTGAGTAGCACTGTCCCGGAGGGCTGCCTGACTGACTGAGGCTGTGCCAATGTCCTCCGGCCAAAAGAACCTTCCCCTATACACCTCCCAACCCTGCTGGGGATTTGCTCCCAACTAATGAACATGACATTTTCTTCACCTCGAACTTTGCTCATCAAGTACCATCAATCCAGATGATGACTTAGGCTGCAACAGCCCATCAGTAAAATGCCTATGGGGACACTGAGATGTGTGTAGTGTCACAGGCACACTGTAGCCAGGCTTTCCCTTGAGCCCGGCCACACCCCTTTCCCTGCCTCTTTTCCTTCTCCACCGAAACACATCAGGTCCCAGGTGCTCCTAGGATAAGGCCATCCACCAAGAGGTGCTTTCCTGAGTCACTGTCATTTTCAAATCCATGATACATCTGTTCCTCTTGTTTGGAAAAAATAGCCCAAGCTCTAGAGAAGTTAAGAGCAGGGTTCTCAAGGTGACCCAGTGCCGCTGCATGAGAAAGAAGAACCAGGACCTCCTGACTCCTCTCATCATTCTCTCAGATCATGTTGCTGCTCAGAAACAAAAATTCAATCCGTGACCTAAATATACCTTAGGTTGAATGGTCCAACATCATGACATTGATTTTTCTTTTAAGTTAAAAATACAAGATGACCTATCGGTTTTCGCCTGCAAAATTCTGTTCTGAAAGCTTCACAACCCTTTTTGACACAGAATCTCTTGGGCCATTTACACAGGTCTTCTCCAGAGGGGAAGATACAGCTCCTCCTAGGGCTTGGTGGTACTCTGCCTCTTCCGCCTATACACCGCACAAGCCTCCCTGCCTGTCCTTCCAGCTCAGACTCTCCTCTTCTGGGAAATTCTTCCCTCTCCGTGCCCATGAGGAGCAGCTGCTGGTGGCCAGGTTTGCCCTGGATGACACCACTCCTGGGCCAACACTGACTCCCAGAGATGGATATGGCACCAACTAATTAACTGGCTGGTTAGTAACCAGCAAGAGTTCCTTTCCTGACGATTCTAAGATACTTGAGTGGTGGGTGTTCTGTGAGGTCATCCAAACCTCAAGGCCATGTACAGGGACTCGTACAAGGACATGTACAGGGACAAGCAAAGGAATACAGTCCAGAAAGAAAACTGGAGAGGAACCTATGCCCGTTATGATTTTGCAAGGGAATCTGTCACGTGAGTTTACAACACTGTTCCTTCTCTACTTTGTTTTTCATCATTTAAATAGGTTCCTCTTCTTTGCAAGCAATGATTCTAGAGGGAATAAGACATACCTTCCTCTGTAGTACCCTGAGATTCACCTACAAATGGAAAGAAGCTGCAACAGATCTCATTAATTTGATATAGACATTCAACCATAATCCAACACTGATCCTATTTAACAGAACACACGCATTTTAAAGTAGGAAGAAACATGTTTCTTATTTCTTATCTGCATGCCCAGGGAGGGACTTCATTTAGCTAGAGCCAAGAATATATTTCACAAATCTGAGACTCAATTTTAATTTATAGTACTGGGTTCTGGATCAGAACTCAGGCATAAATTGTCTATGAAGCAAAATACAGAGAGAAGATAAAAGTAAGTGAGTCTCAAATTTTTCTAGTCAATTTAAAGATTTCTTTTTATTCGATCAGGGGCCAATTTGATAGCATAATTGGTAATAAGCTGCTGTCATTAAAACCTGTGCATGGTCTAGGGTTGGGACACAAACAAGAAGGTGTGATCAGAGTAGGAGTGTTCAGAAGGTGTCACAAAGGACTCTAATTCCACTGTGACCAGATTTTGAACAGCATTCCCTTGATAGCTAGTCCAAGGATGCTTTTAGTCCAGGGATGCTTTAAGTATGTGACAAATGCAGAGCGTTTGTCACTCTGTTAAAGGCAAGCAGGATGTATGCTGAGACCTTTACCCCTGGGCTGACAAAGCATCTGGAAAGCAGCACCAGGCAATGTCTTCACCTTATTGTGGCCCAGGAAACATAGAAAAAGGCAACAGTGCTGATGACTAAGGTGGACGGACTGCTTGCTGCCATAGCTGAGACCTTTAAGGTCTTAAAAACCTGCTTCACTCACCAGATTCAAATTTCATCTCATAAAACCAAGATCATACAAAATGACAGTCAGACCCACCCATGTGACTTCCAAGTCTGCCTTCTCTCTGACTCAGAGGGCCCGAGTCTACTCCCATGAAACACTGGAAAAACATTTCTCCTTCATGGGCGTCAGGCGTTTTGAAGAAACTACGGTGGTTTCTGCCTAGCCCCCTCCTCTGCCCGGATCTCCCACACTGTCCCTACATGTCCTCTGAGACAGCAAAGACCAGAACCAGCTATGGAGGAAAGCTTTCAAGATCCTCACAGCCAAAGAACAGACTTTGTTTTCTAATATCTGTGGGCCATTTACAAAAATCAACTATACAAGGGTCGTACACAAATACTGGATAAATTACAAAATGCAGCACGAGTATGGATGACATTTTCTGACCACAAAGCAACTAGGCTAGATATTAATAATCCAAGTTTGAATTTTAACGATATCTCAACCAATTTAAAACTAAGAACCCAAATAGCTTCTTGGTGAAGAAGGAATTCTAAATGGCAGTTACAGACTTCAGAAATGAATGACGATGAAAAGGAAGACAAACAGAACTGTTCTCAAGAGGAGAATGAGTAGCATTAAATAGGATTGGCACCCAGCCCTCACTCACTGGTTTGCCCATCTTACTGTTAAAACATGGGAACACTTTTCAGTGGGTTGGCAAATAGCACCACTCTGAGCCTCTCCCCTGGGATTACCAATCCTTCAATTCTGATTGGTCAGTTCCTACACAGGATTGGTAATTAAATATTGTATACTTTAATTGCTTTTGTGATAAAACAAAAAAAATAAGATAAATGAACTGAGCATTCAATCCTTACACTTCTTAAAATTAGGGGTAAAAAGCAAGAGTCAACCCAAAGAGAGCAGGAAGGATGAATTGAGGAGGACCACAAATGTGAAGGATATCTTTTGTCTGCTTCTCTTGTCCCACCTCCTCTGCCTGACCCAGCGGAGGCACTAATGGTGTCCCTCGCCTTCTGTGGTCCAGTTGGTTCAGCCAACCGTGAGCACTGCAAGAGCCTGGAGGGAGGGAGAAGTGGGAGGCTAGAGGTGTCCTTGAGGCCCCTCACTGCCAGTTGTGAGCTGGCTCGAGGTCCCGGCCCCCTCAGGGGACCCTCTCCACTCGTCTCTGTGTTCCTTCCACATTAGCTCCTGTGCTCACTCGGCCATGGAGTGGTTTCCTCCAGTCCCTTTACTAAAGTCTCCTCAAACTGCCTGCTTTGAGTTTGCCATCATTTCCTGATGGGACCCTGACTGATGCACTAACAATGATAACAACAGAATAATGAAAAGGAAAATGTGGGCAGGAAAATTAAACAGCCCAACTCCAGTTTGTCTAGTGTTTTGCATATACATTATTCAGGAAATTTCCTTGGATGTATCATTTCCTGAATATGTTATCTATTTATGATAAATAAATAAATTACCCAAGACCTTTAGATAGCTTTCTTTTATTCTTTAGAAGCTGTCTTCCCTATAACTTCCTTTCCTATCACTCATCGTGTTTGTCTGCGTCATTCTCTTTAATTTTATATGTATATATATGTATATAAAAAAGAATATATTTGAAAAACTAAAAAGGAACTAGAAAAATTAGAAATATATATGAAAAACTAGAAATGCTAGAGAAATAAATACATGTATCTATGTACATACATATGTGAATTACACATACAAGCACGCACACACACAAATTAAGAAAAGTTAGAGGGAAAAAACAAATATGCAAAATTAGTAATATGAAAGGAGATTATAGTTACTACTGTTGGTAGGAGAAGTGGTTTCAAATTATAAAAGAAAGGTACCTAAAGTTCTAATAAAATAAATTCCCAAATCCTGATGAAATGGTTCATTTTTCTGAAAATTTGACTTTTCTTCTAAAGACTTTCCTTCTGAAATAAATAATACTGAGACTTGTAAATATGGAAGAAACTCAAAACTATTTTCAAGTGTTTTTTGCTTCCGGAAAAATTATTTTATAAATTCAAGGAATTCATAATTACATAATTTCTCTATTTCAGAAGGTACAAGATAGTTTCCTAATTTATTTAAAAAGCAATGTATATGTCATACCCCCCTTCAAAAATTAGAGTCTATGCATTCTTAAGGTAAACTATGCAAAAATTCTAAATCAAGTTACAGAAAATGAATCCAGAAATATGTTTATAGAAAAATAATACATGAATGGAGGGGAGTTTGGCACTTTTACTCCAGTGGTATGCTGGTAAACTGGCTTTCTGGGGTGGCAGGTGGTGTTAGCTGGTTTCTGGGGTGTAAAGCCCCTACCATATTGATTTCACGTTATCAATGGTTTAACAGCAGGCTCCCAAAATTCCTGAAAAAGTAGCAATTTTTCTTATGAGTCTCTGTGTGAGTGAGTGCTCTCCAGGGCCCACTGCTCTTCCATGCAGCAATCCCACCTCTAGGAAAGTAAACTGAATATTCGCCTCCAGAATATGAAAATACAGATGCATGAGGGCATCCACAGGAGGTTCCTTCAAAAACTAAGAATAGAACTACCATATGACCCAGGAATCCCACTACTGGGTGTATACCCTGAGAAAACCATAATTCAAAAAGAGTCATGTACCACAGTGTTCACTGCAGCTCTATTTACAATAGCCCAGAGATGGTAACAACCTAAGTGTCCATCGACAGATGAATGGATAAAGAAGATGTGGCACATATATACAACGGGATATTACCCAGCCATAAAAAGAAACAAAGTTGAGTTATTTGTAGTGAGGTGGATGGACCTAGAAACTGTCATACAGAATGAAGTAAGACAGAAAGAGAAAAATAAATACCGTATGCTAACACATATGTATGGAATCTAAAAAAAAAGAAAATGGTTCTGAAGAACCTAAGGGCCGGACAGGAATAAAGACGCAGACATAGAGAATGGACTTGAGGACACAGGGAGGGGGAAAGTTTAGCTGTGACAAAGTGTGAGAGTGGCATGGACATATATACACTACCAAATGTAAAATAGATAGCTAGAGGGAAGCAGCCGCATAGCACAGGGAAATCAGCTCGGTGCTTTGTGACCACCTAGAGGGGTGGGATAGGGAGGGTGGGAGGGAGACACAAGAGGGAGGAGATATGGGGATGTATGTATACGCATAGCTGATCCACTTTGTTATAAAGCAGAAACTAACACACCATTGTAAAGCAATTATACTCCAATAAAGATGTTTAAAATTTTTTTTAAATAACTAAAAAGAAAAAAATTATTTTATATCAGTCTATGCTTTAAATATACTTTTTTCATAATCTTTGAGCTATACATTCAATCATTCTATTTATGGAAAATATCTACCATATAACGTAAGTGGTAAAGCCAGTTCTCTTTGTCAAACCAATTACCCAGATTAGATTTTTTGGGTCCAAAAAATGTCTGACCCCATTTTCAAATTTGAAATCAATGTGCTAATGTACATTTCAAAGAATATTATAAACATGACTAGAAATAAGGTGAAAGATGCAATTTGTAAGTTTAATTACTAAAAACTTCCAGTAAGATTAAAATGATATCGATCTAATATATTTATCCTTTTTAAAGTAAGTTATACAAACAAGATACTAAATTATTCTCATTTCTTAATCTGTTCTAGTGCGATGTAATTTGTAGCTGAAATTACCAGTTATTGGAGAAGAGTAGAGCATGATAATTGCCTTGGCATTCTTTCTGTAATTGTGGTTATATGGTTTGGTTCTGAAGGACAATTAAATGAGCCTCATTTAGTATAAAAATCCAAAATAATTGTAATAATTTCATTAGACATAGTTATTAAAAATTTTACATCTATTTTAAAAAGTGAGAAGAATGCAGTGCTAAAAATAATCAGTCTAGCACCTAGCATATATTAAAATTTTGTAGTAACAGGAGGAAAATATTAAACATTTCATAACATGACAAATAATTGTAAAGAAAGATTATGATATGATTTGAAAAAACTAGGTTTTGACTGCCTTAATTAACAACATTTTGCTAATATGAGAGAAGCCAGGTAAAAGTTACATTCAGGAATTTTATTTAATAGACTTGAAAATGCTGGTTGTTCCAGGAAACATCTGGAATGAATGACTGGCTCTCGGGGTGAGTACTGAGGACAGATGTGAAGAAGTGATTACATTTAAATATGGGTGGGCCTGTTTTTTAGTTTCATTATTTTGTACAGAAGCTCTTTTTGCTTTGATCCCCAGTAAATCTCCCTTAAGAACTTCTTTCACTACAGGCAAAGAATGGACAAGAAAAAGTCATTAAAATGAAACCTATCCTTAGTCCACAGACCATGTATCTGATGGATTCAGAACCTCGCAAACATGCAGGGCCAAGCATCCCCTTTCCAACACCACACTTCTTTCTTAACAGAAACTTAGAAGACAGCAACAGCGGGGGGATGTTCTGAGGGTTTATGGTGTCTTGATTTATTATTTTGAAAAAGGTTTTCTCTCTGTTTGATGCCCTTGACGTTTACAGTCTATGGGTAATACACCAGGGTAAGAGGTCTGAGGTATGTGTGGGGAATGCCTCCTTTTTGTGAAGAGACATTGTGAACCCAGGTTTATCCAAGCAGATTAATTTTAGAAAAGAATAGAGAGAAGTTGAGGGTATGAGAACAGAATTCTGTAAAATATTCATGCTTGAGTATTCCTTGGAAAGTCTTCTTTAACCCCCACTTTGAATCATGTTTACCAATTTGAGGACAACTGTCCCATGAGACTGTGAGTTCCCCGAGGAGAGACAATCTCAGCTACCCCCGCATCTGTGGTCCCTCCTGGTACAAAACATCACAAATAAACATTTACTGAAAGGATTAGTTCACTGATTTGCAGAAGAGAAAGGTGGGACATTTCAGAAGGGACTTAAAAGTGGGGACTGCTTAATAGCTCATATAACTCAATATTACAAAAAAGCAAACAACCAAATAAAAAAAATAGGCAGAAGATGTAAATAGACATTTCTCCAAAGGATACATCCAGATGGCCAACAAGCACATGAAAAGATACTCAACGTTGCTAATTATTAGAGAAATGCAAATTAAAACTACAATGAGGTACCACGTCACACCAATCAGAATGGTCATCATGCAAAAGTCTACAAACAATAAATGCTGGAGAGGGTGTGGAGAAAAGGGAACCCTCCTACACTGTTAGTGAGAATGTAAGTTGGTGCAGCCACTATGGAGAACAGTATGGAGTTTCCTTAGAAAACTAAAACTAGAGCTGCCATATAATCCAGCAATCCCTCTCCTGGGCATATATCTGGAGAAAAACATGGTTTGAAAGGATACATGCACCCCAATGTTCATTGAAGTGCTGTTTACAATAGCCAAGACATGGAAGCAACCTAAATGTCTATCAAGAGATGAATGGATAAAGAAGATGTGGTACTTACATACCATGGAATATTACTCAGCCACTAAAAAGAATGAAATAATGCCATTTGAAGCAACATGGATGGACCTAGAGATTATCATACTAAGTGAAGTTAGTCAGATAAAGACAAACATCATATGATATCACTTATATGTGGAATCTAAAATATGATACAAATGAACTTATTTACAAAACAGAAACAGACTCACAGACATAGAAAACAAACTTACCAAAGGGGAAAGAGGGGGAGGGATAAATCAGGAACTTGGGAGTAGCAGATACACACTCCTATATACAAAATAGATAAACAAGATCCTACTGTATAGCACAGGGAATGATAACCAATACCTTGTAATAACCTATAATGGAAAAGAAGCTGACAAAGAATATATACATAACTGAATCATTTTCTTGTACATCAGAAACACAACATTGTGAATCAACTCTTCTTCAATAAAAATTTTTAAAAAGTGGGAACTACCTGAATAAGACAAAAGCACGTACATTCATATAAAAGCGTAAAGGTTAGATTTTTCCATCCTGATTTTTAGCCTACCTGCCTTCCCAACACACACACACACACACACACACACACTTCTATTTAATACTTCTTGAGTCCCCTCTGAGCCTTCCCCAAGCATGCACAAATTCTGTCTTTTAGATTGTCCGAGTCTCTGTAATATTCTACAAGAGCCGTCTCAGGGCCTTGTAGGTTTCCTATATTCACTTTGCTATGATCTGAATGTATTTCCCCCCAAATTCATATGTTGAAGTCCCAATCTCTAATGTGTTGGTATTTGAAGGTGTGGTCTTTGGTGAGGCTATTGGGTTTAGATGATGTCATGAGGGTGGAGCCTCTGTGATGGGATTAGTGCTCTTGTAGGAAGAAGAGGAAGAAATCGGAGCCCTTTCTCTCTCTGCCATGTGAGATAGAGCAAGAAGGCAGCCGTCTACAAACCAGGAAGGGAGCTCTCCCCAGGAATCAAATCAGCTGGCATCTTGATCTTAGCCTTTCCAGCCTCCAGAACTGGGTCTCCTGACCCAGGCAGACTAATAGGCTGCAGGGGTCCTGTGGTTGAGGAAAGCCCCAAATCAGACCCCATAGGAGGCTGACTCCAGCCAGGCCAGGGACTGTTGGTTCCATAAAGTCAAAAATCAAGGACAGTGATTTCAAATCTCTCTCAACTCTGCCCACCCCTTTGGGAGAAGAGCCCATAGTTAGAGCTGCGGCGGTTTTTATAGTGCAGTTCCCCCCCACCCCCCGATGCATCCACCACATCACCTTAAATGGAGACGCCGTGGGGCTGTGAACGTCAGATCACCCCACGGCAGAACACCAGTACTGGTCCTCCTCTGTGACTTTGTGCTGTTATTAGTCCTTCCTTCACTCGCCTGGAAATCCAGCCTTACTTTACTCTGGCTCCTTCCCATCCGCATTCAAACATGTTCACTCCTCTCCCACGTTCCTCTCACCCTAATAATCAGTTTATCCTCTTCCCTTCTCAGCAGACTTGTAGAAAGACATTTATACTCTGGGCTTCACTTCTCCACATCTTCCTCAAATTTTTCCCAGCTGTATCCTGGCTGCAAACTCACCCTCCAACTGAAACTTCACTCATAGAGAAAAAAAATGGGGTGGGGGCTTCTTCTTGCTAATTCCAATCTGTATGACACAGGAGAGAGGGGGAGAGGGTCCCTCACAAATATTACAGGGCTTCACAGAGCAGACAGGAGCCCTGACATATCCCTGAGAAAGAAAATCATATCAGCCTGAAAGAGACAGAGAACTGGAATCCAGAAGGAGCCACTCAGGAAGCAGAGTGATGCCTCTTGTGTCTGGAGAACGTCACATACCCACGGTCACTGACTTAGGACATCTGCCTGGGAAGGCTCATCTGCTCTGAGTCAGCAGCAGTGACAGGGAAGCATCCATCTTCAGTGTACCCAATGCCATCCTGAAAACATTCATCATGACAGCATTGTGGGCAAGTTTATCAGGAAGGCTTGGCAGCTTTGATGTCAATGTTATGCCAGCTTCATAAAACAGTTTGAGGCCTCACGCAACAGGGCCAGCTGAGTTGACATGAAAGGCCCCTGCCTCCCACTCCTGATGCTGCCCTACCTGCTTCAAATGCAGCTGACTGGGACTTCCCTGGTGGCCCAGTGGTTGAGAATCCGCCTACCAATGCAGGGGACACGGGTTTGAGCCCTGGCCCGGGAAGATCCCACATTCCACAGAACAACTAAGCCCGTGTGCCACAACTACTGAGCCTGCACTCTAGGGCCCGCGAGCCACAACTACCAAGGCCTGCGTGCCACAACTACTGAAGCCCGTGCTCCGCAACAAGAGAAGCCGCCACAATGAGAAGCCCGCACACTGCAACAAAGAGTAGCCCCCGCTCACCGCAACTAGAGAAAGCCTGCACACAGCAACGAAGACCCAACGCAGTCAAAAATAAATAAATTTAAATAAATAAATTTTTAAAAAATCCACAATGAGAAACATTTTTTTAAAAAATTCAGCTGACCTTTGAAGAACATAGGTTTGAGCAGCTCTGGCCCACTTAACTGCAGATTTTTCCAATAGTAAACATTATAGCACCACACGATCCAATTAAATTTTATTTTTTAACAGCTTGGTGGCAGGATCAGGACTGAATCAAACTTCTGATGGCATTTGGGGACAATAAGAAATGCAGGCGGGCTTCCCTGGTAGTGCAGTGGTTGAGAGTCTGCCTGCCGATGCAGGGGACACGGGTTTGTGCCCCGGTCCGGTCCGGGAAGATCCCACATGCCGCGGAGCGGCTAGGCCCGTGAGCCATGGCCGCTGAGCCTGGGCATCCGGAGCCTGTGCTCCACAACGGGAGAGGCCACAACAGTGAGAGGCCCGCGTACCGAAAAAAAAAAAAAAAAAAATGCAGGCATGGTGCCCTTGAACCCCTGCTGCAGTTCACTGTCTTTTTCACCATTTCCAAGGGCTGTTGGTAAGTTTCTCTCAGTTGATCACTACTATTTTTGCATCCAAGTATTGGATCTAATTGCCTTTTCAGACCACAATTCCTGAGCTTTTGAGTGGAAAACCTCAGGCCTTAATTCTGTCCCTAGATTCCACGTTGGGAGCTGCTGTAGTTCCCCATTTGTTAGGAACCCTTCCCAATTCCACATAATTGGGAACTTTTGGTGGCAGCTGCAGGTCTCCATTTGTTCGGAATCAGTCTGCAGTCCCCATACTTTGAGGTATGCTGGGTTCAACCCCTTCCCCAGTCCAAAGTTACATGGGATTTGGTGGTGGTTACTGGCAGAGCTGGACTGGGTCCAACTTGAGAACTGAACTGAGTCTGATTTAAGAACTGGACTGGGTCGGAACTGGGTCTGACTTGGACTGTACTAGGTCCAGCAGGAGGCTTCAGGGAGATAGTAAATAAAGGTCTTGCTAAAGAAATGGGATACTTTATATTCAAAGAGTTGAGAGCGGCACATTCCAACACATCTGTTTATTTTATGTTTAACAATTATAGTCCTGGAAGTTGCAGATATAACAAGAGGGCAAGATTTTACTAAAAACCTAGAATTACAATGGTCATTTTGGGAAACACTTCAGTTAGACAAGATTGTTCATTTAAGAAGTACACTTGATGTCCATCGACAGATGAATGGATAAAGAAGATGTGACACATATCTGCAATGGAATATTGCTCAGCCATAAAAAGAAACAAAATGGAGTTGTTTGTAGTGAGGTGGATGGACCTAGAGTCTGTCATATAGAGTAAAGGAAGTCAGAAAGAGAAAAACAAATACCATATGCTAACACATATATATGGAATCTAAAAAAAAAAAGCGTTCTGAAGAACCTAGGGGCAGGACAGGAATAAAGATGCAGGCGTAGAGAATGGACTTGAGGACACGGGAAAGGGGAAGGGTAAGCTGGGACGAAGTGAGAGAGTGGCATGGACATATATACACTACCAAATGTAAAACAGATAGCTAGTGGGAAGCAGCTGCATAGCACAGGGAGATCAGCTCAGTGTTTTGTGACCACCTAGAGGGGTGGGATAGGGAGGGTGGGAGGGAGACACAAGGGGGAGGGGCTATGGGGATATCGGTATATGTATAGCTGAGTCACTTTGTTATAAAGCAGAAACTAGCACACTATTGTAAAGCGGTTATACTCCAATAAACATGTTAAAGACAAAGATAAATAGCTCAACCTTCCTGGCTTCAGCGATACCTGGAGAGCTGATAGGATATATTTTTGCACATGACCCAAGGACGTGAAGCCACACGAAACAACCCAGCTCCATCTGGTTCCCAACTTAAAATCATCATGTGTCTAAAAGCTATTTGGTAAAGAAAGAAGAGCTGCATGAAATCATGACCACTGTAGATAACGATGTGAGATAAGAATCTGCTGTACTGAAAAGCCTATCCTCATTTACTGCCATTGGCATGTCATTCTTTAGGGCACTTGTTCTCAACCAGGAGTGATTTTGCTCCCAGAGGACTTTTAGCTATGTCTGGAGACATTTTTGGTTGTTATAGCTGTGGGGTGCTACTGGTATCTATTGGATAGAGGTCAAGGATGTCGCTAAACATCCTATAACACATTTGTCCCGTATGACAAAGAATTATCCAGTCTAAAATGTCAATCGTTCCATGAAACCCTGCTTTAGGGGATGTCAGTTTCTACTGTGTATTTTTATTTTACTTCTGTTCTCATAAGTTTTAACTATTTGTTACCAAAAACCAGAAGTGTCACCCATTTTTGACAGAATGGAGTCATGGCCAGCAATAGGTAAAAGCAATTATAGGGAATCACTACGTTCAGACATCTTCCTTCTCAAGATTCCCCATGGGGTATTCAAGTGATGTCTAGGACCTGGCGACTGGTACCACAGGAACTGCAGTGGGCCCTGTCTGGATTTTTCCAAATGCGAGGTCTCCTTGGGCTACCCTGTGCATTCTGACATGACACTGAAGTTGGTGTTAGTGTCTCGTGATCATTTCACTTAGCCCAGGTTGGTGCTGGCCCACGCCTGTGCTCTCCCTAATCCAGACCGAGAATATAATTTTCAGAGGAAAAGAACCTTGACTCTCAAGTCACTATCAAAATGTTTGAAAGTTAAAAAAAAAAAAGAAGTGCACTCGAGAGCTAGGAATCCCAAACTTGACAGAGAGAATGGATGCCTTCAAGATTCCAAAACAGCTTCATTACAAAAGGCTAATGAAAAATGAAAGGCACAAGAGGTACCGAAAACAAAAGAGATAGGACTGATGTGACTCTTACTGCCCCCTCCCCACTCCTTTTCACCGGAGTCCTGGAGTACTCACATTTTACTAATTCTCTGTCTCAACTGCCTTTCTACTCCAAAGAGACTACTAGAGAGTTGGCATTTAAAATAAAAAACTCCCCAAGGTCACAGACAAACCTCCTTAGGTATCCTGCATACCTTGGTCAAAGACTGAAGTAAGAGCATAGTTAAAGAATTTCCTAAACCTAGGGAGGAACCCCAAAAGTTTTTTGAAGAATTTAGAGTTATTATCAATCAGGGCTATGTCTCCAGATTGCCAGATCTTTATCAGCTTGTGTACATGCTTGTAGGACCTGGGGAAGGCCCCCAAAATGGATTCAGGAAGCAAGATGGCAAGGCCCCAAGGATGATATTCAAGATACTCAACTGGAAAGGGCTCGAAAAATAGCAAGTAACTTCTACAAGCCGTTCTTAGAGTCTCCCCTGCCTGCACTGACGGTCTATTATTCAAACATGCAAACAAAAGAGAGATGAAACTGGCCAACTTTAAAGGCCCCTTGGAAGCCCTCTTCTTTTGGCATCCTGGGTTCCAAAAAATAAGTAAGGTTACCCAGGCTGCTCTAGATGCCCTCCTTGTAAATGGATTGTCTCCTGAGATTAGTAGATCAATAAAAAGGCAGAAAATAGGATGGGAGGCCATGGCCCTGACCAAACTCATGACTATGGATGAGCATTTTCAAAGGACCCTGGAGCAAGGTGGTAAACAAAAATCCACCAGGCTAATAGCTCTATAGCTACAACAGCTACCAGGGCCAGAGACCGCAAATAACACGTAGGCCTTCTGCACTGCATTCCTCAGGGGGCCATCATCAAAACACTGGTCTAAAGATCGATGTCTCAATTGTCATCAACTGGGACGCTGGAAAAAGCGATCGTCCTCAAAGTTCCTATGCAAATTCCTCTCAAATGCCCTCATATCAATCTCCAGGGGAGGGCCCCCATGTGGGCCCCTCCTGCAGTTGACAGGGCTCCGAGGGGTTCTCTGGGAAACTATTACCAGTAATCTCCTTAAACAACCAAGGGGAAGTCAAAATTAAAATTAATGAGAAATTTTGCCAGATGCTAGTTGATATCGGAGCTATGCTTTCTACTTTAAATCCCACCCTAATAGAACAAGAAATTCCTAAAAGTAAAAAAGGAGGTTTCTGTACTGGGGGTATCTAATAAAGTTCAGAGAGAATTTTTATCTCAACCAACACAAATGACTCTGGGACGTTTTACTAAAAACACATTCCTTTGTATATATTGTATATATGTACCACATCTTCTTTATCCATTCATCTGTCAATGGACACTTAGGTTGCTTCCATGTCCTGGCTATTGTAAATAGAGTTGCAATGAACATTGTGGTACATGACTCTTTTTGCATTATGGTTTTCTCAGGGTATATATACAATGGGATATTACTCAGCCACAGAAAGAAACGAAATTGAGTTATTTGTAGTGAGGTGGATGGACCTAGAGTCTGTCATACAGAGTGAAGTAAGAAGTCAGACAGAGAAAAACAAATACCGTATGCTAACACATATATATGGAATCTAAAAAAAAAAAGGTTCTGAAGAACCTAGGGGCAGGACAGAATAAAGATGCAGACATAGAGAATGGACTTGAGGACACAGGGAGGGGGAAGGGTAAGCTGGGACAAAGTGAGAGAGTGGCATGGACATATATACACTACCAAATGTAAAATAGATAGCTAGTGGGAAGCAGCCGCATAACACAGGGAGATCAGCTCGGTGCTTTGTGACCACCTAGAGGGGTGGGATAAGGAGGGTGGGAGGGAGATGCAAGAGGGAGGAGACATGGGGATATATGTATACATATAGCTGATTCACTTTGTTATACAGCAGAAACTAACACACCATTGTAAAGCAATTATACTCCAATAAAGATGTTTTAAAAAATTCCTTTTTTACTATGTGAAACAGCCCCAGTCAGTCTATTAGGCAAAGGTCTCCTGTCTAAATTTAAAAGACTGATGTGTTTTACCTCCAATTCTAACCTTAGAATTTCCTTCACCAACCTGAACCTGCTCTTTTATGTTCCTTGCTGTCTGTCCTTGATGTAGAATTTCAACAAAAGTCCCCTGATCTAGTTGAGGTATCCCAAAATTTGTGGGTTACTTCTAATACTGATATTTGAAGAGTAAAAAGCTAAAAAACCATAAAGATTCAGATACACATGATTAAATTCTCCGTCAATTACCTCAATATCCGTTAAAGCCTGAGGCTACATAAGGCCTCACACCCACAGTAGAAGACTTAATCGCCCAGGGGCTAATCATCTACCTGACTCAAAAGGGTTCACTGCTGTAAACTTCTGTCCTGCCTTTTTTGGCATCCCTGTAGATCCCAACAGCCAATGTCTATTTGCCTTTACTTGGAAGGATCAACAATATACCTGGACACTCATGCCTCAGTCACTCACTGAGGCCCCTTATTTCTCCCAAGTGCTCCACTAAGATGTAAGCACCCTCCAGTCCCTGAGAAATCGGCCCTTTTACAATATGTAGACGACTCTCTGCTGTGCTCAGTAACCAAAAAGTTGTCCATAAAAGATTCCATTTATTTATTGCAACAGTTAGTTGTAAAAGGACACAAAGTCTCTAAGGAAAATTACAATTATCTCTAGACACTGTTCATTACTTAGGTCATCATCTAAGTGCTGAAGAAATCCAGGTATCCCCAAAAAGAATTGAACCAATCCAAGAATTTCCTAGACCCACAGCTAAGCGCCAGCTTCATGGATTTCTATGTCTGGCTGGTTATTGCAGACTATGAGTCCTTAATTTTTCTCTATTAGTTTCCTATTAGCTTTCTTTTAACTCCTACGAACTTACTGAAGTTTCAGTCCCTGAACTCTTTCCTTAGGAAGATAAGAGCAGGCTTTTATAAGACTAAAACAAGTACTCCAAGAACCACCTGCCTTAGGGCTACCTAACTATTCAAAACCTTTAACCTGATTTGTGCATGGAAGAGATACCCAAGCCCTGGGAATGCTCACAAGACCATGGCGATAAAACATGGCAATAAACATAGGCCTGTTGCTTATTGCAGCATTCCGCTTGGTTCAGTGGCTCATGCCTGTCCCAGATGTCTTAAGGCTATTGCTGCAACTGCAAAGTTAGTAGAAGCCTCAGCAGATCTATCCCTAGGAAATGATGTTTATTTATACACTCCTCACACTGTCCAAAGTCTTAACTCTGAATTAACTCAACTTTTCTCTGAAAGCAGACCAACCCCCCGTGAGATCCTTCTGCTTTCACCTCCTAACCTGCAACTTAAATGTTACAACGTTCCTAATCCTGCTGTGTTACAACCTCTCCCTGGTGAAGGCAAGCCCCATGACTGCGAGGTAATATCGTCCCATTTTGTGACACCGCATCCTGATTTACAGACACCCCTTGAACCAATCCTGATTTAATCTTGTTTGCTGATGGGTCATACTGTAGAAACAAAAAAGGGAATTTTCAAGCTGGTTACGCTATTACTACCCGATATGACCTACTCAAAAGGGGAAACGTCCCATAAGTTAAATCAACCCCACAAGCAGAGCTGCATACCCTTACCCAGGACATGCCCGTTATCAGAAGACGAACTGTTATTTAATACTTATATTGACAGCCAATATGCCTTTGGGGTCGTCCATGATTTGGGGATATTATGGAAACAAAGACTTTTTTCTTACATCCTCTGGAATTCCAATCAAAAATGTGAAACAAGTTAAAAGATTTTTTTATTGCTATTCTCTTACTTTCCGAAATTGCTGTCATCAAAATTGAGGCTCATACTAAAAGGGCTGAACCTGAGTGTCAGGGAAATGCCCTGGATGACTTTCATGCAAAGATAGCAGCAACAGAATCTATAAAGATTACAGCATGTGTGGATGAAGTTCATTCTGCTTCTGCAAAAAAAAATGGCCCCTCATTGCCAGACTTTTGCTGTCCTGATGTCCCTGTAACATGGAAACAGTCTGCTACTGAATCAGAGAAATTAAGGTGGGCAAACAATGGCTGCAATTCAATAACTAGTTGGGAATATGGGAAACTCAAGACAGCCACTTGGTTCATCCCAGCTTCCTGGAAAATGCCATTTCTTTGTTTTTGCCTTCTTTTGTCCGCCATAGTGCATTTAGGATTACTCAAATTATGAATAGATGTTGGTGGGGAGATGTCTATAAAATTGTGAAAACAGTTTACCAGCAATATTTGACCTGTCAGGTCCATAACCCTGGAAAAACTATTTTTGTCCCCAGACCTCCTCCCTCTGGACCCTTTGAGCACCTGCAGCTGGACTTCATTCAACTGTCATCCAGGATGGGTTATCAATAAGTTCTTGCCATTGTACGTATGTTTTCTGGATGGGTTGAAGCCTTCCCTTGCCGCAAGGTTGATGCCCTCACAGTAGCAAAAAAGTGTTAGAAAATGCATTTCCTACTTGGGGTGTTTCTTCCACAATCTCCAGTGATCGAGGCACCAACTTCACTGGGCAAATCACCTGCGTTTTAGCAAAAACCTTGCAAATGTAGGAATTATCACTATCCTTATCACTCTTCATCATCAGGCAAGATCAAGAGAACTGGATTCAAGGAGAACAAGCATGAATAACATGTAACTGATAAGGATGAATGTAACTGACAAGAATTAACTGATGAGGATAATTATCATTTTTATGACTTTGTCTTTCAAATATTGTTGGTTCTTGAATGTTTTTCCCAGATTTGAATAAATCTTTCCTCTTAAGCTATCCGTAATTTGGTAAGATATACCTTTGTGAACAAAGATGAAACATTTACTCTTTCTCCCTACCCGATCCTCCAGAATTCAGAAACTCTTAGTGAGTATTCATTCTCATTGTCATGCTCCTTGTTAATAGGACACAATTAGAAACAAGGCTTTGGCTGGAATGTCCTATTTGAGAGAGGTTTGCTTAGACTCAGATATGACCAGACAGCTTGGAGGAAACACTTGGAAAAACTGACCTCGTAGGTACCTTGCCTATGGGGTTCCAGCAAAGCAGTCTTAAAAAGAACTTATACAGTCAATGATAGTCTCGCTGCATTTATATAAAGAATCACGCCAAGTTAAATATAAAAAAGTCAGTTTTACTGTGATTATCTCTGGTAAAAGATCAGGGTAATTGTGGAGAGAAGAGTTATGTTCGTACCTTTGTAGACATTAGCTTCTAGTCCTGTTAATTGTCTTTGAGGTTTTGTTGTATACCTGTAAACTGGACTGGATCCTGAATTCTTCTAGTTTCCTCACATATCTGGCCAAAACTCACAAAATTAATGTTTCCAATTTTCTCCCACCCTGTTGATTTAGAATCACTAAGAACAAAGGCAGCCTTCAAGTCCCGTTCTGACCACTGATCCTGCTGCAAAACTAGAAGGTATCGAGCCTTGGGTGCACACCTCACAGGTAAGGAGGACTCCACCTGACACTTGGTCCTACACAAACCTGGAGGCCTCCAAGTACAATTGACTAGGAAGAGAAGTGGCTGACATTGAGGTAGACTGCTTCCACTCAAGATGACAGATCAAGACTTTACACTTTAGTTAAACATGAAACTTCTTTTCTTTCTTTCCTTTACTCTGACATTGACCTGGAAAGATAATGCCATCATCCATAACTCTCAGGCTCAGGGGGATAATCTCTGGAATTTATAAAAACTTTTTATTTCAGGTTAGGATAAAAATCTAACTGACACCTAGCTTGAATGGGCAAATGCAACAAATTCTTGTGAATCCATTAACAGTGCCACCTTCATGGAAACGTATTGTGTCCAGACAAGCCATTGTCTGTGTGGTTATCATTTTCTTTGGGCCTATAAATGCCTAAATGGCTGTCACAAAACCAGAAAATGCCTCTTAGGTTCCCTACCTGTTCTAGAAAGGACCTACCAGGAGGCATTCACTTTTCAGGTACCACATCCTTTGGCAAGGCCGTATTTCCCTGTTGAGGCATAAATACAAATGAGAATGTGATCCTGACTCTTAACTCTTAGAAGTATTGCAGAATCTGCTGCTAAAGCATTAGCTGCCCAGCAAAAATCACTAGACTCTCTGGTCAAATCTGTCCTTGGTAATAGGATAGCTCTTGTTTCTCTTTTAGCCAAGCAAGGAGGTGTCTGTGCTGTGGTCAACACCGCCTGCTGTACCTGCATTAACACTCCTGGAGAAATTGAAACTCAGCTACATAAGATCACTGAGCAAGCCACTTGGCTTGAAAGGGTGACTCCTTTCAACGGGGTCTTTCTTTGATTGGTTTGGTCTTGGGGACCATGGCTTTGGAGTGCACTCTGTAGGGGAACAACATTTGCCACCCCAAAATGTCTCTTTAGCATGCGGATTTATTTTAAGCTTATTTTAAGCTGAGAACAAGGCCCAAAAGACTCAAGAAGATCCTTTGACCTTCCCTCTAACTGCCTAAAAAGGCAGGTGGAGGACCTGTTCCAGGAAGGGAGCTATCCCCATAGATACCTATAGTATGAACTAGGTGTGTAGACAGGGAGGAACCTAGCAAAGTCTGTTTGTTAAAACTCCTATGTGTCCCATAGTCTCTGCATGGCCCAGCAAATATTTTTTTTTACCAAACATTTGCTTTTCCATTTCCATGTCAATTGCCTCTCTCCCCTTTGAGGTCCCAAACTACTACCCCCAACATCCTCTTCTGTCTCTAGCTGAAGATGGTATTTAAGGTACAGGTTTCAGCCATTTTGGTGAGTTATTCAGTTTTCCTTCCTCTCTCCCATGTACACATGTTATTAAATTTTTGTTTGATTTTCTCTTGTTAACCTGTGTCGTGTCAATTTAATTCTTACACCAGCCAGAACAACCAAAAAGGAGAGAGGAAAATTTCCTCCCTGATAACTATAAACATGGGGAATTATCCTGTTTATTATAATCATAACAACCCCCCTGGTTGCATTATATGCTCTCAAAAGCTTTAAATGCATGTTTGCAGCTGCTAACTACCAAGCAAATGATCTCCCTAAGACTGGAACATCAGAAAAAGAACAGAGAGAATGATCGACTTAAAGATTGTGAACCTGAAACTGTAACCTGTGAACATCCCAGGGATTAAGCAAAAACATCATGACCTCTGGATACCTCACCAAAGATCAACAAAGCTGTGAGAACCTTAGCTGAGAGCGGCACTCATGCCTTAAATTTTGATCACATCTTTCAGGCTGAAAGCTTTGATCAAAAGGGGGAATTGTTAAAGAGAAAAACCATGGGCCCAAAATGGCATCACTTGTGCTAAAACCCATGATACCAAACCTAGATTTAATACCTAACCTAACTGTAGTTTCAACTTTCCCCAGAAATGTAATCTTAATCAACCAGTTGGGAATTGTCTGGTCAGCACCAGGGAGGTAACCTGTCATGTGGGCTTTCTGTATGATAAAACGTGTGCCATTCCCTTCCCCCAAAAAAGAGATGACCTGGCCCAAAACAACCCTTTCTTTTCTTTTGCTAATAATTCCCTTATCCCACCCTCCTTCCTGAAAAACCTTCCATTTTGAACCCCTCCTTGGAGTGCCCTCTGCTTGCTAGGTAGAATGCTGCCTGATTCATGAATGATTGAATAAAGCCAATTAGATTTTCAAATTTACATCGCTGAATTTTGTTTTTTAACAAATTAAGAATGTCACCTTAAACTGTTCAAAGAGATAAAGGAAGGTGCAAATCATAAGACAATAACAGGATCCTACAGAAAAAGAACAAGTCGCTTTGCAAAAGAGGCAAAGAAACTCTACATATGAAATATCTAGTCATGAAAACAGATAAATCCACACACAGGTTGAAGAGACCTCAGAGAATTAGTCTGTTAGAAGAAAGGTATGAGAAAATCACCCGGAAAGCAGCAGTAAGAAGCGAAGATATGGAAAATAAGGTTTAAATAATAGGGAGGGAGAAAGAAAATAATACTATGTATTAACAGGAGTTCCAGAAACTTAGAATAAAAATGGGGAGGGATGATATTTGAAGGAACAGCAGTGGAGAAATTTCCAGACGTGAAGAACGATATAATTCCTATGATTTGCAGAAGCACAGTGAGTCCCAATCAGTATAAATTAATCTACAAATACAGCACAGTGAATCTTCAGTACAAAAAGAAATAATTTAAACATCACCAAAAGGAAAAAGAAAGATTATCTAAAGTGTAATGGCAATTAGACAAAAGTACATTTTTTTCCTAAGGAACAAAAGACTCTGGAAGACAATGTAATGATATATTCAAAGTGCCAAGGAGAAATAGAACAGCTAGCCTAGAATTATATACTTAGCAAGTCTGTAATTCAAGAGCAAGGGTTAACTTTCAGATATAACAAAGACAGAGTTTTTTCCCATTCTAAATAGCTGACAGATTATACCAGCACACAGGATATTGAAACTATAAGTGAATTGGATTTAAGACACCACATGAATCACAGAAACTGGCAAACACTTTGGTTCATCTAAATGTGAAATGACTAAAAATAATGATAAATGACCAGACTTGGAAGTTCATGAAAAAAAGGAAATAAAAGCAGTGCCAAATATGGCAGACAGAGGAGGGGAGCTGGGCAATTTAAGGCTTTTGTGTCGTTAGAGGACAATGCAGAGATTAATGAGTTTTAGTGTTTGTAAAGTGAACTATGCCTCTTAAAAATGTAAAGTTAACCAATAAAAGAACTGAAACAGAACACATTACTTCCTGCGGGCGAGGGGAGAAAACTATAAAGAAAATGTGACTGATTCAATAGAAAGAAGAATGAAGGAAGACAAAAACAAGCATGACAGCCTTTTTCAGCCAGCCCTCCCCTTTGCACTGTGCCTTCCCCGCTTCTGCCTACCTACTCCGGCTTTACGGAAGTGGAAGTACCGATGCCTCCTGGAAGACTCCTGTGTCTCTGCTGCAGACTGGCTGATGTGTCCCGGTACCTTGCTTCCAAAGCTCCCTTACTTTCTCACCAGAACCCTTAAATCTGTTCCTTGTAAGTGCTTCTTGCAGAGTCTTATCTAGGTGTATTTATCTATGTACTTCCTGTGTTCTTTAATTTGCTCTTGCCACTGCAAAGAGGAAGAGAAGACAGGAAGGAGGCCCAGCTGTAGGTGTCAGACAATGTCTGCTTATAGAGATTTTACTCTCCAGGTAGAAAGGGCAGGGGACAGGGGGTGTCCTGGATGGAAAGGTAAGTAAAGACCTTCTCCCTGGAGGACCAAAGGACAGGATGAAAGGACGTTGGGGCTGAACTGTGCTCAGTGAATGGATCCACCCACCCAGTAGTTTGAACCACAAATAGCCCAACAGTCTAATGCCCTCAAAAGAGAATGAGGGACTTATATGTCATGGGTGGAGATAGGACAGGAGGAACCTTGCCCACAGACAAAGACGGGACTGAAGAGAACCAACTGGGAATTCTTTTACCATCGAAAGTAGCTGCGTGTGGCCGTGCAGGCTGTGCACTGAATGACTCAGGGGTAGGTAGTCATTCACAAAGGCTATGAAGTAGGTGGAGCTCCTAGAGTTGTGCAGTGTGCAACATGCACACCATTCCCGGCACTGACACAATAAGCCTTGTTTTAACTGGCTCTTTAAAAGACTCTTTCCTTGACCAAGATTTACTTAGGCTCCTGAGCCCAGTTCTCCACTAGGCTTCAACCTTGGCCTATAAGGAGTGCAACGCTCAGCACAAACAATTTTGTCCACTGTCACCACACCCCCTCCCACACACAAATACTAAGAGATCTGAACAAACACTAGCACAGTTCCTATCGGCTCAAGGTTGTGTTCCTACGATGACGACTCCAGCCCCCTTTAAACACCTCGCCTGAGAAAACACAATGCGGCAGAAATAATTTATTGTTTGTTCTAGCCTAAAACACTTCTTTAGAAAGCTTGCTATTATAAATCTTTTCCCTGCCTCTTTTAGATGTAAACCTTCTACCACCCAGAAATGTCTCCTCGAGATCCTAGAAGCTGTCTCTGAAATGCAGAGAGCTGGGAGATACTCCTTTCTCCCAGTTTCTGTGGGAGGGTTTAAGACCCTAACGTCTACGGCTGCCTTGTTCCAATTTGCAAAACTACCTCCTGCCCTAAAGAGATGAGGAAGCTGTTTCTCCTCCAGATAAGCACCAATGAACAAACCCAGAGGCCTAATCATGTAGCCTGACCCCCTTTAACATCATTATTACCTTTCCTTTAGCACATCCCAGGTTTTAAAGGCCTTCTGCCTTTTGTTTTGGCAGAAAATTGAGCTCAGGTTACACTGAGGTCTCTCTCCTACTGCGGTAGTACTGAATAAAATCTGCCTCACTGCCTTTAGTGTCCAGCTCTGTTTTTCTTCGACAGCCCCAGCTGGGCTATAAGTTCCATCAGGACGAGACCATGCCTGTCTTGTACAATTGGCTATCAGAAGAGTGAAGGTGCTCAATAAATATTTGCATACTGAATAAATGAGTATAATATTCTTTTTCATTTCATTTGGACTCTGATACTGACTCGCTCCCTTTAACTGTCATCTTGCAAAAAATACAGTACTGGACAAACTGATTCACAAAGGAAATGAGTTAGCGTTTCTCAAACAAAATCAGCAAATAAAAAAAATGGAGTGATCTCACTGCTTTAGATTTCTTTTGTTTATTCAATAAACTATGCATGATTCACGCAAAATGATCTTTAGTTTCAAGCCTTTTTCAGTGATTTCCTTATCATAAGGATGAACTTACACAATGACAGAGCAACAAAAGTAGCTGCTTTGACACCTACTGTTGAAGAAAGCAAAAATATTTATTGTGATGGAGGGGTAGGTAAAAGATTTCTAACCATAATCTGCCAAGAACTGCAGGAATTATTCTTACCCTGAGCTAAATAGCCACAATCAGTATTCTCATTAAATGAAACTTCATTTGCGATTACTTCAAAATAAATCCTTTGGGTAAGACAAAGTCTTTATTTATAATTCAATTTGTGCTTTTTTCAGCAATACACACCTAAAACAATGAAGACAAGCTATTACTATGTGATAGTCAAACATGTAGGCTATTAAGTATATGTAACTTAAGAAAGTGGGGTACAGTTTGCAAAAGGATTGTAACATTAAAATACACGAACACTTGTGAGATTGTGGAGGAATGGATAGCACACTACATTACTGATGACCACACATAGCCACCCATTTGAAAAGTAATGTGACTTCTTTTTTTGCAAGCAACAAAAAAGTTCTTATCTAAAAGTCTAAAAATGTCTAGTAATCTCCCTCCTGGGGATTTATCCTTACAAAGCAACCCAGAAGAAAGAAAAGAAATAATGTATGAGATGTTCACTGCAACATTATTTGCAATATCACACAAAAAAGGAAACCAAGAGAAGACAGTCTCAATAGATTATGGGATATCAACTTACTGAAGCAATTTACAACTATTAGAATGATTAAAAGATGATATTTCAAAATAAAAGTATTTGAAATAAAGTAAGTAGAAAAAGTAGGGAGCAAAATTTTATCCATCCTATAATTATAATCTTACAGCAATTGTGAGTATATATGTACCTAGAAAGGAATATAGAAAATTAAAGATACTTTTCCTTTCAATCCTGTAATCACTGTCATTGTCGCTATAGTATTTTTAGTACCCACAAAACTCCAAAATATGCACACAATTTTTTAAAGATGAGAGAAGGATCCTATAGGGTATAGATCTTCACTGAAACATATGAAAAATCTGCTAAGGCAGTATGCATAGTACAGACTCTAGAACCAGAATCTGAGTGTTCAAATTCTGGCTCTGCCACTGACTAGCTAGGTATTCTTTGGCAAATTACTTAACCTCCATGTGCCTTGATTTCCCCATCTGCAAAATGGTAATCTTAACAGTACCTACTTGTCCTTCTTAGAGTTACTGTGAAGATTAAATGAGTAAGTGCTTAAAATGGTATCTGGAGCAAAATGAATAGCTCAATGTTGGCTAAGTATTATTTTTATTATTATTAAAACCCTTCTTTACATAGAAGGCTTGTTACAAATCTCTCTGAAGCTTTCCTAAATAAAGCTTCTATCCCAGAGTTCTACACTCACTTCACATGTGCCATAATTTACTCTCCTAAGTATTTTTGGACACTTAGGCGTTTTCTTTTTGCCTTTATGTTACAATGTTAGTGAAATCTTCATGCACATAATTTTTCACCTAGTAGCAAGAATCTGGCATAAATATTTCTTTCCACACAAGACAGCTCTCTAGACATAAGTCATGGAAAACAAATGCTCTAAGATTCTCTAGCCTAGCATTTAGGAGAATTGCTGAGTTTTTTCTGGAGACTTTGTGTAGGAAAAAGATTTGGAAAGTTTGTGAAGAAAATGATAACCTTAGCCAATTATGTACTATGAGTCACAAATCTACCATGGGAAACATAAAGATGAATGAATGCTGGCCTTACTATTTTTCTTACAATAATTATCCCAACAATAAGATAGGTTTACAGAAAGACCCCCATCATAGCAAGGAGGTGTCCTACCTCCATGGTGTACACAAAGCACACTTTGCCCTGCACATTCAGGGTCTCTTCACCTCACATGTCACCTTTACAGACCCGTGGACTGCTGTGACCTCACCTTGAGAAAGACCCACAAATCTGCATTTGTAATTTCCAAAAACCCCTACATTGGAAACCAGTGACTAGAACCATCTCTTCCTTTCGGATTGCCCTCTAAGTAACCACTCCCTTAACTCTGCACAACATGAAGGAGGGACTCAAACAGGCCAGTCAAAGGAGATCTTGATGAAAAGGAACCAGTGTGCAAAGAATCTGAGTCCAGCCTAGAGTAAGGCTGTCACTCCATGTTCTCAATCTTCAAACTGGGTTTGCACACACTTCCCATTTCACAAATGCACTCTTTCCATGTTCCAAAAAACCAAAGGTATATCTGCCCCCCACCATGAATCTTACATTGACTGTGGATATAAAACCTCCTGGAAAACAAATGATTAATGTGAACATATTCCTGAAGCTTATTTCAATCAAGGTGCTTCGGTAAGGTTTTATAACTATTTTTGTTAAGGTCAAAGCATAGAAACACAGAGTCAGAAATGAGTATTTTAACTCATGCTGCCACGCTCGGTAATAAGATGTACTATCGAATGGGGAGGCAAAGTGGTGATAATTTTTAAAGACCCTGCCTCTTCTATTTCCCATGTGATGCTCCTGAGAGAGACTCCCACAAGAGCAAAGCAAAGAGCCTGATGCAAAATATTGGTGGCAGAAGGGCTTTATTTCATCAGCAAGAGATTGGTAGCAAAGCTCGGGGGCTTATCTATGTAATTATCTCAGAAGGAGAATTCAGAAGTGAGATGGCTGTCTCAGCAACACGTGTTAACACACTGTGTGAATCTAAAAAAATAGGAAGATAAAATTTTCTGACACAGAGTAAATCTGACTTGGTTAATTGTTTTGTATATTTGGTTAAAAGTGACTATTTTACCAATTAAGTAACATTGGGACAGGAAGAAGGGGGGCAGGGCACAATCATTAAAAAAATGATGCAACCATTAAGAACAGGACATGACAAAAATTGTTTAGAACCTACTAGGCCCAAGATAGCAGGAGATTTGACTTCCAGTGGACCTTGAGCCTCATTATACACTCACGTAATACATTAGCATATGCTAAATGACACACCCACCAGCGCCATGACAGTTCTATTTAATTTTATTTTATTTTGCTATCAACATTTTTTAACATCTTTATTGGAGTTTAGTTGTCTTACAATGGTGTGTTAGTTTCTGCTTTATAACAAAGTGAATCAGCTATGCATATACATATAGCCCCATATCCCCTCTGTCTTGGGTCTCCCTATCCCACTCCTCTAGGTATTCACAGAGCACTGAGCTGATCTCCCTGTGCTATGCAGCTGCTCCCACTAGCTATCTATTTTATGTTTGGTAGTGTATATATGTCAATTCTACTCTCTCACTTCACCCCAGCTTACCCTTCCCCCTCCTCGTGTCCTCAAGCCCATTCTCAACATCTGTGTCTTTATTCCTGTCCTGTTCCTACGTTCTTCAGAATCTTTTTTTTTTTTTAGATTCCATATATATGTGTTAGCATACGGTATTTGTTTTTCTCTTTCTGTCTTACTTCACTCTGTATGACAGACTCTAGGTCTATCCACCTCACTACAAATAACTCAATTTTGTTTCTTTTTATGGCCGAGTAATATTCCATTGTATATATGTGCCACATCTTCTTTATCCATTCCTCTGCTGATGGACATTTAGGTTGCTTCCATGTCCTGGCTACTGTAAATAGTGCTGCAGTGAACATTGTGGTCCATGCCTCTTTTTGAATTATGGTTTTCTCAGGGTATAAGCCCAGTAGTGGAATTGCTGGGTCATACGGTAGTTCTATTTTTAATTTTATAAAGAACCTCCATACTGTCCTCTAGAGTGGCTGTATCAATTTACATTCCCATCAACAGTGCAAGAGGGTTCCCTTTTCTCCACACCCTCTCCAACACTTATTGCTTGTAGATTTTTTGATGATGGCCATTCTGACTGGTGTGAGGTAATACTTCATTGTACTTCTGATTTGCATTTCTCTAATGATCAGTGATATTGAGCATCCTTTCATGTGCTTGCTGGAAATCTGTATATCTTCTCTGGAAAAGTGTCCATTTAGGTCTTCTGACCATATTTCGATTGGGTTGTTTCATTTTTGGATACTGAACTGCATGAGCTGCTTGTATATTTTGGAGATTAATCCTTTGTCAGTTGCTTCATTTGCAAATATTTTCTCCCATTCTGAGGGTTGTCTTTTCATCTTGTTTATGGTTTCCTTTGTTGTGCAAAAAATTTTAAGTTTCATTAGGTCCCATTTGTATTTCTCTAGGAGACAGGTTAAAAAGGATCTTGCTGTGATTTATGTCTGGCTAATAGAGTGTTCTGCCTATGCTTTCCTCTAAGAGCTTTATAGTGTCTGGCCTTACATTTAGGTCTTTAATCCATTTTGAGTTAATTTTTCTGTATGGTGTTAGGGAGTGTTCTAATTTCATTCTTTCACATGTAGCTGTCCAGTTTTCCCAGCACCACTTATCGAAGAGGGTGTCTTTCTCCATTGTATATTCTTGCCTCTTTTATCAAAAATAAGGTGACCATATGTGCATGGGTTCATCTCTGGGCTTTCTATCCTGTTCCATTGATCTATATTTATGTTTTTGTGCCAGTACCATACTGTCTTAATTACTGTAGCTTTGTAGTATAGTCTGAACTCAGGGAGCCTGATTCCTCCAGCTCCATTTTTCATTCTCAAGATTGCTTTGGCTATTCGGGGTCTTTTGTGTTTCCATACAAATTGTGAAATTTTTTGTTCTAGTTCTGTGAAAAATGCCAGTGGTAGTTTGACAGGGATTACATTGACCCTGTAGATTGCTTTGGGTAGTAGAGTCATTTTCACAGTGTTGATTCTTCCAATCCAAGAACATGGTATATCTCTCCATCTGTTTGTAATGTCTTTAATTTCTTTCATCAGTGTCTTATACTTTTCTGCATACAGGTCTTTTGTCTCCTTAGGTAGGTTTATCCCTAGGTATTTTATTCTTTTTGTTGCAATGGTAAATGGGAGTGCTTCCTTAATTTCTCTTGCAGATTTTTCATTGTTAGTGTACAGAAATGCAAGAGATTTCTGTTCATTAATTTTGTATCCTGCTACTTTACCAAATTCATTGATTAGCTCTAGTAATTATCTGGTGGCATCTTTAGGATTCTCTATGTATAGTATCATGTCATCGGCAAACAGTGACAGTTTTACTTCTTTTCCAATTTGTATTCCTTTTATTTCTTTTTATTCCCTGATTGTTGTGGCTAGGACTTCCAAATCTGTGTTGAATAATAGTGGTGAGAGTGGACATCCTTGTCTTGTTCCTGATCTTAGAGGAAATGCTTTCAGTTTTTCACCATTGAGAATGATGTTGGCTGTGGGTTTGTCACATATGACCTTTATTATGTTGAGGTAGGCTCCCTGTATGGCTACTTTCTGGAGAGCTTTTATCATAAATGGGTGTTGAATTTTGTTGAAAGCTTTTTCTGCATCTATTGAGATGATCATATGGTTTTTATCGTTCAGTTCGTTAATATGGTGTAGCACATTGATTGATTTGCATATATTGAAGAATCCTTACATTCCTGGGATTAACCCCACTTGATCATGTTGTATGATCCTTTTAACGTGCTGTTGGATTCTGTTTGCTATTATTGTGTTGAGGATTTTTGCATCTATGTTCATCAGTGATACAGGCCTGTAGTTTTCTTTTCTTGTGACATCTTTGTCTGGTTTTGGTATCAGGGTGATGGTGGTCTCACAGAATGAGTTTGGGAGTGTTCCTCCCTCTGTTATATTTTGGAAGAGTTTGAGAAGGATCGGTGTCAGCTCTTCGCTACATGTTTGATAAAATTTGACCATGAAGCCATCTGGTCCTGGGCTTTTGGTTTTGGAAGATTTTTAATCACAGTTTCAATTTGAGTGCTTGTGATTGGTCTGCTTATATTTTCTATTTCTTCCTGGTTCAGTCTCTGAAGGTTGTGCTTTTCTTAGAATTTGTACATTTCTTCTTGGTTTTCCATTTTATTGGCATAAAGTTGCTTGTAGTAATCTCTCATGATCCTTTGTATTTTTGCAGTGTCAGTTGTTACTTCTCCTTTTTCATTTCTATTTCTGTTGATTTCAGTCTTCTCCCTTTTTTTCTTGATGAGTCTGGCTAATGGTTTATCAATCGTGTTTGTCTTCTCAAAGAAGCAGCTTTTAGTCTTATTGATCTTTGCTACTGTTTCCTTCATTTCTCTTTCATTTATTTCTGATCTGATCTTGATGATTTCCTTCCTTCTGTTAACTTTTGGATTTTTTTGTTCTTGCTTCTCTAATTGCTTTAGGTGTAAGGTTAAGTTGTTTGTTTGAGATTTTTCTTCTTTCTTGAGGTAGGATTGTATTGCTATGAACTTCCTTCTTAGAACTGCTTTTCCTGCATCCCATAGGTTTTGGGCCATCATGTTTTCATTGTCATTTGTTTGTAGGTATTTTTTGATTTCCTCTTTGATTCCTTCAGTGGTCTCTTGGTTGTTTAGTAGCATATTGTTTAGCCTCCGTGTGTTTGTATTCTTTACAGGTTTTTTCCTGTAATTGATATCTAATCTCATAGTGTTGTGGTCGGAAAAGATACCTGATACGATTTCAATTCTCTTAAATTAACTGAGGCTTGATTTGTTATCCAAGATATGATCTATCCTGGAGCATGTTCCATAAGCACTTGAGAAGAAAGTGTATTCTGTTGTTTATTGATGGAATGTCCTACAAATATCAATTAAGTCCTTCTTGTTTAATGTGTCATTTAAAGCTTGAGTTTCCTTATTTATTTTCATTTTCGATGACTTGTCCGTTGGTAAAGTGGGGTGTTAAAGTCCCCTACTATGATTGTGTTACTGTGGATTTCCTCTTTTATGGCTGTTAGCACATGCCTTATGTATTGAGGTGCTCCTATGTTGGGGCATAAATATTTACAATTGTTATATTTTCTTCTTGGATTGATCCTTTGATCATTATGTAGTGTCCTTCTTCATCTCTTGTAATAGTCTTTAAAGTCTATTTTTTCTGTCATTAGAATTGCTAATCCAGCTTTCTTTTGATTTCCATTTGCATGAAATATCTTTTTCCATCCCCTCACTTTCAGTCTGTATGTGTCCCTAGGTCTGAAGTGGGTCTCTTGTAAACAGCATATATATGGGTCTTGTTTTTGTATCCATTCAGCCAGTCTATGTCTTTTGGTTGGAGCATTTAATCCATTTACATTTAAGGTAATTATCGATATGTATGTTCCTATTTCCATTTTCTTAATTGTTTTGGGTTTGTTTTTGTAGGTCTTTTCCTTCTCTTGTGTTTCCTGCCTAGAGAAGTTCCTTTACCATTTGTTGTAAGGCTGGTTTGGTGGTGCTGAATTTTCTTATCTTTTAGCTTGTCTGTAAAGGTTTTAATTTCTCAATCAAATCTGAATGAGAACCTTGCTGGGTGGAGCCATCTTAGTTGTAGGTTTTTCCCTTTCATCACTTTAAATATGTCCCTTCTAGTTTGCAGAGTTTCTGCTGAAAGATCAGCTGTTAACCTTATGGAGATTCCCTTGTATGTTATTTGTTGCTTTTCCCTTGCTGCTTTTATAATTTTTTCTTTGTATTTAATTTCTGATAGTTTGATTAATATGTGTCTTGGCGTTTTTTTCCTTGGATTTATCCTGTATGGGACTCTCCATGCTTCCCAGACTTGACTATTTCTTTTCCCATGTTAGGGAAGTTTTCAACTATAATCTCTTCAAATATTGCCTCAGACCCTTTCTTTTTCTTTTCTTGTTCTGGGACCTCTATAATTCGAATGTTGGTGTGTTTAATATTGTCCCAGACATCTCTGAGACTGTCTGTCCTCAATTCTTTTCATTCCTTTTTCTTTACTCTGCTCTGCAGTAGTTATTTCCACTATTTTTATCTTCTAGGTCACTTATCCATTCTTCTGCCCTGGTTATTCTGCTATTGATTCCTTCTAGAGAATTTTTAATTTCACTTATTTTGCTGTTCATCATTGCTTGTTTGCTCTTTAGTTCTTCTAGGTCCTTGTTAAACATTTGTTGTATTTTCTCTATTCTATTTCCAAGATTTTGGATCATCTTTACTATCATTACTCTGAATTCTTTTTCAGTTAGACTGCCTATTTCCTCTTCTTTGGTTTGGTCTGGTGGGTTTTTACCTTGCTCCTTCATCTGCTGTGTGTTTCTCTGCCTTCTCATTTTGCTTAATTTACTGTGTTTGGGGTCTCTTTTTCACAGGCTGCAGGTTCATAGTTCCTGTTGTTTTTGGTATCTGTCCCCAGTGGGTGAGGTTGGTTCAGTTGCTTGTGTAGGCTTCCTGGTGAAGGGGACTGGTGCCTGTGTTCTGGTGGGTGTGGCTGGATCTTGTCTCTCTGGTGCACAGGGCCACATCCAGTGGTGTGTTTTTGGGTGTCTGTGAACTTAGTTTGATTTTAGGCAGCCTTTCTGCTAGTGAGTGTGGTTGTGTTTCTAACTTACTAGTTGTTTGGCATGAGGCGTCCAGCACTGGAGCTTGCTGGCCGTTGGGTGGAGCTGAGTGTTTGTGTTAAGACGGAGATCTCTGGGAGAGCTCTCACCAATTGATATTACGTGGGGCTGGGAGGTCTCTGGTGGACCAATGTCCTGAACTTGGCTCTCCCACCTCAGAGGCTCAGGCCTGACACTAGGCCAGAGCACCAAGACCCTGTCAGCCATACAGCTCAGAAGAAAAGGGAGAAAGAAAGAAAGAAAAGAAATAAAAAATTTAAAAAATAAGTTAAAAACTAAAAAAAAATTATTAACATAAAAAAATTTTTTAAAAAGCAGAGAGCCACCAAACCAATAAACAAATCCACCAGTGATAACCAGTGTTAAAAACTAAACAAAAGGACTTCCCTGGTGGCGCAGTGGTTGAGAGTCCGCCTGCCGATGCAGGGGACACGGGTTCGTGCCCCGGTCCGGGAAGATCCCACATGCCGCGGTTAGGCTGGGCCCGTGAGCCATGGCCGCTGAGCCTGTGCATCCGGAGCCTGTGCTCCGCACCGGGAGAGGCCACAACAGTGAGAGGCCCACGTACCGCAAAAAAAAAAAAAAAACTAAACAAAGATAAATATAAATATTAGAAACAAATCAGTCGCAGACAGCAATATCCTAGTCTACAGTTGCTCCCAAAGTCCACTGCCTCAAGTTTGGGATTATTGACTGTGTATTCATGTGCTCCACAGATGCAGGGTACAAGTTGATTGTGGAGATTGAATCCTCTGATCCTGAGGCTGCTGGGAGAGGTTTCCCTTTCTCTTCTTTGTTCGCACAGCCCCTGGGGTTCAGCTTTTGTTTTGTCCCCACCTCTGCATGTAGGTTGCCCTCAGGCATCTGTTCCCCACCCAGACAGGAGGGTGTTAAAGCAGCAGCTGATTATGGGGCTCTGGCTCACTCAGGCCAGGGGAAGGGAGGGGTACGGTAGTCATAATTGGAATGCAGGGCAAGCCTGCGGTGGCAGAGGCTGGCGTGACATTGCAGCAGCCTGAGGTTCCCCGTGTGTTCTCCCGGGGAAGTTGTCTCCCTGGCAGTGGCGGGCTGCACAGGCTCCCGCAGGGTGTGGATAGTGACCTGTGCTTGCACACAGGATTCTTGGTGGCAGCAGCAGCAGCCTTAGCATTTCATGCCCATCTCTGGGGTTCGAGCTGATAGCTGCAGCTTGTGCCCATCTCTGGAGCTCGTTTAGGCGGTGCTCTGCCTTCTTTGGGCAGATGGGGGAGGAATCTCCTCTCCTCGAGCACCCTGAAAAAATGGTCTCTTGCCTCTTTGGCAGGTCCAGATATTTCCAGGGCTTTTCCCATCCCTATTCTTTTGTCTCTGTTTTTTTCTTTTCTCTTTTGCCCTACCCAGGTACGTGGGGATTTTCTTGCCTTTTGGGAGGTCTGAGGTCTCCTGCCAGCATTCAGTAGGTGTTCTGTAGGAGTTGTTCCACATGTAGATTTATTTCTGATGATCTGTGGGGAGGAAGGTGATCTCCACGTCTTACTCCTCCACCATCTGGAAGGTCCCCACCTCCTACTGCCATGACAGTTCTGAAGCCAACCATAAAAGGCCAAAAATGGGCAGTGGTCCAGTTCCTGGAAATCCTCACCCCTTCCCCAAAGCAGTTATAATAATCCTCCCACTCGTTAGCCTATGAAATTATCCAGCCCCCCAAAACTAACCACCCCCATACCTCAGGGCCACTCTCACTTTCCAAGATGACCCCATGCCCTGGGGCTGCCTCTCTCTCCTTCTGAGAAGGCCCACACTCTGTCTATGGAGTGTGCATCTCTCTGAATAAACCTGCTTTCACTTTATTATGTCTCACTCTTGAATTCTTTCCTGCCTGAAACCAAGGACCCTCACTTAGTGGCCCGTCCCAGGGACTCACTCAAAACCTGGGACATGACCATCTTCTCAAGCCCCATTTTTCCTACAACAACATTAGTGAGCTAAAATTGTCAACTTTGAAGTTTTTGATAAAAACATTAAAAAATATAAGATTAAAAAACATTGTATCACATTATCAGATGCACTTTAACTTAAGAATATTTCAATCCTACCCTTTTAACTATACAGATTGAGTTATAGAAGGTGCCTCTAAGTGAAAGAGTAACAGGTATAACTAACACTCATTTAGGAAAGCCTTTTTTGTTACACGTTCCAGAAACTGGGGAAATAAATGACTCTGATGACTGGGCCACTCAAGTCCTTTTGAAAGGACTACACCTTTAGAAACAAATTGAAGAAGAATCTAATCCAAATATCAGACAATAGAACCACTATTATATATAAATAGATAACTGATAAGAACCTAATGTATAGTACAGGGAACTCTGCTCAATATTCTGTAATAACCTATTTGCGAAGAGAATTTGAAAAAGAATGGATATATGTATATGTATAACTGATTCACTTTGCTGTATATCTGAAACTAACACAACACTGTGAATCAGATATACTCCAATAAAAATTTAAAAAAAATATTTTTTGTGATTTTTACCATGGACCCTAGGAGGAGTTTAAAAACACTGAGTAACATTGAGTGACTTCTTCTCTACGTCATTCACAGATTATTACTATAACCATGTCTCTAAAACTGAACAGAATTAAAGCTGAAAATTGTTCCCATTACTTTTAACTCTGGAAAATTTGTTTAAATGTGCAGGATTGATGACTGTCTCAGTCTAGCAGTAAATAATATTCATCCATGGGTACATGACCACTGGAGAGATACACACTGCTTCCTACTCACTAAGAGGTGCAGTTCTAATAGAATTTTGTATTTTTCTTGATAAAAAATTTATAATACATTTATGTTGTGATCTATTGTGTACTAATAATTATAACAATATATCAACTCATATATTTTTAACACATAGAAAAACTTTATGTTCACAAGGAATTTAAAGAAACTTAATTCCTACTATGTACATAAGTTGCAATACTTGGTTGCAATTTCCCTGCATAAAAATATATTTATATTAGAGTAAAATTCAGTGAAGTCAAAGAAATTAGAAATATGAGTTCCAGAGGGCAAAGAGTAATGCAAATGTCCAATTGTTAAAGGAAAACTTTACAAGTATTTTATAAATCACGATGATGACTACTGAAGTACTGTAATATTTAGATTCCACTGGGTATATATTTTTAAACAAGAGTTTTATTGTAAAATCTCAACAGTAAAATAAGAAATGATATACCTTGCAACTGTTTAGACTTAAGAACATTTTTTGAATGCCAATTTAAAAGTGCAAAAGAGTTCACAGTTTAAAAAATTCTTTTAGGGAGGACTTGGGTGACAGAGCACAAAGAGCACTACTGCAGAGAATACTCAGTAAGAGATACACAGTGTGGCCTGAAAACATCTGTGAGCCGAAGGGAAAGATGAGGACAGGCAAGCACACCTTAATCGTGACAGAACATTCCAAGTGTCAGAAGGAAAGCACAGAGGATGGTCCCTGAGTGAGACGTAGTTTAGCTTCTCTGGAGAAGGGAGTAGAGAGAGAGAGTACGGAATGAGGTTCTGCAGAATTGTGAGCCTTGAGGTGGAATGCTTGGACTCTGTTCTAGAGACATTATGAAGCCATTCAGGGCTTTGGATTTGGGAAGGGAAAGCATTTAACATTACTGAACAGACACAAGGGAGGAAGCACACCGTTAGAACCTTTAGAGAGATAATACCCAGCTGGGTCCTCTCGGCAAGACTGCTGGAAAAGTGTGGTTGCATTTTACAATCCTCTGTGGCCCAAAGTGATCTTGGGAGGTGTGTGTGTGTGTGTGTTGAGGGTCAGGACGGCCCAGGGGCAGAGCCATGAAGATGTGGGTTTTGCTGCTCAGACTGCATGAGGCAGTGACAGCTGAAAGGGAGCCCTAGGGTCCTGGACAGACCTCATGCGTGTGGGACCCACACCTGCACTTGGAAGAACCCCACACTGCCGTCACCACCTTGAAATTCTGAGTAATTTTTTCACAAGGTACCCCACATTTTCATGTCTTATTGGCTCCCACAAATTACAGAGCCAGTCCTGGAAGGGGCTGCCCTGATGGGAGGGTCCCCACCTCCCCATCCTGCCCCATCATCTCCCAGTGACCACCAGTCCTGCTGATGATTCTTCAATCATGTGTCCCACCTGCTCTTCACTGGGCAGAGCCCTACATAGATTTAGGAGCTCAGAAAATGGAGCAACTGCTCAGGGCTGGGGGACCCGGGGAAGACCAGAGAGAAGACTCATAGCAACTGCTCTGTGTCTTGACCCCTCTGCCTTCTCTTCAGGACCATCGCCTGCAGCCATCCAGATGTCCATGCACACCTCCAGGGGAGCCATTCACCCAGCAGATATCACGGCTTTGAAGCATATTATTATTACCCTCCCACAAATGGCAGGAAAGAGCTCTCAGGAAACAGTGCCTTGCTCTAATTTGCATGAAGTCATTATACAGAAAATGTGTGTAAGGGGTTTTCTGCTCCCACCCCCTCACTTAACGAGTGCCTCCCATCGTAAGACAGTGAGCCTCACCGATACCCAGCCCTCCCAAAGAAATGCTTTCCTGTTTTCTTCTTTCTTCTTTTCTCTTCCTTCCTAATTTTCTTGAATGTACACAGGGTAAGAAATATTTTTCTAAAAGTTGTACTTTTGATTATATCACCTTATAGAAAGGTATACTGGGGCCAGGGATGAAATGTCTTTATATTCCAATTAATAATACATTTTCATTTTATTTAAGACATGTTCCTTTTATTTAAGGATTTATTGGACTATATGAATGGGTTCAAGATAGATGAACTTGTCCTCTAAATGGCCCACTGCTCTCGTACAGTGAGCAGATGCCTTTAAGAAATGAACATACACACACACAAACATGCTCATATACTTACATGCTTAAAACAGCTCAAGTGGAGGGAAAACCAAAACTCTCTTAAAAGTAATTTTTTTCTTATGAATGCATATATGTGTATATAAACTATCACAAACTATTCTTTTTCTTTTTTTAAATAAATGTATTTATTTATTTTTGGCTGCATTGGGTCTCCACTGCTGTGCGTGGACTTTCTCTGGTTGTGGCGAGCGGGGGCTACTCTTTGTTGTGGTGCGTGGGCTTCTCATTGCGGTGGCTTCTCTTATTGCGGATCACGGGCTCTAGGCGCGTGGGCTTCATTAGTTGTGGCACGCGGGCTCAGTAGTTCTGGCTCACGGGCTCTAGACCGCAGGCTCAGCAGTTGTGGTGCCCGGGCTTAGTTGCTCCGTGGCATGTGGGATCTTCCTAGACGAGGGCTCGAACCCGTGTCCACTGCATTGACAGGCGGATTCTTAACTGCTGTGCCACCAGGGAAGCCCTCAAAAACTGTTCTCTTTTTTTTTTTTTTTGCAGTACGCGGGCCTCTCACCGTTGCAGCCTTTCCCGCTGCGGAGCACAGACTCCGGACGCGCAGGCCCAGCGGCCATGGCTCACGGGCCTAGCCGCTCCGTGGCGTGTGGGATCCTCCCGGACTGGGGCACGAACCCATGTCCCCTGCATCGGCAGGCGGACTCCCAACCACTGCGCCACCAGGGAAACCCACAAACTACTCTTTATGTGACTTTTAAAACCACCGTGGGTTTACATTTTCAACAAATAAAGGTATGCAATTTAGCTCTAAAACTTAACTAAAAACCAGCAGAAGTGACTTCTTAGCTGATGTGTATGCTGAAAGAAGCCATTGAACCCACACTCCTGGCATCTCAATCTGAGCCCAGCCACGTCTCTGACTCAGGGTGGCTCTGACCCTCGAGTGGCCAGCTGCATCTCTGAGGGTGTTGAATCAAGGAGGCAAGAGACTTCGTGCACAAAAAATTACCCCCAAGAGTCAGAGACAAAGAGGTAGGATGCGTGTGGCAGTCCCTTCCTTGGACAAACAAATGCTGAATTACGTCATCACTGAGGGGCTGGCTGTTTGTCATCAAAGTGTGATTCACTCCCTGCAAAGCACAACAACTGAACATGAAAAATCCCATCTGGGCCCTAGATACTTAATAAAATAATTGTCTTGGAAATAGTAAGACATGTTTGGGTTAAGATACAATCAAACTTGTGGTTACTGGGGGAAAGGTGGGGATAAATTGGGAGATTGGGACTGACATGTACACATTACTATATATAAAATAGATAACTAATAAGGACCTGCTGTATAGCACAGGGGACTCTACTCAGTACTCTGTAATGACCTAAGTGGAAAAAGAATCTAAAAAAGAGTAGATATATGTATATGTGTAACTAGCTCACTTTGCTGTACAGCAGAAACTAACACAACACTGTAAATCAAGTATGCTCCAATAAAAAATTAATAAAAAAAAGATAAAATCAGGTGAAGGTAGAGATCCAGTCTATTTTTCGAATTAAAATACCCACAAAATACCCAAAACTTTAAAATACAAAACAATTGAAGTGCTACAAAATGTCAAAATTAAGAAACAGACAGAAAGGACTATCTCCTAATAGTATCAGGGAGGAAGGAAAACAGCCGTCCATTTGTCATTAGGAGAGATTCCCACCAATCACAGCACTGATGGCGCCAGCCTGAGGAGCAACTCATCCCCCAGGGCTTTACCGTCTGAAGCAGCAGAGTGTAAAGCAGGGAGGAGAAGGGTGGGTTCAAGTCACCAAGTACACCAGCAGCCCAGCATATCACCTACAACAGGTGACGGTTATCTATTGTTCTCAAGTCATTTTTACCATCTGCCTGTCCCTCTATCTAGAGAACAAATTAGACCTGTTGTAACAAACAAGGGGAATACAGCGATTTCCAAACTCCTGTGAAAAAAAACCCTTCTCCCTCATTAAAAAAAAATAGGTTTGCTGCTCTTTCAATGTTCCCTGCAGAGAAAACTTCCTCATCGAACCCCCCTCGCATGAGCCAGCAGAAGGTTGGATGCTGGTTACCACAGCCCACCTTTTTGGCTCGTGGAAAGTAATAATAGGTTAAAACACCACCTCCCCTCCTGTTGAAGCATTTGCCTGGTTGTACCCACAGAGCTGGGTCGCCATAATGAATTTAAGAAACTGGGGTGGAGGTCAGCTAACCAAGGAAAGGACATCATCTGTGAATTTGGTGAGGTTTTGTGGAAAAAAGGAAGAGCAGCACGGGGGGCACACACACTGGGGTTATAGTGTTTCATGTACTGTTACTGATCAGAGAAGAATGACAGAGTACCCCAGATTCTTAAGGACAGAGAAAGATCTCATGTTAGGTCAGCATTTAATGCAAGATTAAATTCCCACTAAGTGCAGAAATCAGACTATGTCCTCAACGCAACCTTTCCAGCTTTAGGAACTATTACATGGGTATGTAAACTGCAACGCCCTAATGGAGTGTCATTTTTGCACATCTATCTCTAGAGCCTTAAAAATATTTAGGTGCCTTCAACTAGTTATCCTACCACCATCCTTTGTAAATAATATGAAAGAGCAAAAATGCCTTATTCATAAATCCATTCACACAGCGTTACATACGTTATAGAAGACCCAAAACACTCAATAAATCCATGAAGAAGGACATGATTTATTGAGTTACAAACTCTAAAAAAGATATATTTGCACTAAATGAATTATTTATCAAGAGTTTATATATAGTAAGATAGGAAGCTGCGTATATTGTAATATCTAGGGAAAAGTCAGGATATAGACGTAAATGTAAAATCTTAACAGTTGAGGAAAGATGTCTACTAAAACAAGACTAAAAAATACAGCACACCAAAAGTTGACATTATCACAAGGCAGTGGCATCAAGGATGACTTTTGTTTCTTCTTTATACTTCTCTGTATTTTCCAATTTCCTAAAATGAACATGTATAACTTACGATTAGGAGAATTAGTTGAAGAACTTCTTTAAAAAGAATCTTCACTAATGGACCATTTGTTAAAGCAGCAGCAATTTCAGGCTAAGCCATCACACATGTATTTTTCACATTGTGTTTTTCCATCAGTTCTCCTATTCTTCTGCATGATGTGAATTTGCCGTCTCATTTGAGACTATTCAATTCAGTTAGAGAGACAAGAAAAGCAAATAAAATGGATGAAATGCATAAGCAATGTAAGGCATAGAGGGTGAGTTAGCAAGCGGCTTGTGAGCTACAGGAGAAACTCATAGTATATGTTAGGTATAGATGATGATTAAGCAAGTGGCTTGCGAGGCATGGATAGAATTCATAGCATGTGCTAAATACAGTAAGTTAGAAACCCATAATGCTAAAAATACATAGAAAATGGAATCTATAATGGCACAGATGTAAATGTTACTCAAAGTTAGGAATGGATGGACAGACTGAGTCAAGAGCTGACACCTAGGTCACCCCTGACATCAACCGCCCATTGGTGACACCCACTGTGTCCCTGCTCTTGTCCCACACATGCTTTGCCCAAGAAGTACAATTAGAAACTGCCTGTTTCGTGGCTAATTGGTAAGCTACAGCCATGGGTCAGCCATACTTGCTCCCATGTTTCTCCCACAGAGCAAGGGTGTGTCAATGTTCCCAGGCACCTTCAGCCTGTGGGTCCCATTGCTCAAGCCCAATTCTGGCACCACTGGGGAAGTCTGCTTTGATAGAGAGACAGGACACATCAGCTTTACTAGCCCAGGATTTAGGTAGTGTGGCCCTATCTGCTGATCTCCTACCCCAAGAATGTTAATCTACCCCATCGTTTCCCCTTGTTTGTGTTTTAAGTAGATTTATTAAACTTGGGGGGATTCAAGCATCCTAATTCGGTCTTCAAGCCTTTGTTTTGTGACTTTTGGAATATCTTGCCTGGTAGGTACTTGCATCGAGGTCCCTTCCTGCGTGACATACGGAAAGGGAAATGTTCTCCTCTAGTCTAGTCTCAAGAATGATAGTTGAGACAGACTCAAGTTTGGGATTTGATGTGAGCTCACACAGTAAACCTATCAGCAGTCAGAAACCAAGACTGGACCTAGATCAGGAATAAATAAACAGTCTGTGTAGAATAATCCTTTACAAACTTAGTGGAATTGAACAAGGTAGAGCAGAGTTTGGAACATGGAGGGTAAGTATCACGGGAGGAGGATGTGTGCAGATGGGTTTGTTTATAAACCATGAGACTGCCCCAATTCGGATGGGTGGTAGAGGGGCCATTTCTCAATTTATCCTACAGCCACAAGCTCTCTGGTCCTTGGACACAGACTAGAAGATGAGGACCTGAAATTATTCTTGTTGTAAATACATCACTGACCAACTGAATACTTTATGAGAAATAATTCTCAACCCATGGCTCCCCCCAACAATGTATTTCATTGTCATTATTCTTTTGAAAATCCCTCAGGCTTATCAGGATTTAGTTGTACCAGGAAGAAATTCATTCTCCCTCCCCTTTCCTACTATAACTATGAAATACATTCCCCCAGCAGTGACCATGGGTGGGTGAAGGCAGTGTCAGAGTGAAGAGCATTTATTTGCTTTGAATCCACTCAGCTCAGCTCCTTCTATCCTCAGAGTAACCTTGAAGCGCTGAATATCTACCACAGTTAATAATCTTCCCTGTATTAGAAAACAAAGCAATGCACAAAAAGCTCCAAGGTTCAAGGCACGTTGCAGGTCTGCTATCATATTCTGTGGAAAAGGTGCCCCTGGAACTAAGCAATGAGGTGGTCCTGCCTGAGTTTTTGTCAGATGCATCTGGTTGGAGCCTGGTTAACTGCCGGAAAGTCTTAGTACCTTCCATTGGTAACCGTGCACTCCATGTAATATAGTAGAAGCTCTCTTCTCCAACATGACTGGTCAGTTAGTGGGAAAAGTGTTTTGAATAGGGAGTTACTCAAAAACAAATGAGCACCAGAAACTTTTACTCTTAACCCCAAACATCTATTTTTCATAATAGGGTCAAGGTCTTTTCTTTGACTATTTCTCCAGAGTGGGGTTCACACAACCTTTGCGACGCAGCCAGATCTCATGCAATTTCCATGCTCCCCATGTCCAGCTTCTGCAACAAGATCATAGAGAACTTCAAGCACAAGAAGGGTAACCTGAAAACCATATCCTTCCGGATTTTAATGATGTTCCAATTAGCTTTTGTAACTGTCTCATAATTTGCTATTAACAGTGTGATCTGTGGACCAGAAGTATCACTGTCGACTGGGAGCTAGTTGGAAATGCAAGGTCTCAGGCCCCACCCAGACCTGCAGGATCAATCTGCCTTTTAACGCCATCTCTGGGTGATTTGTACGCACATTAAAATTTGATCAGCACTGATGTAGCTTTTACATATTTCAGTAGCAATTTTTAAAGAGATCCATCCATGCTTCTTTCTGTCCTCATATTTTATAGTATTATGTACTATTTAACTGAACATGTAATTATAACAAGTAAGCATAACTGGCAAGTCTGGGAGAACACTCAGCTGACTCTTTGGAAGCATTCAACTCCACCAGTGGGAAGGGACACAAGTGAGTGTGGTTAGCTGAGTCCTCATCACACTGCGGGCACCACTCAGGATGTTTGACAGAGGAAAGAGAGAACTTCTACTAATCCAGGGAGTGCTTTAAATGTAGACTGTTTAAAAGCACCAGTACTGCCATCGTAACTACTATTCACTGATGAATTTTTGTGAACGGTTTTGAACCCTAACAACAACATCGTAAGAGAGCACAGAGGTAGACATTGTGCCTTTGGTAGACAGCTCCAATTCTCCTGCTTCCGGACACCTGCAGGATGGCTCTGGCCCGCTTGTGGCATGGGGGCAGAAGGCTCCTATGGTCAATGAGTTGTGAGGAATAACACATTTCATTTTCAGCAAGAGCATTTAATGTTTACTATGAGACCTGCCAGAGCACTCTCTTTCCCATTGGCCCAGAGACCAGTGACATCAAAGGGACTCAGCCAGCAAGGAGACACCTCTGACATTCTAAGATTCTGGAGTTCATTGCAGCAGAACATAGTCCATTCTGACCAAGACAGTGTTCTTACTCTGAGTGTAGAGTTAGCGGCAATTTGGTGACCGAGATGGTTAACTATATGCGTCAGCTTGATTGGGCTAAGGGACGCCCATATCACTGGTAGAGCATTATTTCTGGGTGTGTCTGTAAAGGTGTTTCTGGAGGAGACTAGCATTGAATCAGCAGACAGAGTAAAGACATCAGCCCTCACCAATGGGGCCGAGCATCAGCCAACCAGTTGGGGCTCTGAATAGAACAAAAAGGCAGAGGAGGGCGAATTCTTGCTCTTTGTGAGCTGACACATCCATCTTCTCCTGCCCTCAGACATCAGAGCTCCTGGTTCTCAGGCCCTCGGACTCAGGCTGAATCACCCTACTGGCTTTCTTGGGTCTCCAGCTTTTGGATGGCAGACTGTAGAACTTCCCAGCCTCCGTAACTGTGTGAGCCAATGCCTATAATAAATCTCCTCTTACATCTATCTATATATATCCTATTGGTTCTGTTTCTCTGGAGAACCCTGACTACATTACAGAATTTAGATGATAAAAGGTGTGAAACATGACACATAACAAAACTGCAATGATTCAAATAAATGTTCAACAAAAGGAGAATTTTATTGGCCTATAAACTTTTAAATCTGTAGCTCTCCATGGTTAAATATGATGAAATTGGGTGGGGGGGGGAGTGTTGGGAGAATCTCTGTTTAATTCTCCTTATTAAATTCATTAAGGAGATTCTGAGGGCAGCCGCAGAGACAGAGAAAAGAAATATTTCAGGTTCTACAGTTTATAGTGTGGCCCTATGCTCTCCATGCTTACTGCCTGTGATTTCAAAAACAATTTCATAGTAAAAGTAAAATGTAGATAATAAATCCTATATTAAGGAAATGTGAGATTAAAAACATGCAAAACAAAAAACAAGTGACTGTGAAGTTAAAGGTAGGAAGAAGCCAATAAAGAGAATAAAAGGAATGATTAATATGTAAGGTAAAAATAAATTTAAGAAACTAAATTTTATGTTATGTTTCAGCAATTAACTTTAACACACCTCAGTACACATGGTATGCTTGAGTTTAATCTATAACCCAGGCGTAGTTAATTGACACCTGAAGTTCCCTGACTCAAAGTCCCTGCTTCCCACTCAACAGAAGCAGTTAGCTAGCTTTGGAAGGGTTGTAATGAAGAGTCTTCAGAATATGACTGTTCTTCAAAAATCCCTGAATCTGCATTAGAAAGATGATTAATTGGTCTATGGGATTTGGAAACAATTGTTCATTGACCAGAAGTATTGTTCAGGCACTTCCAACCTGGTATGAATGCGGCTGAAGAATCCAAGAAGCCAGGAAAACAAACCCCTTGGGGGAGACAACCTAAGTCTAGAACTCCATTCAGTCCTGTGCCCACAGAGCATTCTCTCTCCTGATCCCACCACAGGTTATAGCTCATCCTGTCATCAGGATATTTGCTACACTAGCACCGGAATTAGCCTTTCCTGCCAGGTGTGTTCTAGAATTGTGAAAGGGCAGCAGGCGGAGTCTTCACTGAGTTTACAGACAGGACATACAGCTGTTTTGTACCTGTGCCTGCTCGCTCATATATGTTTGCACATGTGGCCCAATTCAGTCTAAGACTTCCTTTTGTCGTAACATCACTCCTTAGTGTGCCTGTTGGACATACCAGAGCTCTTACCTCTAAGTGTCAGAGGTTACCCATAACCATCAAAGACCTGACAATTATCACAAGAACCTGTTTTGGTTAAACTGGGTCAGTTTGCAACAGTTAAAATATAAAATAGGTGGAAGTTTCAAATCAAGAAGACAGACTAAGGGAGATAAACAAGGAAAGTATAAGGAGTTAGAAGTAAATCCAATTATTGAAAGATTATCATAGTTAAAATAGAAAAGCAAATATTAATACAAGTGAAAATTCTGAATTGACCATATAAAATCAATAAATGTTTCAAACAACATCAATTAAGACTATTAGTCATAAAAGTCATAAACAAGACTTTAGAGTGAATAAAAGGTAACAGTGTCTATAAGAGCAAAATACAGATAATGCAATGAACTATTAAAAAGTAAAATAAAAATCCTAAAATTTGAAAGCAGAGAGTAGAATAACAAAATGGACTAAAGTTATCTAAAACTATGGTATGTGGTGGTTCAAAATACGTACACAAACTCTTTCACACTCCCTTCAAAAGGTGTAGCCTAACTTCTCTTTCTTTGAGTGGGTTGAACATCATGACTCACCGTTAATGAACAGAATAAAGCTGATGTGGTGCGCGACTTGTGAGACCTGGTCATGGAAGTCTTCACAGCCTCCTGCCTCCTCTGTCTGGGACCTCTCGCTCTGGCCAAAGCAGCAGCCACTCAAGCAGCCCTATGGAGAGGTCTACACAACAAGGGAAGCAGCTGTGTGATGAGTCATCTCAGAAGCAGATCTTCTGGTACCAGCCAGGCCTTCAGATGCTGCAGTCTTAGCTGACATCTCTACTGCAACCTCATGAGAAACTGAGCCAGAACCTCTCATCTAAGCCACTCTCAGAAACTGAGTGAGAAGCTAAGTATTTATTATCTTAAGTAACTAAATTTTAGGCAATATGTAAAGCAGAAATAGATAATGAACACACTGTTAGAACTATTTTTAAAATAAGCAAATACATAATCTGTAGAGGATAGAAAGGAGTCAAATAAGGACTGTTCTAATGGGACCCTCTCACTCAAGAAAGAGAGGATCTCGAAGCATGAAATTCCCAGAGAAGCTCTCTGAGGATGATCTTACTCTTGACCTTTGAGCAGGGAAGCCCTGGCAACTGTTCCTTATCCAGGACCTATCAATTAGAGCAGGCCCATCCCGTTCCGCAAACATGTGTGAGGACTCTTAAATGCGTGACTTAACCCATATGCCATTCTGGCTTGCTGGAGCCAGCTCACACTGGCTTGTGAGAGAAGACTGTCAAATTTTCAGGAACTCTGCATGCCAGTTGTTAACTAAAACCATGAAATCATTATGAAAATTAAATTATATGAAATTAAAATTAAATCTATTCTATTAAAGAAACAGATAACAGGGTTTTAATGAGTTTGCCCCTATCCTCAGCAGTGCGGGTGAAGCTGGTGTCTGAAAGTTTCCGGACTGCTGAAGAACTCCTAGAAAAGTGAAGGACTGAGAGGAGCTTCAAGATGGTGGAAGAGTAAGACATGAAGATCACCTTCCTTTCCACAAATACATCAGAGATACATCTACATGTGGAACAGCTCCTACAGGACACCTACTGAACACTAGCAGAAGACCTCAGACCTCCCAAAAGCCGTGTGGATGAAAGGCTCTTGGTGCTCCAGCCAGGCATCAGGGCTGTGCCTCTGAGGTGGAAGAGCCAAGGCCAGGACACTGGTCCACAAGAGACCTCCCAGCTCCATGTAATATCAAAGGTGAAAATCTCCCAGAGATCTCCATCTCAACGCCAAGACTTAGCTTCACTCAACGACTAGCAAGCTACAGTGCTGGACACCCTATGTCAAACAACTAGCAAGACAGGAACACAACCTCACCCATTAGCAGAGAGGCTGCCTAAAATCATAATAAGGCCACAGACACACCAAAACACACCACCACACATGGACCTGCCCACCAGAGAGACAAGATCCAGCCTCATCCACCAGAACACAGGCACTATTCCCCTCCACCAGGAAGCTTACACAACCCACTGAACCAACCTTAGCCACTGGGGACAGACACAAAAAACAATGGGAACTACGAACGTGCAGCCTGCAAAAAGGAGACCCCAAACACAGTAAGTTAATCAAAATGAGAAGACAGAAAAACACACAGCAGATGAAGGAGCAAGGTAAAACCCCAGCAGACCTAACAAATGAAGAGGAAACAGGCAGTCTGCCTCAAAAAGAATTCAGAATAATGATAGTGAAGATGATCCAAGATCTTGGAAATAGAATAGAGAAAATACAAGAAATGTTAATTAAACAAGGACCTAGAAGAACTAAAGAGCAAACAAACAGTGATGAACAACACAATAAGTGAAATTTAAAATGCTCTAGAAGGGATCAATAGCAGAATAACTGAGGCAGAAGAATGGATAATTGACCTGGAAGATAAAATAGTGGAAATAACTACTGCAGAGCAGAATAAAGAAAAAAGAATGAAAAGAATACAGGACAATGTCAGAGACCTCTGGGACAACATTAAATGCACCAACATTTGAATTATAGGGCTCCCAGAAGAAGAAGAGAAAAAGAAAGGGACTGAGAAAATATTTGAAGAGATTATAGTTGAAAACTTCCCTAATATGGGAAAGGAAATAGTTAATCAAGTCCAGGAAGCACAGAGAGTCCCATACAGGATAAATCCAAGTAGAAACATGCCAAGACACATATTAATCAAACTGTCAAAAATTAAATACAAAGAAAAAATATTAAAAGTAGCAAGGGAAAAACAACAAATAACACACAAGGGAATCCCCATAAGGTTAACAGTTGATTTCTCAACAGAAACTCTGCAAGCCAGAAGGGAGTGGCAGGACATATTTAAAGTGAAGAAGGAGAAAAACCTACAACCAAGATTACTCTACCCAGCAAGGATCTCATTCAGGATTTTTTTTCTTTGTTTTTTTCACACACACACTGTATTTTATTTTTACAAGAGATAAACAACTAGCAAGCATTGTAAATGGATAACCAAGCATTGTAAATGGATAACTACAACAAAAGCAACAATGATTGCAATTACCAAGCATGAAGCACACTCACACTATGTCATAATATTGACATTCAGTCCAGGAATCCTCCACTGTAACAGCTCCTTTACTTTGCAGTGAAAATTGATTTGTATATTTTTTGCCTCTGAGTCCTTGTGGGATTTTTTTTTATTCAAACAGAAAGTCACAAAAATTATAATCATCCTCATCAGTTCACTCAGTC
>NW_020175837.1:2788541-2790490 GCF_003031525.2 Neophocaena asiaeorientalis asiaeorientalis | reverse complement strand
TCATCCTCATCAGTTCACTCAGTTTCATGTAATTGATATTTTTTCATCTTGATCTTTTGTTAGCACTTTTATGAATTCATCAGTCTTCCATTAGAGTCCTGAAAATGCTTATTCATTCAGTTCAGCAGTATAGTCAGTGACCAGAAACCTGTACTTGTCAGAGTCTTTTCCATGAATTCCTTGAAGATGAAACCCTTCTATAGGAACATATTTGCAAAAGCATCAGAGTACACCCAACACTGTCTGTAAATGACAAAAGACTTAAAAATGACCACAGTTAAAGATTTGATGAAAGTTCATAATAATGCAATTGACAAGGAATTTAGTTATTTCTGAGATATACATTTTAAAGTAATAACTAGAATTATGACTTATAACATTATACCAGAACATATAAGATTTTTAGAAATTTCATGCAATGTCTGAAATGTTTATATTAACTCTCATTCAGATTTAATGGAGAAATTAAAAGCTTTACAGACAAGCAAAAGCTAAGAGAATTCAGCACCACCAAACCAGCTTTACAACATATGCTAAAGGAATTTCTCTAGGCAGGAAACACAAGAGAAGGAAAAGACCTACAAAAACAAACCCAAAACAATTATGAAAATGGTAATAGGAACATACATATCAATAATTACCTTAAATGTAAACGGATTAAATGACCCAACCAAAAGACATAGACTGGCTGAATGGATACAAAAACAAGACCCGTATAATATGCTGTCTACAAGAGAACCACTTCAGACCTACGGACACATACAGACTGAAAGTGAGGGGATGGAAAAAGATATTCCATGAAAATGGAAATCAAAAGAAAGCTAGAGTAGCAATTCTCATATCAGACAAAATAGACTTTAAAATAAAGACTATTACAAGAGACAAAGAAGGACACTACATAATGATCAATTTTACAGACAAGCAAAAGCTAAGAGAATTCAGCACCACCAAACCAGCTTTACAACATATGCTAAAGGAATTTCTCTAGGCAGGAAACACAAGAGAAGGAAAAGACCTACAAAAACAAACCCAAAACAATTATGAAAATGGTAATAGGAACATACATATCAATAATTACCTTAAATGTAAACGGATTAAATGACCCAACCAAAAGACATAGACTGGCTGAATGGATACAAAAACAAGACCCGTATAATATGCTGTCTACAAGAGAACCACTTCAGACCTACGGACACATACAGACTGAAAGTGAGGGGATGGAAAAAGATATTCCATGAAAATGGAAATCAAAAGAAAGCTAGAGTAGCAATTCTCATATCAGACAAAATAGACTTTAAAATAAAGACTATTACAAGAGACAAAGAAGGACACTACATAATGATCAAGGGATCGATCCAAGAAGAAGATATAAAAATTGTAAATATTTATGCACCCAACATAGGAGCACCTCAATACATAAGGCATGTGCTAACATCCATAAAAGGGGAAATTGACATTAACACACTCGTAGTAGGGGACTTTGACACCCCATTTTCACCAATGGACAGATCACCCAAAATGAAAATAAATAAGGAAACACAAGTTTTATATGACACATTAAACAAGATGGACTTAATTGATATTTATAGACCATTCCATCCAAAAACAACAGAATCCACTTTCTTCACAAGTGCTCATGGAACACTGTCCAGGATAGATCATATCTTGGGTCACAAATCAAGCCTTGGTAAATTTAAGAAAACTGAAATCACGTCAAGTATCTTTTCCAACCACAACACTATGAGAATAGATATCAATTATAGGAAAAAATCTGTAAAAAATACAAACACATGGAGGCTAAGCAATATACTACTTAGTAGCCAAGAGATCACTGAAGAAATCAAAGAGGAACTCAAAAGATACCTAGAAACAAATGACAATGAAAACACGACGACCCAAAACCTATGGGATGCAGCAAAAGCAGTTCTAAGAGGGAAGTTTACAGCAAT
>NW_020175837.1:2788267-2788518 GCF_003031525.2 Neophocaena asiaeorientalis asiaeorientalis | reverse complement strand
CCTTATACCTAAAGCAATTAGAGAAAGAAGAACAAAAAGACCCCAAAGTTAGCAGAAGGAAAGAAATCATAAAAATCAGATGAGAAATAAGTGAAAAAGAAATGAAGAAAATGATAGCAAAGATCAATAAAACTAAAAGCTGGTTCTTTGAGAAGATAAACAAAATTGATAAATCATTAGCCAGACTCATCAAGAAAAGAAGGGAGAAGACTCAAATCAACAGAATTAGAAATGAAAAAGGAGAAGTAACA
>NW_020175837.1:2787019-2787326 GCF_003031525.2 Neophocaena asiaeorientalis asiaeorientalis | reverse complement strand
TATGCTAAAGGAATTTCTCTAGGCAGGAAACACAAGAGAAGGAAAAGACCTACAAAAACAAACCCAAAACAATTATGAAAATGGTAATAGGAACATACATATCAATAATTACCTTAAATGTAAACGGATTAAATGACCCAACCAAAAGACATAGACTGGCTGAATGGATACAAAAACAAGACCCGTATAATATGCTGTCTACAAGAGAACCACTTCAGACCTACGGACACATACAGACTGAAAGTGAGGGGATGGAAAAAGATATTCCATGAAAATGGAAATCAAAAGAAAGCTGGAGTAGCAATTC
>NW_020175837.1:2752227-2786942 GCF_003031525.2 Neophocaena asiaeorientalis asiaeorientalis | reverse complement strand
ACTACATAATGATCAAGGGATCGATCCAAGAAGAAGATATAAAAATTGTAAATATTTATGCACCCAACATAGGAGCACCTCAATACATAAGGCATGTGCTAACATCCATAAAAGGGGAAATTGACATTAACACACTCGTAGTAGGGGACTTTGACACCCCATTTTCACCAATGGACAGATCACCCAAAATGAAAATAAATAAGGAAACACAAGTTTTATATGACACATTAAACAAGATGGACTTAATTGATATTTATAGACCATTCCATCCAAAAACAACAGAATCCACTTTCTTCACAAGTGCTCATGGAACACTGTCCAGGATAGATCATATCTTGGGTCACAAATCAAGCCTTGGTAAATTTAAGAAAACTGAAATCACGTCAAGTATCTTTTCCAACCACAACACTATGAGAATAGATATCAATTATAGGAAAAAATCTGTAAAAAATACGAACACATGGAGGCTAAGCAATATACTACTTAGTAGCCAAGAGATCACTGAAGAAATCAAAGAGGAACTCAAAAGATACCTAGAAACAAATGACAATGAAAACACGACGACCCAAAACCTATGGGATGCAGCAAAAGCAGTTCTAAGAGGGAAGTTTACAGCAATACAATCCTACCTTGAACAGGATAGAAAGCCCAGAGATAAACCCATGCATGTATCGTCACCTTATCTTTGATAAAGGAGGCAAGATATACAGTGGAGAAAACATAGCCTCTTCAATAAGTGGTGCTGGGAAAACTGGATGGGTATATGTAAAAGTATGAAATTAGAACACTCCCTAACACCATACACAAAAATAAGCTCAAAATGGATTAAAGACCTAAATGTAAGGCCAGACACTATCAATCTCTTAGAGGAAAACATAGGCAGAATGCTCTATGACATAAATCACATCAAGATCCTTTTTGACCCATCTCTTAGAGAAATGGAAATAAAAACAAAAATAAACAAATGGGACCTAATGAAACTTAAAAGCTTTCGCACAACAAAGGAAACATAAACAAGATGAAAAGGCAACCCTCAGAATGGGAGAAAATATTTGCAAATGAAGCAACTGACACAGGATTAATCTCCAAAATTTACAAGCTGCTCATGCAGTTCAATCAAAAAAACAAACAACCCAATCGGAAAATGGGCAGAAGACCTAAATAGACATTTCTCCAAAGAAGATATACAGATTGCCAACAAACACATGAAAGAATGCTCAACATCATTAATCATTAAAGACATGCAAATCAAAACTACAATGAGATATCCTCTCACACCGGTCAGAATGGCCATCATTAAAAATCTTCAAACAGGGGTTTCCCTGGTGGCGCAGTGGTTGAGAGTCCACCTGCCGATGCAGGGGACACGGGTTCGTGCCCCGGTCCTGGAAGATCCCACATGCCGTGGAGTGGCTGGGCCCGTGAGTCATAGGCCACTGAGCCTGCGCATCCGGAGCCTGTGCTCCACAACGGGAGAGGCCACAACAGCGAGAGAGGCCCGCGTACCACAAAAAAACCCCAAAACCAAAAAACAAAAACAAAATCTACAAACAAATGCTGGAGAGGGTGTGGAGAAAAGGGAACCCTCTTACACTGTTGGTGGGAATGTAAATTGATACAGCCACTATGGAGAACAGCATGGAGCTTCCTTAAAAAAACTAAAAATAAAAATACCATATGATCCAGTAATCCTACTACTGGGCACATACCCTGAGAAAACCAGAATTCAAAAAGAGTCATGTACCAAAATATTCATTGCAGCTCTATTTACAATAGCCAGGACATGGAAGCAACCTAAGTGTCTATCAACAGATGAATGGATAAAGAAGATGTGGCACATACATACAATGGAATATTACTCAACCATAAAAAGAAACAAAATTGAGTTATTTGTAGTGAGGTGGATGGATCTAGAGTCTGTCATACAGAGTGAAGTAAGTCGGAAAGACAGAAACAAATACCGTATGCTAACACATATACGTGGAATCTAAGGAGAAAAAAAGGTTATGGAAAACCTAGGGGCAAGACGGGAATAAAGACACAGACCTACTAGAGAATGGAGTTCAGGATATGGGGAGGGGGAAGGGTAAGCTGTGATAAAGCGAGAGAGTGGCATGGACATATAAACACTACCAAACGTAAAATAGCTAGTGGGAAGCAGCCGCATAGCACAGGGAGATCAGCTCGGTCCTTTGTGACCGCCTAGAGGGGTGGGATAGGGAGAGTGGGAGGGAGGGAGACGCAAGAGGGAAGAGATATGGGAACATATGTATACGTATAACTGATTTACTTTGTTATAAAGCAGAAATTAACACACCATTGTAAAGCAATTAAACTCCAATCAAGATGTTAAAAAAAAAGAAACAGGCAATAAATACTGAACATTCATCACATCCTAATTATTTTACTACTTTATGCTATTATTTGTGCTTTTGAGGTACTTTTTGCGTATTGAATCTATACGGTAGAAATTCTGATTAATGATCTGACACTGTAAACCTCTTCCCAACTGCTTGTTCAGTGGGATCACACTGGTACCTGGAAATCAGCCATGGTGGGGGTATTTACACCCTTGGAATTGATAAATGCTACAAATCAGGACTTGGTTTATTGGGTTTTTTTAATTGTCTATTCGTCAGAAAGTGATGGAGAAGATGTTAATAATGCAGATTGAAGTGTGTCTTTTCTATACCTGTTACATTTGGAATAGCACAAAACTGAGGAAATATTCTCCCAGTATTCAAAAAAATTATCCAGTTCATCATGGATGAATGAATGAGGGTCTAATACACGTTTTCATTGTTTCACTTTTGTCTTTCTAGTTAAAGTAAATGAAAATATCAAACAATATTCACTCATCTGTCAGGTGTAACCATAGGATGACTATGGATACAAAAATTTGCCAAAAATCAACATAAACTTTCCATGAAAATCAATTGACTTTATAGAACTGACAGCAAGAAGACTGTATATTTCATTATAATTTGTAAGATGTTTGCTACACATCCTTTATATCAGTAAAATTTTCAATAAATGTGTGTATATTTCATTAGAAAAAAAAAAGCCAGTTTTTAAACATTTATCAGTATACCAGTGACACTAACTAACGCTGACTACAATATGTAAATTATTTTTCTTAACAGTAAGCCAACACTGATTGGCAGGGACTATGCTTAGGGGCAGGCATGTTAGGGCATCTTTACCCGAGGGCAGGATCAGGAGTGCAAGAACAAGGCAGGAGAACCAGGTATCTAGTCTCCAGGCAGATGGGTCTACAGGATCCATCCAGATCTATGGGATGGAGGGCTTGTGGCAGAAGCTGTTTTCACAGGGGAAAGGTTTAGGAAGCCAGTGTTACTGTGACCTCAACTGTAACCTAAGCAGTGAGGCCAAATGTAAATGACAGGTGAGCACCTGCACACAAAGACCACATCTTACACTCTTTGCTTCACAAACCAGCACCCACCCTCACAGAGCCTAGCAGACACTTGATAAATATTTGGTGAAACCTGTATTAAAATAAAGATGGATTGAGAGTTGCTTTCACTTTTTAATTGATAATTGTATACTACCGGCAGGGGTTTTGTATGTGCACTTCAGGGATGTCTGGGGAGGTTCCCTTGAAAGTTACAGCCAAAGTGGCACTGAAAATATACAGAAAGAAGAATATATTTGGTGCAAACAAGCCTAAGTCGATTTGGATACTCAAAACTGTTGGGTCCTTTGGATAGCCTCTAGCCATTAGAGGGGATGGAACTAGGGAGGCTTGTACCAGGGGCCATGGTGCAGTGGCAGGAAAGCTCCATCTCAGTTGGAAGCAAGCACTCATCACCCACAGGCTCACACAGTCATACAACTTGTTCTGTAGACTGGTCATGTCCCCAGGCTTTGTCTGATTATTTTACCCTCTGCAGGCAAAGGTGACTGTAAAACCTTCCAGGTCACATTGGACCTTTACTCATTTCACCAATGAAAAATTACTCCTAACATCCCTTGTGCTAATTAACGAATCTTTTAGGAATGATTTGGCTGGCGATAAATAAAGTTCAGCCATGCTCCGGGTAAAGAACTTTTGTGGTTTTACACAACCCTGAGGTATGGGCTTCTGATTAGGAAAATCTGGTCGTTACCTAACTTCTCTAAGATATAAATAAGGTAATCATAGTCTATGCTGCCGTATTTAATATGAACAATACACAGTACTAAATATATTAAAAACACACTTTTTTTGTATTCATCTGTTTTTAAAGCTGGAAGTATCATTTTTGCATTTAGATATATTTGATCTCTCAGCCAAACAAACAAACAAAGCGTATATAAAATTTCCCCAAGTAACCTCTGGTCTTCCTTTTAATGGGTGAACATAGCCACATTAAGGGGTTCGGGTCCTAATAAAATATAAAAACTGTTCAATTTGAGTATCACACCTAGGCTCTCACACACAGGGAACTTCTACTGAAGCACAGAACAACTCAAGCTAAGGTTGGCATTAATAACACACTTGGAGCTCTAAGATTGGGAGTAAGAACGTGATGTTACAATCTCCTTTGCTCTCAGTGCAGTAGATTTCAGCTTCACCTTTGATGTCTCACAAATAATACAGCTTGATTCAAACTGGAGCCCTTCGGTGGAGCTGTCAGCCGCTCTCTCCAGCAACCTAGAATGGCTATTTTCCGTGTATTATTTCCCATGGAAAGCAAGTATCTCTTTTGAGTGTCAACAACTTTGATGGTTTCTCATTGCAGGAGAAAAGTGGATGAATTATTCTGGAGAAAATACTTTCTGCTCTCTTGGTGATATCTGTAAAAGGCCCGGCACTTCCAAGAAACTGGTTGCTATTTTCTGGGGCCTTATCCTCTAGACAATATTATGTTCACGGTTTCATTAATTTAAGTCAGGTATTATGCTCCAGAAAGAAGATATTTTTCAGGAAGAGTTCTGAAAACGCCACTTTTTCAGTTGAGCTTTCCATTTCACTGAGCCCTCTCTAATTGAAAGAATATACAATGAAAGGAGCTCTGCAGGACTTAGACTGGCCCAGGACAGGGCTGGGGGCATCAGAATGGTGCAGCAGTTCGAAGCGTGAGCTACGCTTGGCTGTGTGGATGAAGAGCGTTGCCTGCCATATCAGTAAACAAAGGATGTTGCAGCCATCAAGCCACCAGCCACTGCAGCCACCACTGACTATACACCCTGAGAGGAAAACAGGTCCTAAATAGTTAAGGTACACATCAAAGGAATGATTTCAATGAACCCAGACTCTTGCATTTTCCCATACATAGAAAAGCGCTAAATTCATTACCTTGAGATGTCTGGTTTTCTCTAATTAACAGTAATCGTTTGATGTTCCCACTACCTGGGGTTTTTTTTCTTCTCCTTTTTTTTTTTTTTTTTTTCAAAAACTCCTATATATCCTGGCTCCTCCCTTACCTCTTCAGAGCAGTCCCTTAGAGCTAACTGAGAGGCTGCCTCCTGGGCTTAAGTCCTCAGAAAGTCTGCCAAATAAAACATAATTCTCAATTTTTTTTTACATCATTATTGGAGTATAATTGTTTTACAATGTTGTGTTAGTTTCTGCTGTACAACAAAGTGAATCAGCTATATGTATATATATCCCCATATCTCCTCCCTCTTGAGCCTCCCTCCCACCCTCCCTAGTTCTCAACTTTTGGGTTGTTTTTTTTTTTTTCTTTTTTCAGTCAACAGCTGTACAGTCTCTAACTGTGGGAACCTGGGCACCTCTCCCTCACCTCTTTAAGCACCCACATTCTCACTTTTAAATTCAGGTGTAAGAGAACCCATGTCAGAGGGCTCTTGTAAGGATTAGATGAGGTAGAGCTTTAGAGTGACCAGTGCATAATAAACACCAAGCAGCTATTCAATAAATATAAACTATTATATAAAGCAGATGATTGGTAGACAGCTGTCTGGAGGCCAAGCTGTAGAATCATTTGATATTTGATAACGTCTTCTGGGTTACAAAGTCCCTCGCTTACTCCACCTAATTTATGGGCAACGTGGAAGACACGCTAAATTCCCGTCTATTATGACTAGCATTAAAACTAACTCCTACCTAAATGTCCGTCAACAGAGGAATGGATAAAGAAGATGTGGTACTATATACAATAGAATATTACTCAGCCATAAAAAAAGAATGAAATAATGCCCTTTGCAGCAACATGGATGGACCTAGAGATTGTCATTCTGAGTGAAGCAAGTCAGACAGAGAAGGACAAATATTGTATGATATTGCTTACACGTGGAATCTAAAAAAATGGTACACATGGACTTATTTACAAGACAGAAATAGAGTTACAGATGTAGAAAACAAATTTATCCTCACCGGGGGGAAAGGGGTGGGGAGGGATAAACTGAGAGATTGGGATTGACATATATACACTACTATATATAAAATAGATAACTAATGAAGACCTACTCTACAGCACAGGGAACTCTACTCAGTACTCTGTAATGACCTATATGGGAAAAGAATCTTAAAAAAGAGTGGTTATATGTATATGTGTATGTCTAACTGATTCACTTTGCTGTACAGCAGAAAGTAACACAACACTGTAAATCAACTAGACTCCAATAAAAATTAAAAAAGAGAAAAAACAAACCAACTTCCAATTCAGTACCTTCTATGTGCAAGAAGGCTTTTGGCTGTGTTCCTGGGGATAATCAGACAGGAATCCTGCCCACAGGAAGCAGGGGAGATAAGACAGGTACATGAAAGTCACACACCTTGTGATAACTTTTGACTTATTTTTCCTCTTTTCACTTAACTTCAGATATCTCAAAAGGCATTTCAAGTGCCATTTACCTGAACCGCCCACCAAAAGGAAACAGCGCATTTGACACAAACTGTCAAGAACTAAGTGTCTAGTTAAGTTGTCCAAATAAAAAATTTTCTCCTGTGAAATCTGATATCTTCTACTCTAAACAATGACATATATGTATGGAGCAGACATTTTATCAAAGTGATGAGATAATAAGTACCCCATCACACCATCCTATAATTTTAAATGAAAAAATTATTTATACTTTCAACAGAATTTTGAAAAACATGTCACAGTTTTTTTTATTTTAAAAACTAAACTAAAATAAAAAGTTATCCCAAAATAAAGTTGCTGAGTACAAAAATGGCAAAAAAAAGAAAAGTAGGGAGTGGTCAATGCCAAAGAAAGATAAGAATAAAATGTTACCGGTATTTAGGAGAGGGAGAGAGCACCTCCTGCAGGGGGGAGTAATGGGAAGATCCAAGAAGACTTCAAGGAGATGGACAGGCAGGGGGTAGAGAAGAGGGAAGGCAGAGGGGCAAGAGCAAAGGTGCCAGCATTTGTGCCCTTCCCTGTGTGCCAGACACCATGCTAAGCTCCATGTTTGCATGGACTCGTTTAATACTCCCAGAGGTTTGCTGAGGCACGTGCAATCATTCTCATGTTACTAACCATGAAACTGAGGCTCAGTGTGCTTAAGTTACTTGCCTAGAATCACACAGCTGACACGTGGCAGTGCCGTGGCTGGAGCTCAGGACTGTCTGACCCTGCAATACATGCGGAATAAAATGGATGACAGAGCACATGGAGGACGGCTGGGTGGAATATACTGAACAACTTGCTTAGGGACCAGCCCAGCCCAGACCGATTCTTGTATCAGGTGAAAAACTCATTACGTAGTGGGAAGCACAGGGAATTTTTGAATGAGGGGTAATGTGACCAGAACTGAGAACTGGTAGAATAACTGGGAAAGTCCTCATCACCTATGGACTAGAGAGGGGAGCCCTAGGGCTTGGTTCTGCCAAGTTCTCTGAGCCATTAAGCCTCTTTGGGTGCCATTTACTATGGAAGCCAAGCCACTCAACCCGAAATCATAAAAAAAGGTAGTATTAATTCCTTCAGGGCCCAAGCGTTCTGTTTTCCAGAGTAGTAGTTCCAAATATTTTAACCATCATGGAAAAATGTTCATATGCAAATCACCAGAATATCTGCATACAATTTCAGGAAACTTCTGACCCTGAAACTCTAAAGAAGTGGTTCTCAAACGCCATTGTACAATAAAGAACAGCCAGAAGGGCTTGTTTAAAATGCAAATTCCCTAACTCCAGCCCTCAAAAGAGTAATCCAGGGGCTCTGGGGTGAGACCCAGGAACTTGCCTATTGACAGGCACTGCCAGGTGATTCTAATGCAAGTGGCCTCTACACAAACTTCCAGAAGCTCTGATCTAGAGGTCCCCAGACCCCAGAGGAAGAACCTCTATTCTACAGCATCACACACATATACTGAAAAATGGCCCCCAAATACAAAATAACAGCTGCTTCACAGCCCCTCACTATAGCTCCATTGTATAGGTCTTCTGGCTGTAGCCTGTCTCTTTCTTCTTCCTGAAAAAAAATATGGCACAGCAAAAGGAGACACTGGGGGTCTCTTTTACAGTGCCCCCACAAAGCACTTTGCACACAGTAATGGACTCGAGAATTGAATCCCGGGTTACAAAAGGTCCACTGTCATTTATCAGTAATTGCCCACTTTGCCACTCTATGTGCAAATACCATCTCCATCAGGTAATCCATTTTTCCTCCTCAAGGAATACTTGCAAAATACATAAATATTATGCCAAGAAAATATTATGTGGCTCCCTGAGAAGAATTATCTAAAAGGTTACTCAGATGTGAGCACGCCATTAGCCACTGTGAATATTAAGAGGCAATGTGCTCTGGTGGGACAATGGAAAAATAAAACTTGAGACATAATTAGATATTGAAAAGGCAGCAGAGCTCAGAGACTGTTAAAAATAAGGTATGACTGTAAGAAGGACCAGAATATCAAAAAACCCTCCATGAAAGGAGTGCTTTTATCAAAATGGGAAGTTTATGGAAAGGAAGTGAGTAAAATGCCACCCCGGCGCCCCCATGAGTTCTTTGTTACGTAAAAGCTTCATGCTCTTCCCAAAATGTTTCATCTTACACCATGGAGGAGATCTGACAAATGTCAGTAGATTTACTCTGCTTGCCTTCAAATCAGTAGCATTTTGGCAGCGATTTATTGTGTTTATAAAAAGCCTTTCATCTGAAAATTCACAATCTATAAGGTGAAGGATTCTCCTACCTACGTGAACAAGAATCAACCAGCATTGATGGAATATTTTGTTACTGAAACTCAGTCTTTAACATTCCAGAAGAAATTTTACTTTAAAAATGGAAATGTTCACACTAAAATTCTTTTAACCTTCCTACGTGATCGGAAATTTTCACAATAAAATATTGGGGAAATGATGTCAGGAAATCAGGAGGATGGGCGAGGATAGCACACAGGTAGTTGTGTAAACTACCCAGTTGTGCAGGACCCTAGGGGGCCTTCCCAGGACAGACCTCTCCATGTCCTCTGCCTGCCTTTTGTCTGTAGAAGAACTTTAGCCAAAGAATAAGTTTAATCAGAGAAGCAAGAAAATGCAGAAGTAAAGGCAAGCAATCAAACAGGACAAAGCAATAATGGTTTCGTCATTAAGCAAAGCCAAGGACTTCTAGTTCCTCCTCGAGGGCTACAGATAATATTCTGGGCCATTTCCTTTGAGCTGTTTTGCAGATACTTAAACCCGGAAGATGTTAACTACATGATGACCAGACTGTAGCCATGACATAGCTGCTTCATCTTACACAATTCCAATAACTGGCCTCAAGAAAATGGGAACAAACTGACCCTGGAACTGAAGATGATCTGTACTTAAAACAATCAACGTGATGTTGATCGGACTACTGCATGACTAATTTCAAGGTGACTGTCAGAGCTGACTGTGCTGCTCTGCACATAGCCCCCTCCCTTTGCCTATACACCCTATACACTCCTCTAACTCCCCTTTAAAAGCTCTTGCCCCCTGATCAACAGTGGGAAGTTGGCTTTTTGACAAGAGTCCGCCTTCTCCCCAGGTTGCCAGCCTCCTGAATGAAGCAAACTTTCCTTTCCTACCAACACTTGTCTTTTGAAAGTACTGGCTTTCAAGTGGGAGCAGCTGAACCTGAGTTCAGTAACGGTTTCAGCTGTTCTAATTCTTAAATTGCAAGATGGGTTGGTTTCATTAATATGCCTCATCACTTACATATACATACATTTCTTTTTACCAAAGATTATAAAATAAAAATTTTAAACAGAACAACAACAGAACATGATCACAGGAAATTAAGTGTATCCCATTTGAGTTGCTTTGTGGTCAGAGAAAATGTCAACTATTTTAAATCATTCTATTTTGCTTACTATCCATGGACAGCCCAGAAGAGGCGTTTTGATAGTGTTCCCCATGGGTCAATGAGTTGGTTAAAATAAAAACTTTGTACATCTGGCAATAAGGAAACAAAATTCTCTAGAGGTGTTTTTGTTACTGTGAGCTGAAAATCTTGTTTTATGAGCAAAAAAAGCTCTGAAGACTGAGGGCCCATTTCAGCACCTAAGAAGGTCCAAGGTAGGGCTGGAGAGTTATTTCTTGGTCCAGGCTGACACTGGGAGAAGACTGAGGAAGCAGGGCAGGAATTAGGGGTCATATCTTGGTCATATCGACAGTACACAGAACAAAGACAGTTTGGAGTGAGGAACAGAACAGTTGCAGAAGCTAAGGAAGAGAGAGTGTTTGGGGAGTGGGCTGGGAGGGGGCACTGCTCTGACACCACCTACCCATCATGACCCAGGAAACCCAGATTAATAATGTTCCAGCTTCTTCAAAAGAGATTTCCATGGATCCTTCAGTGGCAAAGATGATGCTTCAGACACTGGGGCTTTGTCAGGCACTAGGATAAAAAACCCCTCCCTATGCAGTAGGACATTTATGCCATCTTTCTGAGCCTACCTGAAATTCCACTTATCAGGATTCTTTTAAAATAACAGGCATCGAGGTAGGTGGTGGTGGTTATACTGTGAGTCATCCACACCCTGGGTAACTTAATTTAATCTGATTTTTTCCCTGACACAAGGTTAGGAGTGGACATCCTCTGGAAGGCAACATATGGTCACTGGTGCCAAGGGAGTAACAATCATATCAGAACTTTACATCTGACTGTCCGTAAGAAGGTTAGTGTCTTCTCCTTGAGTCCCAAGATTTATTGCTTTCTTCACTACATAAGGAGCCTCCATGCCATGCCTAGTTTATCACCAACCTGAGGACCACTCTCAGGTGGCCCAGGTATGGTGGTCACTTACAACTGAAATCTGGGGTTTGCTGTCTTTATTTTTTCCCCAGAGAACCCTAGTTTCAGATTAAATTTTACACAAAATCAAATTGTATCAAACAGAGAACCTTCAGCTGTAAGGGGTGGGAGGTCTGAACTCTTCCCCAGGACCTGAAACTTCTGTGAATATAGAGTGTGAATCACTGCCTTGGAGGGAATCAGGGTTAAGAACCCAAAACAGTGGGTACTTCAAGGCCCAGTTAGGGATTTAACAAGAGCAAACTAACAACCCAGGTAGGAGTGAAATGGTCTAGTTGTTTGTGTCCTCCAGCTGCTCATCTGTTCCATCCTGAGTTAAAAAGCATCCTTTTCACTGCACACATGGCTTTCTACAGAATCTCTTCATGCCGTGACCAAGGACTGCTTGTAATGCAACTGAGAAAATAAGAGTATTTCCCAACACCATGTATTCCTTTGAGCCTCTTATAACGAGGGCAGCTTTCTAATTGTCACATTGGTTCCCTATAGGGATCTGTGCCAGTTAAGAGGATTCTGAGCTCTGGGAGAGTAGAATAGGGTGAGAAGGGCTTAGCCCTAAGCATCTCACATCTCTTTTGATTGTTTATTTTCCTCAAACCTAAAACATGTTTATAAAAGTAACATTGAACCTTAATTAACACATTACATTCAAGTGAATATATAGTTTAATTAGTACATAAGTATAATTTGACCCTGTCTGTATGTGTTTGATTTCAAACACAGGCATACGTGAAAGAATTTATTTAAAAATTCCTAAGTCTCTAAAGCCCATAATGAAAATACTAAGAGTTGTAGTTTTCTTGTTTTTCACTTATAATGGACATAAATAACACTCAGTGACTATAAAGATCTTGCATCTGCTCAAATATTCAACTCATCGGAACTTAAAGCTCACAGCACACAAATAACATTAAACTAATCTCAAAAGCTGTCAGATGAAATACCCAAAAAGTATTTTACTTTTATTACCTACAAGAACCATCTTCCTGGAAATGATTTCCTGCAGTGCATCTGACAACAGGGAGAGGGTAAGAGCCTTTGAGGAAGAGTCTGTATTAAACACTTTCAAGTCTGATAGCTTATCATTCACAGGAAATTCTTTAAAATTTCAGAATTGGAGATTTTTCTAGGATACGATCTAAAATTCCCTCCCTTTTCCTTCCATTGTTTCTCATACCTCTGTTATGGTCCATTGCATTGAATTATATTTTATGAGACTGCCTTTTCCCACTAGGTTGTCTGAGCGGGGCTCATAAGTGTCCTATCCCTGCGGCCTGGCCGGCGCATAGTGGCTTTACTGAAAGCATGATGTTTAAATTTTAAATGTTTACTCAAACTTTGAGCAGGACCTAAAGAAATACGACTTGAAAAATGAGATTTTATAACAACAACATAACAGAACTTAAACGTGTGTGTGTGTATACCTAGTGACTTAGAGTGGCTCAACACTGAGTGAATTACGTTTCCCATCACTCAGGATCGTTTTGGAACTCCTTGATTGTAGAGTCATAATTTTCATCCCATGTAAGAAAGTCAACCACTTTATTTTTTTAATAAAATCACACACTTTCATTTGTTTTTATTTTAAAATTAAAATTTGAGAAAAGGAAGAATCAAATACAAATACATGAGCTTTTCATGCTTGCAGTCTCATGTCTAGCCCACCTGCCAACCTTTTATAAGTGGGCATGAATGCATACCAAGCCTTGATGGTATCACATTCTCCAAGTTAAAGGATGCTGGTTTCTTTAATGTTCCCCTTATTGCCTAATCTTTTGCAGGAATATTCTCCTTTCCTCGCTGTGTGCAAAAGGACCTTTGCCCTGCATATGTGCTGCTCCAGCCCCATTTCCGGCTGAACCCATCGTCTGACTTCCTTGGGATCTGCACACTTGCTGTGTCCCCACTGGCACCATGATCAGCAGAACCACTTTCACCTCTCATTGGCTGCTGGTATCTACTCAGTGGCTTCTTCCTCACCCTGCTCTCGCTCCCCAACCCAGCCTCCAGGCCTGGACGTTCCGTGACTTAACACCTTCTATTCCCTTTGGACAAATCACACACAATCCCTAATGCCGCTGACAAGTTCCCCTGCTATCACTCTGACTTTGTTTTCCAGCTCTCTGATCTCTGCCTGTGCCTCCTCCCTTAAGGGTCTGTCCACAAGCTGTAATCTTATGGTGGCTGACCCCATCTTTTGGCTTAAACTAGTTTGTGTGGGTTTCTGTTACAACCGAGATCCTGAATGCATATATGACTAGAAGCCAAGTGTGTCCACTGGAATGATCATCTGTCCAGAGGCTCTGATGATGCTCAGCAGACAAAATAACCACTTCCTCTCTGTACCTGCACCACTCTGAGCTACCCTGGAGGGTCAAAACCTACCAAGCCTTGGCAAGTGGAGAGTTGCCCCTACCTGGGCGTGGGGAGTGTATCTAAGGTACAAAGATAAAAAAGCAATAAATATAATTTTGTCAAGGAATGTATAACAGCTGTTGTTTTAGGGAATAGCAAAGTACCGTATATAAAAATTAAGTCCATTATATTTTTTTCTCGCAGACATGGAATTGGGCTAAGTGTGATGCTTAAGTTCTTCTTCTGGGCTTTCCCTAGACCCATGGTTTTCCTTGGAGGTATGGGTGTGTCACCCAGGGGAGATCTGTCAATGTCTGGAGACATTTTTGGTTGTCCCAAATTGGGAGATGGGTATGTAACTGAGCAGGACGCTACGGGGCCTTCCTGGCACAGACCCTCCCACGTCCTCCCCCTGCTTCTTGTTTGCAGAAAAGTTTTAGTTTCCCAGGCCTCCCCTGAGTCACAAAAGCCTGGCTCAAGAATTAATGATTGAAAGAATGTGAACATCTAGTAACAAAAAAATAGCAGTTGGGCCAGGAAAACTCATAACAATTTAAACAGTAAATCAGCCATATAGCAATCACAGAATCTTTAGTTCCTCCCTGAAGGACACAGGTAACAGTCATGCACAGTCCTGAGTTGTTTTACAGATACTAAAACCCCCACCAAATGGACAAAGTTAACTACATGATGACCTTGAACACGTAGCCCCCAGACCAGCTGGAGCCTGAGAATTGATAACATTAACCCCTGTGACACCCCTATTACCATGAACCAATCAGAGAATTGTGCATGAGCTGGTCACACACCATGCAACTTCCCTTCCTCACCTTGCCTTTAAAAGGTCTTCCCAGAAACCCATCAGGGAGTTCTGTCCCTTGAGCACAAACTGCCCTGACTCCTTGCTTGGCACCTGCAATAAACACTGCACTTTCCTTCACCACAACCCAGTGTCAGTAGATTGGCTTTACTGCGTGCAGTCATGCAGACCCAAGTTTGGTTCGGTAATCAGCAAAAGCCAGGGATGCTGCAGCACATCCTACATTGCAGAGGACAGCCCCCAATAACACAGAAATGCCTAGTCCAAAATAATAGTACTCCTCTTGAGAAACCCTGCTCTAGACACGATATTTCCCCTCTGGAAACTGCTATTTCCTTTATTTCCAGATTCCACCTTACTAATCCTTAAAATGTAATGGAAAGATAACAGAATTGGTAATGAAAGTCCTAATTTTTCTGCTGTGAAAGTAACAATGAATAACACAGATCATGATTCCTTGTAATTATCCAATAACGCAAAATGAGGAGAGGCAATGATTCCTTTCTTTATTAATTTAAAATAGACAAGTAAGGCATGAACACATTCTCCTAGTAAAACAATTTAAACATTACAGATAAAAATAGAGTTTCCCTAGCAACCACCTCCCTTTGCCCTCAGAAATAACCATTTCAGTTTATTCTCAGTTTGGTTTGTATTTTTCTGTGGTGATAACACAAATTTCCTGCCCTCCTTAAACTGTTTATCTCAGCAATCTGGTGGGAGTAAAATAATATTTCTTGTTGCTTAACTTGCATATTGTTAATTACAGGTAAAATTGAGTATATGATCGTTGACTCTTTATTTCCTCTGAGAATTGCTTTTTCATTTCCTTTGCTCATTTGTATCACTATATACGCATGACAATTACATGCGTATGTACTGCAAGTAGTCTCTCCCAGACTCTCTCTGGGGAAAAAACATCTCTCTTCTTTGCTTATATTTTATTTTTGTTACAGTCTCTTGGACAGAAGCTTTCAATACTGATAAGTCAAATTTGCCAAGTGTTTCCCTTCAAGGTATAGCTTTTGTGTTTTGTTTAAGAAGGTCTTCCCAAATCGGTGATTTCCAAAACTGCCCCCAACTCTAAAATTCATTCTTTCAGAGTGCAGGCCTCCTACTATTCAGACAGCTCCTCCAATTCAGGGAGCCCAGGATGCAAAACCCAGCCCCTCCGACAACTGCACACAGAGCTGCACAGCTCACCAAGCCCCAAGCCAAAGCATTAACTCCCTTTCTCCCAAATGCTCCTCCCCTGAGGCCCACATCATAAGTCAATCTTGACCCCTCCTTTTCCCCACCCCCGCTTTTTTTTTTCATAGTGACTTGTACATATGTAGCAACAACATCATTTGTCACACTTCTTGCAGTCCCATAAAAATTAGTGTTTGGACAGTCATAACCTGACAATGTGGGAATCCTGCTACCATCTCTCCCAGCTTTTACTCACATACGGAAAGGAGAAAAAAATGACAAACATTAACTAAAAGGATGCTTATAATATGATACAGTGTCACTTATATGTACCACAACATATTACTTGGGTTAACATGAAACTCTCATAGACAGTTTGTGCGGTTGTCATTTTTTGCCTTCCACATCCTTCCCACAGTCAGTGGTTTTGTCTGGATAGACAGAGCCAACATAGTTATATTTGAAACATTCAGAGACACAGAAACTAATACTTAGCTACAATCCTTGATTTTCCTGAGACCTCGAAGCTCAGTGAGAAAAACTCAAATCCTATACCCTTCAATTAAGCTAAAGCCTTATGGAGACATGGCTGATGAAACAGGATAGGCATGCAAGGTCATGGCCAAGATAAAATCATCACAAGTTGTTAATTAGATAGAAAGACACGACTTCACAAGAGTGCTTGGACATTGGAAAGAACTAGTTGTGTTCTCATCTTTTCACAGAAATCTTTCTAAAATAGATTTACACAAAGGTGCTGTTTGAAACAATGAATTCGCTGATGTTTGAATGGGCTTTCAGTTACTTTGATGTGTTTTTGCTCTGAGAACCCTTCCAGGCCCACTCCCACTTCTGCCACCAAGTTCTTTTGATCCTACCTTCTAATGGCCACCACTTTTTTTTTTTAATTAAAAAAAATCTATTTATTTGGCTGTGCTGGGTCTTAGTTGCGGCATGTGGGATCTTCACTGTTGTGTGTGGGATCTTTGTTGTGGTGTGTGGGATCTAGTTCCCTGACTAGGGATCAAACCTGGGCCCCCTGCATTGGGAGTGCAGAGTCTTAACCACTGGACCACCGGGGAAGTCCCTGGTCACCACTTCTCGTCCCCTCTCTACACCTGGGCTGTCACCCCTGGCTTCTCACTGCCCATACTCTCCTCCTAGATACACAGCTGGCTCTCAGCTGACCCTCCTTCCTCCAGCCTCATCCCCTTTTAGCCTATCTTCCACCAGGAGGATGCCTGACAGCTCTCACCAGCACCTGAGTTTGATCCTTTGACTCTTCCACTCTTTAAAGTCTTTCCATCGTTTCCTCTGAATAAAGGTGAAACTCCTTGGCACAACACAAAACGTTCTGACGGTCTTGCCGCTGCCTACCCGACCAAGCTGATCTCTGGCCACCATCCTTCCCTCCCCGCCTTCAGCTATACTGAGCCACATGCAGGGCTCCAAACAGACCCTGCTCTGTCTGCCTGGAACCGTCCCCTCCAGGTGCAGCTCAGGCCTCAGGGCCCAGGAACCTGCCCTTCTCTGAACCTACCCTCTCCCTCCCCAGCAAGTCTGAGGTAAGTGCCCCCCTCTTAGGCACACCTCAAAGTCCTTATGCTCACCTCTACCTGGCACACAACATACTGTTCAATAACTGTACGTTTCCTTGTCTCTCTCTCACACAGGCAGGACATCTAATTGTATTCTGGATAATTACTATTCCTTTAGTCAGTGGACACTCATGAATATGATCTTTGTGCAATGCAAGGTGTAAGACACTGGGGGCACCAGGCAAAAGTGAACCGGGTCCAGATCCTGCCCTCAGGACATGTACACAAATCTATATATAAAAATAAACTAGCTAGAAATTGACAAAGGCCCAAAGAGAACTACAGACCACATGGCATGAGGGTTCAAAGAAAGGAAGACTAACTTTACCAGTAGGGGGTAGGGGTGGCAGTGGGAACATGTGATGTGTGAGTATTTGGGAGCCGTGGCTTTGGAGTGCCGTAGGCTGGTTCAAATCCCAGTTACAACATTTCTTTCCTAGCAAGTCACCTGACCTCTCCAAGACTCAGTGTTTTCATCTTTTAAATGGGGTGGGTGATCACAATAGTACCTGTTTCTGAAGAATGTTTAAGACTTAAATGAGATAATGCTAGCAACACTCTTAGCACAGCGCTAGCCATAAAGTGAGGGATAAAAGTGTTAGAGAGAGTGGCATATGAGCTAGGACTTAAATGACAGAAAACACCTAGATGTGTAGACAGCAAATTTTGTGAAGACTGTATTTCTAATCCATAAGCGTTCATCCTTCTTTTTAAACTTTCCTCCCTCATTCTGCCTAAACACACTCTTATTGAAACCTGCCTACCCAAGCTCTCGCTCCCTCCCCTTGTAGGTGCCTCCCTATAATATCTTCCCAGGTCCTTCTAGAATCTGATTATCTGAATCTCTTCCAACCTCTTCCCATCTGTAGTGGACTGACTAGTGTGCCCCCAAATTCATGTCTTCTTGGAACCTCAGAGTGTGACCTTACTTGGAAATTGGGTCTCTGTAGATGAATTAACTAAAGATCTCTAGATGAAATCAACCTGGATTTAGGGTGGATTCTAAATCCAATAGCTAGTGTTCTTATAAAAGGGGAAGTGCCCCCAAAGACACAGGGAAGAAGGCCATGTGAAGACAGAGGCAGTGATTGGAGTGATGTTGCCATAAACCAAAGAACGCCTGGGGGCCCCAGGTGCTGGAAGACAATATAGCAGGATTCGCCCCTACAGCCTCTGGAGGGAGCACGGCCCTACCCATACTTTGATATGAGACTTCTGGCCTCCAAAACTGTGAGAGAATAAATTCCTCTTGTTTTAAGACACCATATTTGTTATACAGCCCTAGGAAACGAATCCACCGTCCATCAGAGTGTAATCACCAGGATCTTTCTGAAACACCCCTCTCTAATCACGCCTCTTGCCTGTCTAGCATCCTTCAGCGGCTGCCCAGAACTCTGGCCTTCCTATCGGGCCATTTCTGAACTCTGCAGATGCTCCTGTCATCACTCTTGACCAGACACGCTTGTGCTGCCTTTCCTGGCCCCACCACCCAGCCTGGCATCTGGTAACTTCTACCCTTCTCTAAGATCAAGAAATCTGGGTATACATCTGAAGAAAATACTAATTCGAAAAGACACACGCATCCCAATGTTCCTAGCAGCATTATTTACAATAACCAAGATATGGAAGCAACCTAAGCATCCATCAACAGATGAATGGATATGTGTGTGTGTGTGTGTGTGTGTGTGTGTGTGTGTACACATACATACAATGGAATACTGCTCAACCTAAAAAAAAAAGAATGAAATTTTACCATTTGCAACAACATGGATGGACCTTGGGGGTATAATGCTAAGATTATAAGACAATAGAGAAATAAGACAAAGAGAAAGACAAATACTCTATGTTATCCATGGAATCTAAAGCGTCAAACAAATGAATGAATAAAACAAGAAAGAAACAGACTCACAGATATGAAGAACAAACTAGTGGTTACGAGTGGGAGAGGGAAGAGCAGAGGGGCAAAACAGGGGTAGGGGATTAAGAGATACAAACATATAAAATAGGGCTTCCCTGGTGGCACAGTGGTTGAGAGTCCACCTGCCGATGCAGGGGACACGGGTTCGTGCCCCGGTCTGGGAAGATCCCACATGCTGCGGAGCAGCTAAGCCCGTGAGCCATGGCCGCTGAGCCTGCACATCCAGAGCCTGTGCTCCGCAACGGGAGAGGCCACAACAGTGAGAGGCCCGCGTACCACAAAAAAAAAAAAAAAAAAGAACGAAAAGAAAAAGAGATACAAACATATAAAACAGATAAGCTACAAGGATATATTGTACAGCACAAAGAATATAGCCAATATATTGTAATAAATTTAAATAGAGTATAATCTGTAAAAATATTGAACCACTCTGTTGTACACCTGTAACTAATATACTATTGTAAATCAACTATACTTCAATTAAAAAAAATTGAAATGAACACCTCCACTCAACACAGAATGACTACAGAACCATTAAGGCCATTCACCTTAATCCCTTATTACTCTCTAATGGGCAAAGGCTCCTACTATACTTTCTCTCAAGTAACTAACCATCTATAATAATCTATAAAACATAATCTGAAATGTAATACACAATCTGTAATGTGAATTAAACAATTATTAACATTTTTTGGCAAAGGAAAGCTTTTTTAAAAAAAAAATGTGGTTAACTGCCATCCTTTCTAAAAATATCAATAATAATGAAGATTTGGCTCAGACGTCAACTTCCCCAGGCAACCTTCCCTCGCGCATCTCTGCCTTGCAGTTTGATTAGGTGTTTGTTTTATTTTTTTTAACATCTTTATTGCAGTATAATTGCTTTACAATGGTGTGTTAGTTTCTGCTGTACAACAAAGTGAATCAGTTATACATAAACATATATCCCCATATCTCCTCCCTTTTTTAGACTAGATAACGTTATATCCTGGGCAGCTTCTAGCTTAACACTTAGCATATTAAAATCATCCGATTCCTTGCCAATCTCCTTCACCAGATTGTAAGGCCTGTGCCCATGTACCATTCATCTCTGTGTCCCAGTGACTGTAAATGTGCTTTGAACCATGTGGGTGCTCTTAAACACTGGTTGAAAAACTGAATGAATGAATGGACAAGGAGTTAGAAGGGAGGTCTCCTTTTGGGACCAGAATCTCAACACATGCCAGTGGCTTATAACATGGTTTCTTACCTCTGGCACAATTGATTGGTAGACATAGTCTCTAACTTTATTTGTCTGAATATAAAGCTCATAACATGTCTTCATAACTGCTGGCATGATTGATTGATAGGGAAACCACTACCAAAAGAGTTAAATGATTATACTACGTTCACAATGCTTGTCTGTGGATTAAAAACTTCAAAGAAATGCAAAAAATTCTGTACAGGAAAGCCATGTCCTTTCCAAACACACAAAGAGCAAGAGGAAAAACACTCCAATGTTCTCAAAGTAATCTAAACTTCACAGAATAAAACTCTTATACCTTTATGGATAATTGAGTTGTTATTAATAACCTGTGATAGTGAAAGAAGACTGGATGTCAGAAGATGCTTTATTCACACACACACACACACACACACACACACACACACACACACGTTTCCAAAAGTCCAGGCTCCTTGAAATTATTTTCTAATTTTGTAACCTCGTGATATGTATATTCTAACATAATTCATACACAGTGTATTAAAATTAGAAATTTCATATAAGTGGCTACCAATGTGTTTTGGAAATCTCCAACTCTGGACACATGAGTCTTTGAAAACTTCGGAAAAGGAAAAAAATATACATATTAATTTTATATATACACACATATATACACAATAAACATCACAAACAGTTCAGGAATGACCTGTAGTCACACTTGAAATACGTGCCAGTGAAAAATGAAAATCCTTCATTTTCATTATTTAGGGACTGAGAAACCCTTGACGTTAAAGCCAAACTTCAAACTAATTTATGGTATTTCTGAAAAAGTGGAAAGGTTCCAAAGCAGGTGAGTGGTTAAAAATAGACATATATTCCCAGCTCACAGATGGGAAGGGGCCAGTTCTTTCTTCTGCTACCAACCAGGAGTCCCCACTCCTAAGACACCCCCTGATAATGAGTTCTTATTGTCATGACCCGCGGACTGTGTGACAGCATCTAAATAAAGCAGCAGGTAAGTGCTGCTACACTCTCGGCATCTTTTGTGACTCTGTAAAGAAGGGTCTGTGCCTGTCCCCCAACTCTACCACACTAGGGCGTGCTTTCTCCTCCTCCACCCTCCTCCATCACTTCTTCTCCCTCCTTCCACGCTAGGCTCAGCCAAGGTCACCAGGCTGAGCCAAGGTCGGCACGTGAGGAGACCCTGGGGGCCGGCTCCCCCTCTGTGCAAATGGAAACGAAATGTGCCTCACTGTTCAGAAATGGGCTTCCACCTTTGGCTGTTGCTGTACTTTTTGTTAGATGGCTCCACTCTTTTTTTTTTAAGTAACTGAGGTATAAATCAATCATAAAAACAAACGAGAAATAGTGAATGGCAATGGAGCAGCCATTCTTCCTCCTGCCTTCGCTGCCAAATCCCTGTCTCCAGTCCTTGCAGACAAGATGCCCACGCTGACTGCCCCTTACAGCCCAGCCTGGTCCGTGGCCTCCCTTCCAGGAAGGGAAAGACAACCCAGAGCATGTGCGAGTCCACGGGTCAGTGGTGACCACAGCAAGCTCAGGGTTGGCTGGCCGGTGGCCTTGACCTTCAGATGGGAGATCCAGAGCTTGGTCACGGTGGGTTAGGGATGCAGACTGGAGCAGTGCCTGCTTCCATCTCCCGACTCTTTCTGGCACCTCCCTCCACACAGAACGAGGGAGGTGGCTGGCAGACAGACCGCAGTCCTGTCGCTGCACACAGGACAGGAGTGGGTGTGTGTGTGTGTCTCCTTTCCATATCTGGTTCACAGCCCTCCCCAAGACCATATCTATTTGGTATCCCCAAACCAATGACAAATCTGATGGCCTTTGCATTCTTTCTCCAATAGCTTGGCAATGGAAGGAAACTGCTCTGGAAACTCAGCTGGGTTTTTTTGCTTTCTCTAAACTGGGATCCCTTCCCAAGGGACAGGACACAGTAGATGGCTTCGAGATTGTTCTCTAACTAACCTGAGCCACCTCACTCCTGGTCTACTTCCTCCCCTGCCTTTGCATGTGCAGGTCACAGGGGAGGCTGGATGGCGTCTGTTACTGTGCTGAACGGTCCTGGTTACCAATACAGGACTTGGAATCTACCAAATGGGACTCTCCCACCTACTGCTCACATGACCTTGGGCAAGTTCCTTAACTTCTCTAAGACTATAAGACAACACTAATAATAGTTGCTTCCTCACAGACCCGGATTAGCTGAAGTGTTGCTAGTACAGTGAGTCAGAACAGTGCCTGGCACATAACAAGTGCTCCATAAATTATAGCTGCTATTATCGCATTACTATAACAGTCATATGGGATCTTTGTTGATAGAGACCACTAACTCAGCAGAAAGTGGCATCCCGAGGATAACCAAGTGAGACCTCACTCAGTTTCCTTTTCTCCCCACAAGATCTCCTGGCTTATTGCCATAGTGGCATGAATGGTGGTCCCCCAAACAGATATGTCCAAATCCTAATCATGGGAATGGTGAGTGTGACCATATTGGGGGAAAGGGTGCACATGTAATTAAGTTAAGGATCTTGAAATGAGAAGAACATCCTGGATTATCCAAGTGGGCCATAATCCAGTGACAAGTGTCCTTGTAAGAAACACATGGAGGAGGAACAGAAGAGGAGGCAATGTGACCACGAGATAGACATGAAATTGATGCAGCCACCAGCCAAGGAACTCTTAAAGCCACCAGAAGTGACAAGAGGCCAGGAACTGATTCTCCCCAGAGACTTGGGAGGAAGCACAGCCCTGTGACACCTTGATTTCAGACTCCTGGCCTCCAGAACTTTGAGAGGATACATTTCTGTCATTTTTAAGCCACCAAGTTTGTGGTCATTTATTCTGGCAGCCACAAGAAACCCATACCCTTCTATGTGCTTTAAATTATCTTGGATTTATTTTTTATTTCCTTTTAAAAGTTTAATTTGTTTTGTAAAACAAAATGAAGCAAACAAAAGCTAGCCAAAAGCGATTCAATCATAAAAGAGGTAAACATCCTAATCGATAAAACTTGACGTTCGCTGAAATGGACATCCAACTGTCTGTGGTGTTTAATAACATGGAATCACTTTTCTCCTTCCATCGTTTATGAAAAAAGAGAGATCACAGAGCAAGTGACAGCTGGTTCCATCACATTTGCATATTCGATAAAGACAAATGGGCTTCGCAAGCTGCACGCAGATGAAGGGCAGAGGCATTTCCCAAGGAACTACCAGGAGGTGGAGGGTAGCTGCACTCATAATTTAGAGGACACACACGCACGCAAGCCACACAACAAACAAGCTTTGTACAGTAATGAATAAAGGGAACTAGGGCAAGGAGAAAAATGAAAGGAAGATTTTACAACATAAACTTAATTAGCCAGGAATAACAGAATCACTGGATCTTAGTGACACGGGGACCTCACCCTCCAAGAGAATGAAGGTAGTAATCACCTCCACAAAACCCACTGACAGCTATCCTTCAGCCTCTGCTTGAATACTTCCAGGAACAGGGAGTTTACTACCTCACAAGCCTGCATTACCTGAAAGCTGTCTTTGAAAGTTCCTTCTTAATCAAAACAAGATAAAATATATCTCCCTACATCATTCATCCACTGGTGATGGTTTCGATTTAAGAACTTTACAGATTTTTGCATTAGTTCATTGAACAGATAGTGACCAGGCCTATGGGGCAAGCACTATAATACACGAGGATCTAGAGGCTCCAGAACCAGTCTGCTCTCAGGGCTGGGCCAGTCACACAGGGTGAGGCAGGTAGGGAGCAGAAGGGACAGGGCAGCACTGCTCACACAGTTATGACAGGATATCTGAGAGGGGAAACCAGCCTGAAGGAGGAGATTAACAGAGAGTTTCCTGCAAGAGGGAGCCCATTAGTTGAGTCCTTAAAGTTGATTAAGTCTCAGCCTGATGAAGGGAGTGTGTATATGTGTTTTTGTGTATCTGTGTGTGTGCGTAGAAAACACAGGGCGCCTCTTGGCAGGAGAGGGTCCAGGCTTTCAATCGCTGAGTCAAATATTTTTGAGCCCACCTATATGTGCTGTTTTCAAAGCTGAGGATACACAGAGAAGGAAATAAAACACCCAAGCCTCATGCAGCTTCCATTCTGGTAAAGGACACAGACAATAAATTAAATTGTTGACAAAAGGGACAAAAACAAAATAACCAAGAAAATATATTGTCTATCTGGTGATGGCAAGTGCAATGGAATAAAATGTAAAGCAGAAAAAGGGACCAGAGAGTATTTGGGTGGAGAGGTTGATAATAAATAGGACGTGCTTAGCTGAGCAGAGCGAACCAGGGAGAAGTCCAAGGAAAACCATGTGCTGACTATTCTCTCCTCCAAGCCCCCAGGCTGGCCCTCAGCACATCTGACAGTGTCTAGCCAACCTTCCCTTCATCAGCTCGCTCTTCTCATTCTCAGGCTAAGTCTAAAACGTTATTGATATGAATACCATTAAACAGAATAATGAGAAAATAATTGTATAATAACATTTAAAAAAACCCAAAGTAATCTCAAAAGACAGTATCATAGAAACCAATAAATAACTGCACCTTTTGGGAAAGTGACACTAAATTAAATTATTTTGTCACCCTTCATGCCCAATCTTCATTCTCCATCAGTCAGGACAAACAGCCCCACCTGGACCCGGCAAGAGAGACCCCTGCCCTGGACCCCAAGCTTTCAAAGGCCCTGCCAACCCCTCCAGCCCTGCATCGCCCCCTGCCCTGGGTCAGGGGACACACACACCAGGAGCCCACATCCCCTCAAGAAAACTGCTGATACAGAAGGAGAAATTAGCTATATAATTGAGGGAAAGACAAGTTACAAAAATTAAATAAGGTAAATAAATTGGATAAGGTAAACAAAACAAATGAAATCAATGGACAAAGGGGCAGAACCCTGGACTGGAACAGTTGAAGTGTTGAAACTCATGAAAGAAAGAACTTGTTATTGAGGTGAAATTTGACACAATTTTTTGGCTTCTCTGAGGTGAGACAAAATAACATTTTCTTTGGAAGTAGTAAGCCATTATAATTGCTAAAGATATTTGGGGAGGGGGGAAAGAAACAAAATCAATGAAATGTATTAAAACATTTTAAATGTCAGTTAATTAAAAGTGAGACAGGTTCGACAAATCAATGGAACAAAAAGAAATTCTAAGAACAAACCCTACTACGTTTAAGACCTTGTAGTTGATAGAAGTGGCATTTCCAAATAATGGAGCATGGATGTATTATCCAACAAGTGGTTCTAGGACATTTATGGGGGGAAAACTATATGTCTTCTCAAAATAAAGTCTAAGCATTGAAACATAAAAAGAAATCAACAAAAGTATTAGTGAAAAACACAGAGAGATAATTACATCCTGTTGGGGGTAAAGGTGGTTTTTGTTTTCTAACCATAAGGCTAAAACCCAACACCATAAAATGAAGGATTGATAGCTCTAAGAAAGGAAAAAATTCTTTGAAAAATAATCATAAACAAAATCTAAAGCCAAACATGAAACGGGGAAATTCTGAAAACATATATAAGACAAAGGTTGATATTCATTATAAATAAAGAGTATCTGAAATTATAAAACAAACAGACACCCAGAAAAATGGGCAAAGGTCATGAAGTTGCCACCCAAAAATCAATAAGTGCAGAGGGACAAAAGCATATGAAAAACCGATTAATCTCACTGGTTACCAAAATAACTTGAAGTTAAACAATAGTTTCATTTTCTCATGTATCAATTGGCGGGGATTTTAATGAATGATAAAATGCTCTACTGTATTTGCAAAGATACACAGAAATGCATACTTTCTTATATATCGGTAGGATTTTAAGTTTATAAAAACTTTCTGATGGGCAACCTGGCAGTAAAGACCAAAAAAAAATTTGCATACACATGGACCCAAGTTCTGCTTTTAGGAAAATTTTTGAAGGAAACTAACAGTTCTGTGTGTAATTTACCTAAAAGGATATAAATGTCAGAGTTACTTGATAAGGGAAAATGGATGGTTAAGTAAACTGTCAGATTCACACAGTGGAACAAATGTTTAGTGCAATGGTTATCAAAACGTGGTGCCTCCAAGGAACATCTGGGAACTTGTTAAAAATACAAGTTCTCTGGCTCTTCCCAGACCTATTGATAGGGAGAAGTCCAAGGAAAACCATGTGCTGACTATTCTCTCCTCCAAGCCCCCAGGCTGGCCCTCAGCACATCTGACAGTGTCTAGCCAACCTTCCCTTCATCAGCTCGCTCTTCTCATTCTCAGGCTAAGTCTAAAACGTTATTGATATGAATACCATTAAACAGAATAATGAGAAAATAATTGTATAATAACATTTAAAAAAACCCAAAGTAATCTCAAAAGACAGTATCATAGAAACCAATAAATAACTGCACCTTTTGGGAAAGTGACACTAAATTAAATTATTTTGTCACCCTTCATGCCCAATCTTCATTCTCCATCAGTCAGGACAAACAGCCCCACCTGGACCCGGCAAGAGAGACCCCTGCCCTGGACCCCAAGCTTTCAAAGGCCCTGCCAACCCCTCCAGCCCTGCATCGCCCCCTGCCCTGGGTCAGGGGACACACACACCAGGAGCCCACATCCCCTCAAGAAAACTGCTGATACAGAAGGAGAAATTAGCTATATAATTGAGGGAAAGACAAGTTACAAAAATTAAATAAGGTAAATAAATTGGATAAGGTAAACAAAACAAATGAAATCAATGGACAAAGGGGCAGAACCCTGGACTGGAACAGTTGAAGTGTTGAAACTCATGAAAGAAAGAACTTGTTATTGAGGTGAAATTTGACACAATTTTTTGGCTTCTCTGAGGTGAGACAAAATAACATTTTCTTTGGAAGTAGTAAGCCATTATAATTGCTAAAGATATTTGGGGAGGGGGGGAAAGAAACAAAATCAATGAAATGTATTAAAACATTTTAAATGTCAGTTAATTAAAAGTGAGACAGGTTCGACAAATCAATGGAACAAAAAGAAATTCTAAGAACAAACCCTACTACGTTTAAGACCTTGTAGTTGATAGAAGTGGCATTTCTAAATAATGGAGCATGGATGTATTATCCAACAAGTGGTTCTAGGACATTTATGGGGGGAAAACTATATGTCTTCTCAAAATAAAGTCTAAGCATTGAAACATAAAAAGAAATCAACAAAAGTATTAGTGAAAAACACAGAGAGATAATTACATCCTGTTGGGGGTAAAGGTGGTTTTTGTTTTCTAACCATAAGGCTAAAACCCAACACCATAAAATGAAGGATTGATAGCTCTAAGAAAGGAAAAAATTCTTTGAAAAATAATCATAAACAAAATCTAAAGCCAAACATGAAACGGGGAAATTCTGAAAACATATATAAGACAAAGGTTGATATTCATTATAAATAAAGAGTATCTGAAATTATAAAACAAACAGACACCCAGAAAAATGGGCAAAGGTCATGAAGTTGCCACCCAAAAATCAATAAGTGCAGAGGGACAAAAGCATATGAAAAACCGATTAATCTCACTGGTTACCAAAATAACTTGAAGTTAAACAATAGTTTCATTTTCTCATGTATCAATTGGCGGGGATTTTAATGAATGATAAAATGCTCTACTGTATTTGCAAAGATACACAGAAATGCATACTTTCTTATATATCGGTAGGATTTTAAGTTTATAAAAACTTTCTGATGGGCAACCTGGCAGTAAAGACCAAAAAAAAATTTGCATACACATGGACCCAAGTTCTGCTTTTAGGAAAATTTTTGAAGGAAACTAACAGTTCTGTGTGTAATTTACCTAAAAGGATATAAATGTCAGAGTTACTTGATAAGGGAAAATGGATGGTTAAGTAAACTGTCAGATTCACACAGTGGAACAAATGTTTAGTGCAATGGTTATCAAAACGTGGTGCCTCCAAGGAACATCTGGGAACTTGTTAAAAATACAAGTTCTCTGGCTCTTCCCAGACCTATTGAATCACAAATTCTCGAGGGTTATGCCCAGCGATCTCTGTTTTAAGAAACATTCCAGGTGATTCTGATGTGTGTACACTACAGTTTGAGAACCTCTCGCTGTGTGTAAATCAAAGGTTTTAGGAGGAACAGGATGGGACACTCAAATTGGGTAGTTTGAAGAATTTTTAAAAGGGACCATTTACAAAAGTGAGCTAACCACAAGAGGTGGTGCTGAGAGTGATAAGAGCGGGGCTGCATTCTTACGCCTGGAGGGGATGTAGCTAGACCCAGAGAGAGGTAGCTGGATGGGAATGACTATGACCTAGATGGGGGCCTCAGCAAACCCCCAGGGACCCCATAGCAGGGTAGCAGTAGAAAAAATACCTCTGCCTTGCTTGCCTTCCTCTTGCTGATCTCCTGCTGGGGGTCCCCACTGGATGAACCCAGAAGGCAGGGGGGCCCACTGATGTGGTCCACTCCAGCAAGTCCCCAGGCACAGGCAGGATGCAAGGGTAGAGGAGGGCTTGGAGGGGCAACTGAAGATACACAGCACATGCAGCCGTGGAAAAGGATTATGCAAAATATTCACGTGGAAGGTATTTATGAAATATCAAATTTTTGAAAAGCAGAAATATGATCCCTTTTTCATTAAATATATATATCATACATATTTTGTGTATACCCACACATATACATGAAAAAGTGCTTGCAGGACATCTACCAAGTATTAATAGTAGTTATTTCTAGGTCTTGAGATAATGAGTAAGTTCTTATTACTTGATTGTTTTTACTTGTCTCTGTTTCCTTGTTACTTGATTCTTTTTACTTGCCTATAGTTTCTAAAAGTTCTATAATAAACATGTAAGAATAAAAGTTAAGGCACTCAAACAAAATCATGAATAAAGGAATCTCAAAGAACCTTAGAAAACCTGTATGTTTTTCTAATCCTGACTTTATTGTTTATGAATAATACACACCCATATGAGTCAACATTTATTGCCTTTTAACTTTAAGGAATGCTGGAAACAATGTGACTATAGAAAGAGAAAAGGTAATGAGTAACAGTATGAATTAGTGCTGTTTAATAAAATTTCTTGAGTGACTACTATACATAAAGCATGTAAACACAGTGCTTCCTGCCTCAACTTAATCAATCCTCACAAGAAGCTTCAAAGACGGGAGCTTTACTTCTACTGCATAGATAAGAAAACTAAAAGTCTTACACATGAGAGTAACTAGCCTAAGACTTCACATCTTATCAGTGGGGGAGCAAGCATCAGATCAGAAAAAGGCCAAAATCTGTGCTCTACATATCTGCGGATGCGAGTGAATTTGATTTTTAAAAGAACATATCAATTCTATCCTTATAAAAGTAAACCCTGTAACAGAGCAGTTCACTGCATAATTTCACACAGTAATTAATTAGCTTAAGAGCAGATAATGGTTTCATGTTGAGGTAAGTGAAAATTATTACTTTAATGGTCCAGAGAAAATTTATATATCAAATATGAAAACATTTCCATTTTTTCTGACTCCAGTCTTAGTACAGCCAGAGGAATGAATCTGCTGATAAAATATCTTCTGAGTATTTGACAGAAGCTACTGGTAATTTGTTTTCAACTATGAAACTATGAGTTTAAAGATGTTTAATTCAAGCCACTGTACCTGAAGCAACACCTTCCACAACTTTTAATCCATCCTATAAATGTTAGACTTATTGTACGTACATAGGCTGACTGGCTCCTTTTTGTGCATCTACCTCTCCTATTTGAAGGTAAACTCCTCTGAAGTAAAGATGCATATTTTACTAGCACGGGCCTCTGCTATGCCTAGCACAATGCCCATTGTGAATGGGTGTGTATTAGCTGTGAATGAACGTGCATCAGTGAGGACAGGCTAAATCACACTGTGGTAACAAATAAGATGCAACCCCAGGTCTCATTGGCTGAATCCAACCAAAGTGTCTTTTCTGAATCACACTGCATGTCAAATCTGGGTTGGCAGGGGAGGTCTCTGTATCAGGAACAGACACTGATGGTAGCTTCCAAGTGACACATGCTTTCCCAAATACCTCTGGGTGGAAGAGAATGTGGTGAAGAGCCTCCTAAATCTCCCCCTAGAGGTAATGCCTATCACTTCCTCTCACATCCCATTGGCCAGTGTAAGTCATATGGCTACACCTAACTTCCGTGGGCAGGGAAGTACAATCCTACCCCAAGCCTGGGAGATGGAAAGCAAGAAATATCTGATGACTATATTAAGGACTGCCACAAAAGGTTTCAAGAATGAATCGTGAAGTTGTTAGTTAGTATTTGTTAATACATTTCCTCACTGGTGATGGTTTACAATGTCAGTTTATCATTTTAGGTATTAACAAGACCAAACAGAGAAACAGATAAGTTTTATATACCTCCCTGACACTACAGTTGTATCACTGCTGAACTATCTATTACTGATACTTCATCATGTGTGGCTAATTCATATTTATTATAAATTTTATTCCCTAGTTTCATCTTTCCATACAAAGACAAAGAAATAAAGACAAAAGAAATAACCATTGATTAGTAATGGCCAATAAGAAAGATGAGAGAAGAAAAAATGGCTTGAGGGCGCCCCATAATTCATTCACTTGATTCAGTGAACATCTACTGAGACGTGATACCTGAGAGATGCTAGGGTTATGAGGATGACTAAGCCATAGATTCTGGCCTCAGGCTGAAGGAAAGTGCACCAAAATATTAGAGTGTTGGAATGAATAAAATTTTTTCTTTATATGGTAGTCTTTCATGTATTAGACTTTTGATATCATGTGTTTCTTTTATAACTTTGTTAAAAAGTAATTTTTAAAGAAAACCTCTCTAATTATCTATCCTTTTCATCAGAGTTCAGAATTGGTATAATTTACTTTCCCTAATTAAGTGTTCTTAGGTACTTGACTGCAGCTGCTAATTTTCTTCTTTTCTAGCTGTCTCTACCTTCATTCTGGATTTAATGTTTTAAACACTTAAACAAGAAAGGGACAAGTGAAATGTTTCTTGCCAGTTCAAGTGGCTTCATCCATGAATAAAAGACTGTACTGAGGGTTTCCCTGGTGGTGCAGTGGTTAAGAATCCGCCTGCCAATGCAGGGGACATGGGTTCGAGTCCTGGTCCGGGAAGATCCCACATGCTGTGGAGCAACTAAGCCCGTGCGCCACAACTACTGAGCCTGTGCTCTAGAGCTTGTGAGCCACAACTACTGAGCCCGCATGCCACAACTACTGAAGTCCATGTGCCTAGAGCCCGTGCTCTGCAACGAGAGGCCACCGCACTGAGAAGGTCACGCACCGCAGCAAACAGTAACCCCCACTCGCCACAACTAGAGAAAGCCCACGCGTAGCAACGAAGACCCAACGCAGCCAAAAAGAAATAAATTCAATAAATTAATTTTTTTAAAAAGGACTTTATTGAGCACATGCTTCTTCTGTTCATTCATAAATTTATTAAACATCACACCCGTGAGATGATGCCAGGCACACAAGGTTGGCAGGACCTATCTGAGCACAACAAGCCAGTGAGCGCAAGGGCTGCTACCAAGTCCATTTCATAAAACAGGTGTTTGTTGTATCCCATGATAAATGCCTGCTAGCTTTTATTATCTTGGAGATAATAAAAATTATCATAAAGAGCAAAACAATACTCAACGAATATATGAATACAGACTCATAGGAATACAGACCCAATAAATCTATCAACCAGCATGTTTAAATTATCTTCACACATTTAAATAATATATATTTACAATTCTTTTGCCAAAATACAATTCAATTTCCGTAAACACTGCATAGCCATTTTTAATAAACTCAGATTTCTTAAAACATAGATTTGTTTTCCCTGTTCGCTAATTTTACTTTACACTTTCTATGTGTTCTTTTCATGCTGTGTTTTATCAAAAAAAAAATGTCTCTAGTGAGTTCTAAACTTTTTTTGGTGCCAAAGTCCTCTTTGTTTTTCCCATTTCCAATTGCCGTGGATCCTAACTGGCTTGGTGAGTTCTTTGTTTATTGTTTAGTTAAAACAATTTTATGTCCTTGAGGACATTTGAAAGAGCTGTTAAGTTTGACATCAGTACAGCACATCTTCATAAGGATGTTTACACTGATGTGCAGTTACACACTTTGTACAAACTTTCCTGTACGTTATCTCATTTGGTAGAGCAACGTACAGGTTTGTTACTTTGAAGGTTATGCCACCAGTTAACCAGCCACCCAGAGGCTGTTAGGTACATGGATATACTTCATGGTTTGAAAACAAAAGGCAGACTCACTAAGGACTTCAAGCCACAGCCTCTGGTTTGCAGTCTGTACCCCTTAGAAGGTCATGCAAAATACAAACTCCTCCAGAACCAGAGGGGAGGGGGCTGTGAGACAGGCTGGGACCTTGATCCCTTTGCTGCAGTGCTTACACCTGGACAGACACCTCCTCCAGCAGCAGAATCCAAAGAAACGTTAAGGGACTAAAAGTAACTGTGTACATGCACAGTTGAGGCAAATTATGAACAACAAGACACAAAAAGACCAAAAACACAACTGCCAACTCTGAGGGGTCCGGAGGAAAAGCAGGGTACTGTGCATGATTCCTGCACACAGCACCATCAAAGGGATGAGTAGACAACTGAAGCCACCCCTCTGGCCCAGCCCATGGATCTGCCCCTACCCTCACTCCATTTAAGGGACCGGCCATGCCCTCCCCACCTCAGAGAGCGGGCAAGGGAACTGATTTCTTGTTTGTGCTGCATCATTAGTCCCAGTAAAGACTTGCCTAAATTCCTCGTTTGGCACCTTATCAGTTGCTACTGATTAAGGAGTCCAAGAACCCTGGTCAGGAACAGGTGCACCCAGGTAGATTCAGAGGTGTTCTAATATTCTAGTTCGGAGGTTAAATACCTTCTTTTATATTTTAAAATTTATGTAATTTTAAAAAGAAAAAAGATAGCCCCTAATATTTCCACAGAATATTATTCAACTTCTTTCACTATGTAAGAAACATTACTCTGCAAAAATACATCTGAGAACCTACAAATGACAGTAGCTGTGAGAGAAGAGAGACACCTTTGGGAGGACTGTGACCTGGCCTTTGATGGAGACGTGATTAACAAACACCCCAGCATAGCTTAACACTCCTGCCTGCCTGCACTCAAATAGAGGGTGTTCTGGAAATTTCCTCATTATAATGCAAACCCAAGAATTGTTTTAAAAAATGCTATCAGAATTGATACGGAATTCAAGTAACACATCAGGATTAAAGATATTTCTCCAAAGAGAAATTGCTTTTCTAACAACTATCAAAGAATACTTAACAATATTGAAAGTAAACTTCCCATTTACTGTAACAACAAAAACATAGAATAAGTACACATGGATCTGGAAGTACCTTATGCTAATGAAATAGTAAAAAGAACTACTGATACCACAGAAGTCCACCCACTGGAGTGAAGGGTTTGAGCCACACATCTGGCTTACCAACCTGGGGGTCTGGCAACGGGAGGAGGAATTCCTAGAGAATCAGACTTTGAAGGCTAGTGGGATTTGATTGCAGGCCTTTGGCAGGACTGGGGGAAACAGAGACTACACTCTTGGAGGGCACACAAAGTAGTGCGCAAATCGGGACCCAGGGGAAGGAGCAGTGACCCATAGGAGACTGAACCAGACCTACCTGCTAGTGTTGGAGGGTCTCCTGCAGAGGTGGGGAGCAGCTGTGACTCATCAAGGGAGAAGGACACTGGCAGCAGAAATTAAGGGAAGTACTCCTTGGTGTGAGCCCTCCCAACGGCCACCATTAGCCCCACCAAAGATCCAGGGTAGGCTCCAGTGTTGGGTCACTTCAGGCCAAACAACCAACAAGGAGGGAAGCCAGCCCCACCTATCAGCAGACAAGTGGACTAAAGTTTTACTAAGCTCTGCCCAACAGAGCAACAGCCAGCTCTACCCACTACCAGTGCCTCCCATCAGGAAACTTCCACAAGCCTCTTAGATAGCCTCAACCACCAGAGGGCAGACAGCAGAAGCATCATCTCAGATAAAATAGACTTTAAAATAAAGAATGTTACAAGAGGCAAGGAAGGACATTATATAATCATCAAGGGATCAATCCAAGAAGAAGATATAACAATTATAAATACATATGCACCCAACACAGAAGGAGCTCAATACATAAGGCAACCGCTAACAGCTCTAAAAGAGGAAATTGATGGTAACACAATAATAGTGGGGGCCTTTAACACCTTACTTATACCAATGGACACATCATCCAAAAAGAAAATTAATAAGGAAACACAAGCTTTAAATGACACAATAGACCAGATAGATTTAATTGATATTTATAGGACATTCCACCCAAAAACATCACATCACACTTTCTTCTCAAGTGCACACAGATCATTCTCCAGGATAGATCACGTCTTGGGTCACAAATCAA
>NW_020175837.1:2709603-2752180 GCF_003031525.2 Neophocaena asiaeorientalis asiaeorientalis | reverse complement strand
ACCAATATCACTGAAGAATATAGATGCAAAAATCCTCAACAAAATACTAGCAAACAGAATCCAACAACACATTAAAAGGATCATACACCATGATCAAGTGTGATTTACCCCAGGATGCAAGGATTCTTCAATATACACAAATCAATCAATGTCATACACCATATTAACAAATTGAAGGATAAAAACTATATGATCACCTCAATAGATGCAGAAAAATCTTTTGTCAAAATTCAATGCCGATTTATGATAAAAACTCTCCAGAAAGTGGGCACAGAGGGAACCTACCTCAACATAATAAAGGCCATATATGACAAGCCCACAGCAAACATCATTCTCAATGGTGAAAAACTGAAAGCATTTCCTCTAAGATCAGGAAAAAGACAAGGATGTCCACTCTCACCACTATTATTCAACATAGTTTTGGAAGTCGTAGCCACAGCAATCAGGGAAGTAAAAGAAATAAAGGGAATACAAATTTGAAAAGAAGAAGTAAAACTGTCCCTGTTTGCAGATGACATGATATTATACATAGAGAATCCTAAAGATGCTACCAGAAAACTACTAGAGCTAATCAATGAATTTGGTGAAGTTGCAGGATACAAAATTAATGCACAGAAATCTCTTGCATTCCTATACACTAATGAAGAAAAATATGAAAGAGAAATTAAGGAAACACTCCCATTTACCACTGCAACAAAAAGAATAAAATACCTAGGAATAAACTTACCTAGGGAGACAAAAGATCTGTATGCAGAAAACTATAAGCCACTGATGAAAGAAATTAAAGATGATAAAAACAGATGGAGAGATATATCATGTTCTTGGATTGGAAGAATCAACATTGTGAAAATGACTATACTACCCAAAGCAATCTACAGATTCAATGTAATCCCTATCAAATTACCAATGGCATTTTTTACAGAGCTAGAACAAAAAATCTTAAAATTTGTATGGGGACGCAAAAGACCCTGAATAGCCAAAGCAAGCTTGAGGGAAAAAAACAGAGCTGGAGGAATCAGACTCCCTGAAATCAGATTATACTATAAAGCTACAGTAATCAAGATAGTATGGTACTGGCACAAAAACAGAAATACAGATCAATGGAACAGGATAGAAAGCCCAGAGACAAACCCATGCACATATGGTCACCTTATCTTTGATAAAGGAGGCAAGAATATACAGTGGAGAAAAGACAGCCTCTTCAATAAGTGGTGCTGGGAAAACTGGACAGCTACATGTAAAAGAATGAAATTGGAACACTCCCTAACACCATACACAAAAATAAACTCAAAATGGATTAAAGACCTAAATGTAAGACCGGACACTACAAAACTCTTAGAGGAAAACATGAGAAGAACACTCTTTGACATAAATCACAGCAAGATATTTTTCGACCCACCTCCTACAGTAATGGATATTAAAACAAAAATAAACAAATGGAACATAATGAAACCTAAAAGCTTTTGCACAGCAAAGGAAACCATAAATGAGACGAAAAGACAACCCTCAGAATGGGAGAAAATATTTGCAAATGAATCATCGGACAAAGGATTAAGCTCCAAAATATATAACAGCTCATGCAACTCAAAATTATAAAACAACCCGATCCAAAAATGGGCAGAAGACCTAAATAGACATTTCTCCTAAGAGGACATATAGATGGCCAAGAGGCACATGAAAAGCTGCTCAGCATCACTAATTATTAGAGAAATGCAAATCAAAACTACAATGAGGTATCACCTCACACCAGTTAGAATGGGCATCATCAGAAAATCTACAAACAACAAATGCTGGAGAAGGTGTGGAGAAAAGGGAACCCTCTTGCACTGTTGGTGGGAATGTAAATTGATAAAGCCACTATGGAGAACAGTATGGAGGTTCCTTAAAAAACTAAAAATAGAACTACCATACGACCCAGCAATCCCACTACTGGGCATATACCCAGAGAAAACCATAATTCAAAAAGACACATGCACCCCAATGTTCATCGCAGCTCTATTTACAATAGCCACGTCATGGAAGCAACCTAAATGCCCATCGACAGACGAATGGATAAAGAAGATGTGGTACATATATACAATGGAATATTACTCAGCCATAAAAAGGAACAAAATTGGGTCATTTGTAGAGACTTGACGGATCTAGAGACTGTCATATAGAGTAAAGTAAGTCAGAAAGAGAAAAACAAATATCATATATTAACACATATAGGTGGAACCTAGAAGAGTGGTACAGATGAACCGGTCTGCAGGGCAGAAATCGAGACACAGATGTAGAGAACAAACGTATGGACGCCAAGGGGGGAAATGGCAGGGGTCGGTGGTGGGGGGGGTGAATTGGGAGATTGGAATTGACATATATACACTGATGTGCATAAAATGGATGACTAATAAGAAAATAAATAAATAAATAAACAAACATTTTTTTAAAAAAATGGGAGTACTGCATCCATGGAGAAATGAGACCAACCTGTAAAAGAAAAAGAAAAAAAATAAGAACTATTACTTTTTATCTCAATTCTGTATGCTTTTTACACAGACTCCTCCTAATTCTCACAACTCCACCAGGTGGCTGTTATGTCCCACTGGGACCAGTGGAAAATGAGGTCAGGACAATTGAGTAAACTGTCAGATGACACAGCTCTCAGCAGAGTCAGGCTAGGAACCTTTGTCCTTCTTCAAAGCCTCTTCAAAGTCTCTTCAGTCCCCACCATCCTTTGATCAGCACGACCCATACAGAGGAAGCTGCAAGATACTGCAGAGGGTGCTCGAACTGAATATAGATTCATCAATGTTCCCAGATGGGAAAACTGGATAGTAAAAAGAAACCTTTTTTTTTTCCTCAAAATAACATACAGATTTAATGTAATATCAATCAAAATCCCAATGGGACCTTCTTTTGGAGGGGGATAGCGTTTTTGCGGAAATGTTACTCCTAAGTTCATCGATATGCATAAACAGGGAATCAACGCACTATCTTAGCTCTGCCCCCTCCTTCCAAGCTGATGAGAAAGCAGTAGAAGACTTTAAAAGCCATAAAGCCACAGGAACAATACAAGAGATAACGACAATGAATGAGATAATCCACATATTTTTTTGAACACTGGATGGTGGGGGGATAAGTGATTTAAAAAATAAAATGCAGAGAGCAAAGAACTAGCCCAAAGAAAGGGCAGTCAGTAGGAAACAAGCCAATTCACGTCACAAAATCAAAGAAAGTTCCAGAACTGAAAGGGAGAGAAGAGGGGGCCAATAATAGGAGAACGTGTATATAGAGTAAGCTGCCCTCTTCCCCACCACAGCAATAAATAGAAAGCTTATTTTCAGAGGAAATTTTTGAAAAGAACCTCCAGTTTTTGAGGCACCAGGCACAGAAGAGGGGAGAGGTACATTAGTGAACTAAAGGATGCTGACCTCTGCCTGTCCCAGCTCCCAGAACTCTGGCAATCAAGCTCTGACCCACAGGAAGAAGTCTGGAGGCTGCTTCTCCAGGAGAAAATGACCAGCCCGAGGGAAATACCTACAGATGTTAGGATTAACAGGCTCTTCCAAAAGTGAGGTCCACCAACTGATAGACTGTCTCATTCTTAAATATGACCAGATAACCAAGGATGACCAGATATTTTAAGCAAGCTTCTAACAGGAAATACAGAGATGAAAACAAATAGGCATGTTAAAAGAATTCGGAAGAAACAAACATCAAGGAGCAGAAGAAAACGAACGACAACAACGAAAAAAGTAATGGTATGCCTTTATATGAGAGAGTTGGTCCATGAAAGGAGAACAAATATATAAATAAATAGTAGTTAAATCTTTATTAAGAAAACAGAGTCTGTAAAAATAACAGTACAGTAAATAAAGCTCTCAAAAATTAAAAATGAAAGATTTGCCTCTCCACCATGTAATTTTTAGAAAAATCCTATGGAGCCTCAGTTCCAGATTGTTATTATGATGTTAATTTATGTGTCTTATTTAAGGATTTTCTTGTTCATAGTTATATTAAAGTTCCACACATTTCAAAACATATTTTGGCTTACCTATGAGATTGCCAGTTTCAGTGCTTATACCTATTTCCTGCACGCACTTTCCCTTTCATTGGTTCTATATTCCAATGGATTTTAATGAACATTTTTTCCAGAAATAATGCACTGATAGACTATTTCCTAAGAATTGACACGTCACAAGGCGTATTTCTTTTGTGCTGTACAAGTACTGGCTTGTCTCTACGAAGTACTCTAGGTCCACAATCCTGATGAATCTTGTTCCTTTGTCAGCAGGCAGCGTGGCAAATGAGCTATCTGCCAACACTACTGGTCTCCTCCATTTTTAAAAAATTTAAATGTTGATAGAATTTTTCTCTTTACCCGTGAAATTAAAACATATTGTTAGGATATGTATATGTTGTCTGTCTTTTTCATTACCTTATATAGGCTTGGGAGGATTTTTTCACCAGAAACCTCAAATCTTTCTTTAGCACAGATAAATTTTCTTTTATATATCTTTAAATATTACTACTTCCCCATCTGCTCCATGTTAAGAGTGGATGAGGGGAATAAACATATGTTAGATACACTAAATCTATCCTCTCACTTATCTTTTATAATTCCTACTTATTTATATTTTCACTCTATGTTCTGTGAATGTTCCTCAAAATAGTTTCTAAATCCCCATTTCAATTTTTAGCAGTGTTTAATTGGTATTTGTTGCCAATATTGGTGGGACTTTTCCAGCAATCAAATTTTCAATTTCCTTTTGCATAGCAGTCTACTTTTTTAGCACAATATCCCCCTCAACTTTCCTCGAGGTTGGTAATTGGGGTGTATTTAAATGTCTCTTCCGTTTAGATTAATTCTATTTAATGCATTTTCTCTGAACAATCAACATCTCCACCAATTTGCCCTGCTACTTTACTCCAACATAAAATAAAAAGTTAAAAAAAAAAACTTCCAGTTTAAAAAAGAAAAGATTCCTTATTGTTTGCCCATGTTTATCAAAGGAAAGTGTAAATCAATCTTTCTCTGTGCCAAGCACAGTGCTAAAGTTTGTCATGTAAACCCCAAAATAATCTGAGATAAATGTTGTTATCCTCCCTGAGTGTCACCTGGAGGTGAAAAGACATAGGTTGCTGTGCTGAGTTAGGGATTCTGTCCAAACTGCTGAGGTCTTTTCGGCCCCTCAACCCCACTGGCTCTCCTAGCCTCTGATTGGGACCACAGGTTCATCTGTGCAGTCAGAGCTGCAGGTACCCAGAGGAAGTCTGGGAAGAGACCAAGAACCAATTTTTCTTTCTCTTTTCTCTGTATTTATTTATTTTTAAATTTTTTGGACGTGCCCTGCAGCATGTGGGATCTTAGTTCCCCGACCAGGGATGCAACCCGAACCCCCTGTGGTGGAAGCGTGGAGTCTTAACCACTGGGCCACCAGGGAAGTCCCTCTCTGTATCTACTCTGCAAGTGCAGAGTCAGTGGAGACCTCCTGTCTTCTACCCAGGTGGGAGCCAGCCAGGGCCCAGACCCATGTCCATGTAACTAGCCAGGCAGCCACCAAGTAATGCTGGGGGTGAGACTACAGCTGTCCATGGGGGATGCTCAGGGACAACTATCAAAGTCCTTCTTCTCCCACCCCACCCTCCCAACCTCAGTGGCTCAAGGGCAGGAGTTTGCAGGGTCGCCCAGGACACCCATCTTCTCTGGACTCCCTGCTTGGCCTGTACTGGTCTGAGGATCAAAAGCCGCTGATTGACTTCTTGGTCATTCTACTCTCATCTTTAAAATGGTGGTTCAGTGATGCTACCCTTCCATGATAAAAATAAATATATCTGAAATCAATTGTTAATATTATTAAGCAGACATGTAGCTAAAGCTTAGGTCCTGGACTAAGATAACCTTGGTTCAAATCCTGGCTTTAAAAATTATTTCGTGAGTGCTTCCCTGGTGGCGCAGTGGTTGAGAGTCTGCCTGCCGATGCAGGGGACGCAGGTTCGTGCCCCGGTCCAGGAAGATCCCACGTGCCGCGGGAGCGGCTGGGCCCGTGAGCCATGGCCGCTGAGCCTGTGCGTCCGGAGCCTACGGGAGAGGCCACAACAGTGAGAGGCCCGCATACCACAAAAAAAAGAAAAAAAATTACTACGTGAACTTGAGCAAGCTATTTTACTTCTCTAAATATTTCCTTTTCTGTAAATTCAAGATAATAATAGGGTTATTGAGAAGAATAATGAGATAAGGCATTTGAGGCATTTAGCACAGTGCCTGGTTTGCAGTAAACACAATAGATGTTTGTTGTTATTTTTGACTGACCTCCAGAGTCAGTAAAGCTACCAAGGGATCTAAGATCGACACAGTGGTTTCGAATTGTTTGAGTTCTAGCTTTTTTGGGGGGAAAAAGAGGTATAAATAAAAAATTAAGGGCAAAACCATCATCATTTGCAAGTGATATGATAAAGAAATCTAAAGTCTAAACAAATCTACTGTATGAGCATTTTTGTATATAAAAATGTCTGGAAAAAGTTTTAAAGAGTATATCCATAGATTTGTGGGTTTTTTACTTATTTTTAAATAATTTAGGCACATAGAAAAGTTGCAAACATAGAACAGAGTTCCAGTTTATCTTCTACCAAGTATCCCTTACTGCTAACATCTTATACTATGACCATGATGCATCTGTCAAAACTAAGTATTTGTGCAATACTATAGACTAGAGACTCCATTTGCACGTTTTACTGTCCCTTTTCTGTTCCAAGATCCAATCGGAGGCCCCCCTCCCCCAGTGTATTTGTCATGTCTCCTCGGCCTCCTGTAGTCTGTAACAATTCTGCCGTCTGTCTTCCCTTGTCTTTCGTGACCTTGACACTTTTACAGAATGCTTGTCAGTTGTCTTGTAGGATACCCCTCTTTTTGGGTCTGATATTTTCTCACGATTAGATCGAGGTTGTATGTTTTGCACAAGTATGCCTGTTAGTGATGCGTTCCTCTCAGTGCATCCTGTGGGGAGGTCAACATGTTTTACTAGTGGTGATATCAACTTTGATCACTTGGTTAAGGTGATGTCTGCTATAAACTTATTTTCTTCCGTCTGTAATCAGTAAATCCTTGGTGAGAGATGCATTGATAGTATACAGATATCGTGTTCCTCCTCAAACTTTCACCCTCTAATTTTAGCACCCATCCACAGATCCTACCCGAAACAATAATTATAGGGATGCTCGGTGATAGTCGCTTTCCTTTTTTTCTTCTGTATTTACCGACCGGAATTCTTCTGTAAGGAAGAGCTGTCCCTAAATGTTTGAGACCCACTGAGTTTCAGAACTGGAGGAGACTTAGGGTCTTCTGAGATCTCAGATGCCAGCAGCTTTGGCATCACCGGAGCACTTGTTAGAAATGCAGAATCTCAGGCCCCACCGGGACCTACTGGAACAGACTCTGCATTTTAACAAGATTCTTGAGTGAGTGATTCATGTGCTTCAAAGCTCATTTTAGCTCCACATTAATGGACTTGATAATTGAGGTCACACTTGGAATGAGTGGCAGGGGCAGCCAACGCTCCGTCTCGTGACTCCCAATGCATGCTCCTCTTCTAACTTGGCTGACCCGTTCCCAAAAGAAATCCAGAGCACTCAGGCTTTGAACTCGGAGCAGAATTTAAATATTTAACACTGTTGTATCTACTGCCTACCCTATCTATTCATTCTTAGGCAAGCTAGTCAACCTCTCTGAACTTCAGTTTCTGTATCTGTCAATTGATGGAAATATTAAATTACATTAAGGGTAACAGTGAAGACAAGAGATAACATGTGGAAAGCACCTGGTGGAGTAAGCCGGCACCTGACAGATCCAGATGTGCATGCAGATGTGGCCCAGCTGTCGGGAGTGCTATCCATACACCCCTTCAGCTGTGTCTTCGGCCCTTCCAGGGTCTGCCTCGGTGATAGAGAGCTGCCTCACCCAAGGTCAGGCCCTTCCAGTGGTGACCCGTATCCAAAGACAGGAATAGCAAGGCCCAGTCATTCTGGTCCCACATTATAACTCTGACAACCACTTCAGCTCCAGAGGCACACTCGGCTAAACATCCTAAACACCGAATCCCATCTCAGAGTCCATTTCTAGGGTGCAAACTGCCGTAGGATACAAAATAGATTCTTAAGAATCGGGAACAACTATTATGAATATGATCGCTATGCCTCGGGGATAACCTTTGCATACTGTCCATATCACTAAATACAAATTGACCCAAATATGTATTAAACACCTATAATGCATCTGGCACAGTGCTAGTTATAGAAATGTAGAGTGCAGCAAAACGATGCTTGCTGTCAAATAGGGAAGACTGAAAACTAAACAAGACCGTGCAATTAACCAAAACACCATTTTGGCAAAATTACTGTTGCCAGTGGCTGGTCCCTTCTCAATCCAAACTCTCCTAATATTTGAATCCTGATACAGCACCATCAAGGACTACCCATCACTGGAGAACCGTGGAGTTGGGAGGTGGAAGGTCACCAATTGCTTTCTAACAACAAAAAAATATAAAATAAAGACACGACCTGATTTTAAACTAAAGAAACTGAACAGCTGTTTCCTGGACAACTCTTCGCTTATCCTTGATACAAAAAAGTCCACAGATAGGTGTCAGCAAGTTCCAGACATCCAAATCACAAAGAATGTGAAACTGAGTTTTCCAGCCCTGCTTTTAAAAGCACCTTTAAATGTTTCTCTACACCTTCATTCCAGCTGTTCTGTGATAACAAAAGGAAAACTACACTGTGTTTCTATTGCGACGGAATGTGCCTGAAAGCCAAGTGAAATCAAGTTTCTTCAAGAAAAGGGCAAAATTGCACTCTGTCACTATTTCAACAGGCAGAAATTGTGTAAAGCTCAATTATTTACTCTGATGAAAGCTCTCTTAGCCTGAAGTGTTGTTAAAACACACCCCCACACCACATTACCACATGATTAAATCTTCATTACCATGAGAAAAATCAGAACAGGCACGTTAAAATGCTCACCTGGGCACTACCTATGATTCTGGAGCTCTGGCTTTGAGAGCTTACTAAAGATTTCCTTGGATGACAGACAACCTAAATAGTCTTTTACAGAAAATTTAAAAAGTACAAAATTTCCATGACCTACTCCTGTCCAGAGGCAAGTCCCTCAAGGGGTACACCATTCTACTAGCACATAAAGCAGCCTTCAAATAGTTGTTAGAAGCAATAAGGCCCCTGACCACAGAGTGCCAAATAACCCAGTTCTGTGTCCCAATTTGATAATCTCTATGACCAACTCATGTTCTCTGCCTTGGTTTTTCCCCACAGTGTGTGGACGTGGGGCTTGGCCAGTGCCCTGCTACCGAGGGCTGCTGATCTGCCCCACTTGTCTTCCTGGTTTGTAAACGAGTGGAGTGGCTGTACCCAGAGGAGCTTGTCCATTACACTGCCCCTATTTCTCTGCTTCAGAAGCTTCTCTCCTTAAAAACACGGCGCCAAATTCTGCTCTGGAACCACCAGGTGAATATACCCCCAGGGATTCGGAACTGTTGCAATGATGCTGGGGCCAGACTTCAGACTATACTACTGGGGAAGGGTGAGCTGTGACAGGGAGAGAGAGAGGCATGGACTTGTATATACTACTACCAAACGTAAGGTAGATAGCTAGTGGTAAGCAGCCGCATGGCACAGGGATATCGGCTCGGTGCTTTGTGACCGCCTGGAGTGGTGGGATAGGGAGGGTGGGAGGGAGGGAGATGCAAAAGGGAAGAGATATGGGAACATATGTATATGTATAACTGATTCACTTTGTTATAAAGCAGAAACTAACACACCACTGTAAAGCAATTATACCCCAATAAAGATGTTAAAAAATAATAATAAGCCTCTAATTTCTAGGTCCATATGTAAATACACCATTCCCTGCTTTTTTTCACCTGTTTAATGCTTATTTCATTATTTATTAATTTAACAGTTTGTACATTGCCTTATAGCCAAAAATATTTTAGTGATGACATAAATACATATAATCCAATCGTTCTCAACCAAGGGGCTATCTTGCTCTCCAGGAAACATTCAGAAACGTCTGGAGAAATTTTTACTTGTTACAACTGGGAGTGAGTGGGGTTGCTACTAGTGGGCAGAGGCCAGGGATGCTGCTAAACATCCTACAAAGCGTAGGGGCAGATCCCCACAAGAAAGGATTATCTGGCCCACGATGTCAATGGTGCTGAGTTAGAGAAACCCTAAATCCAACATTATAAAAAATCGAATGGAGGGACCTCCCTGGTGGTCCAGTGGTGAAGAACCCGCCTTCCAACGCAGGGGACGAAAGTTTGATCCCTGGTCGGGGAACTAAGATCCCACATGCCACGGGGCAGCTAAGCCTGCTTGCTGCAGCTACAGAGCCCATGTGCTCTAGAGCCTGCGTGCCACAGTGAAAGATCCCTCGTGCTACAACTAAGACCTGATGCAGCCAGAGATAAAAAAAATATTTTTTTAGAAAAGTGAATGGAAAAGCAAATAAGGACAATCCAAACATTAGAAGCAGGATGGTAAAATTCAGTCAGAGGCAAATATTTTGCTGTAAATGGACCACAGATGTGGCTCTCAGTTTCCTATCAGCCAAACCATAGAGGAACATACCGTGTGATTGAGAAAACTGACCATAAGATAAAAAACAAATCACCAACCACCCTGGGAAAGTTTCTGCTGGACCACAAGCCTGCAAGAATTCTTCCAGAGGCCAGCAGGAAGGAGATACAGAGTGATGGAGAGGACCCCATCTTCCTTCCTAAAGTCCCCAAATGATAAATCCAAGCATGTTTCAGTGTGGCTAGTTCTCGCAGCAGCCCACAGTGCAAGCATGGGACAAAAATCAACACAAGAGCAAGTCTACAAAGGACAAAAATCAGTAGACCCAAGGTCCACATCTACTTAGTTTTCTTTTGCTCTTTTCTGCCCTTGGGGTAACCTGGAGAATAAAAAGTGTTGGGTAGGCCATAGATCTTTCAGGAAATGTTTTATGTGCCCTGTTTCTCACAACCACACCCTGATAATGCTTGGGCAGTGGAGAGTTTGAAGTTATCTTCTGTGGCAATAAATTAGAATAGACTTTTCCATTAAGGGATTTCCAGAGGAGTCAACTGAAAGAGCTCACAAGCAGCTAATGCAACACAAGGGACACTCACAGCAGGAAGACACACAGCCATTCCATCTAGAAATTGTTCATTAAGATATAAGAAAAAAGGAGATTAGATTGAGTTCACACAGCTTAACCCATAATCCAATCAATCAATATCTCAAGATTCAAAGGCCAAGGAAAAATTACTTAAAAAGTGTAAAATAAATCCTATTGAGGATAAACCAGTAATTTATTTTGGAAAAATGTAGAATATCTACTTTATGCTATGCACCAAAAACACAGCTCATATATTTAAAGATTCAAATGTTAAAAAATAAAGCCAATGGGCTTCCCTGGTTGTGCAGTGGTTAAGAATCCGCCTGCCAATGCAGGGGACACGGGTTCGAGCCCTGGTCCAGGAAGATCCCACATGCCATGGAGCAACTAAGCCCGTGCGCCACAACTACTGAGCCTGCGCTCTAGAGCCTGCGAGCCACAACTACTGAGCCTGTGTGCCACAACTACTGAAGCCCGCGTGCCTAGAGCCCATGCTCCACAACAAGAGAAGCCACTGCAATGAGAAGCCCACACACTGCAACGAAGAGTAGCCCCTGCTCGCCGCAAACAGAGAAAGCCCGCGTGCAGCAACGAAAACCCACTGCAGCCAAAAAAAAAAAAAAAAATGTTGCTACTACTTCTGTTTTAAAAAAATAAATAAAATAAAGCCAAGAAATAACTAAAAGGACATATGTGCATATTATTTATGTCTAAATTCATGTCATCCATCCATCTATTCTTAGAAAGAAGGCATTTCAAGTTTGTGCTTCTTGCAAAGCAAGAAAGTAGTAAGTAAAATATTGATAATTTTATTAAATAAGACTTAATTGCCATAAAATGCATCAAAAATGCCATAAAACCCAGGACCCAGATTTTAATGTCTAACTTCATTCTCCAGTAAAAGAAACCACCTCCTTGGAGAAATGGCTGATTCTAGGACTGAAACAGGAAAGACTCATGATGAACCTGGGTGCCTTTTTTTGTTTTTTTCTCTGGCCGCACCACGTGGCATGTGGGATCTTAGTTCCCCAACCAGGGATCGAACCCATACCCGCTGCCTTGGAAGCGTGGAGTCTCGACCACTGGACCACCAGGGAAGCCCCCGAGTGTCTTTTATAGTGCCAGAAAGTAAGGAAATGATAAAAAAAAAAACAAAAAACACACACACACAATGGTGAACATGTCAAAAGGACATGGGAGTCAACTGAAAGAGCTCCCAATGGCCAAATCTGGGACAATTGGAGCAACAAAATAAATAATGCATCACTGGATTTTAACTTGAAATATAAAATAAATACACGAGTCCATACTGACATAAATGATTGAATCAACTAATAAGTGGAGGAGAAGGGACAAATCTGTGGAGAAGAATTCTAAATAATTTATGTAGGTACTCTGCCCACAAGGAGGTGAAAGCATAGTCCTGACTCCTTGTGTGTGAGCTGTACATAGTGACTTCTTTCCAAAAAGCACTGTGTGGAAAGGGGAAGAAAGAGGAACTTTACAGTGGAAAAACCTGACAAGCACCATCTCAGGCAGTTGATCAAGGTCAGCATCAACAGTGACAAACTAGTCACACTGATAGCATGTACCTTTGATATGACGTGATGAAAACGGCACTTCACCTCTGTGGTCTTCCAACTCAAAACACATAACCCCAGGCAAATCGTGAGAAAGTTCAGACAGAGGGACATGCTACCAATACCTGACCAGTACTCCTCAAAACTGTCAAGATCATCAAAAACAAGGAAAGTGAGATACTGTCGCAAGAAGAGGAGCCTAAGAAGGCAAGAGGACTGAATGCAATGTTGTATCCTGGGCTTAATGAATGGAGGTGTGGGGGTGAAACTGAGCAGGACCCTGTGGGGCTCCTGGGCATGGAAGCCTTTCTGTGTCCCCCATTTCTTGTTTGTAGGGAATAGACTCCAGCCTCCATGACCTTCCCTGAGTTCCAAAGGGCATATTTGAACAGTTGCTAATCAGCGAAGGGAGGGGCAGCCAAGAAACAATAGTGCAGCCTTGGGGCAGGGTCCTGGTTCTGCCTCAAGGGATACACATAACAATATCTCTGAGCTCTTTACACAGCTAAAACCCCCAACAAATGGAAGATGTTAGCATTCTTCATTCCAGAGAAGACCACCTGAAGTCAGAATAAAGGAACCAGAGAAGCTCATCAGGAGACCTCCTGAGACCAGATTAAAGGAGTGCAGGCCCTGCACACACCCTAATCTTATTAGCAGCCCCAGCCTTGAACCATTGCTATAAAACTCCTCACCAAATCCTCCCAGGTTGGAACACACAGTTTTGAGAGGCACAAGCCCATTGTGTCTCCCTATACCTGGCAAAGCAATAAAGCTATTTTCTACTTCACCCAAAACTGTCTCCAAGATACAATTTGTCACCAGTGCACAGAGGCTGAGTTTTCAGCATAAGGGGCTTCCTTTTAACAAACAGGATAAGCCACACTATGCATACGTAGCCCCAGGACCATGCCTTCTCAGGGTTAATGAGGATAAATAAACCAAGCCTCAGAATGTCCTGGGAAACTGCCAATAGCAGAAGGTCTCCACATGTCCCTTAAGTGCTCCTCTATCTACTTTGTAGATTAACCAGGCGAGTAAGGCAAAGTTACTGACACCTAATCAGAAAGGAAAGTGAGGTCTACAATATTTAAATGAATGAGCTGTCCTTTGATTAGAAAGCTGAGAAATCTTTTTAAAATTCAGAAGCATCTTCCCTGAGTTATAAAGTGACAAAAAAATTAAACTGTCAACCAGATCTGGGCCAGCCCAGGACCAACCACTGCTCTCAGCCAAACACTGCATCTCCCAAACTCATGTATGTTTTGTGTGTGTGTGGTGTTTTTTATTAAGTTACAGAAAATTTTTAGAAAGATTTAAACTTGCTAAGAAATAGTGGCACCCTTTTCAAATTCTGATTCACGTGTTCTATCACTAAGTGGTTCATTGTGTTTTGACGGGGGTGTTGGGGGGGGTGGTGTGAGTGGTGAGGATATGTGTGTTTGAGCTCATTAACAGTTCTTTTCAAACTAGGAACTGGAAGATAAACCTCAAGGTGCAGTAGATAAAATCTTAACTTATTAGGAGATAAAAGGGGAAAGCCCTGACTTAAGCTTCAGGGCTCTTCAGAGAGCACCAAGTCTCCCACTGAACCTGACTCTTTCTTCTCAGCCTGCGTCCAAGGAGCTTCAGGACACTTGTGTGTAAATTAAGATGAGTGTAGAATGAGCACTTGCTAATAATAGTGAACAATTACTGATACTTATTAAAGGCTGCTTATTAAAGGGCCAGTCACAATGTTAGTCACATTACAAGTATTTCCTCATTTAATCCAATAACAACCCTAGGAAATGAGTGCAAGAATCATTCCAATTTTACAGAGGAAGAAACTGAAGCTTTAAACTTGCCCAAGGCCCACGGCTAAAAATGGCTGGAGAGTTCACACTCTTGACCTCCACATTCGTTTACTCTGACAGCTGCTTCTCAGATCTGCACGTTGTAACAGTGCTGAGAGGTCTATGACCCGATGAAGAGAGTCTGAGGTAACCAGGGAGGAGTGAGGGACCCACAAAGGGGTGGAAAGTCCAAAACCAGGTCACTCATCCAAAGATTATCAGAAGTGGACACTGCCAAAGGGAAAGACAGAGTGGGTAGTGATGCCCCAGGTGCTGACATGTCAGCTTCATCCAAGGTGATGGAGGGAGAAGCTGAGGCATCAGGGAGGTGACAGAGTAACACACATTTCCTTGGGGGCAAGTCCTGTACTTCCCGCTGACTGCACTGAAGGGGCTAAAGTAGAGGAGCCAGACCACTCCTCACAGTTCCCCACCCCGAACCAGCAGGGAGGGAGAGGACTCCCCAGTGAGTGCAGGGGGAGGCCCTACTGTGCTCCCATGGGCTGCTTTTCTTCCCAGCCCAGCAGGTGATGGAGCCAGCTGAGGGCAGGATGGTTGTGGATAGAGCAGCAGGCGGGCTACCAGCTCCATGAAGACCGACACCCTGGGCAAGCAGAAATAGCAGCTGGTCCTAGCAAAGGGTCCTCTTTCCTTCTTTGTGATCAGCACTGGGAACAGGTGGGGCTTGGTGAATCCACGTGGGGTGGGTGGCATCGGTGTTTGTGCCTGTGTTTGGCTCGATAACAAGGGCACCTAGGAGCTCTGTCTCAGAGCTTCCCTCCTTACAGGATGCCTCTCCCCTCCACCCTGGCAGAAGACTCCTCCTGGGGGTAGCAGATCAGATAAGAATTGTGGAGATACAAAAAGGAGAAGAGAGCTTTCAGGGGATGTCAGAGCCAATGTTGGTGACATCACTGAGACAAGGCACAGTGTGGGGTCTCCCGATGAGGGTAGGGGCTCAGGGTTTACAAGAAAGAAAGACCAGGGCCCAGGGACATCATGGGCAATGAAACATAGCTCCACCTCTGGGCACATACAGTGGATGTACAGCCCATGGGCCACTCAGCAGCTGCCTCCATCTCCATATCCACGAAGGCAGGTTAGGTTCAAGCAGGCTGTGGGGCAGGTCAGACCAGAGCTTGGCTAAACATTGCATTACATCCTGAATCTACCCTGATCTCAACCCTGAGACTTGCACCCACTGCTCAAAGCGCTAGGGCTGTGGTACTTTGTCTCTCCAGTTGGGAATGATGTGTAATGAGGGGTTTGAGCAAGTCCTCTGCAGTTCTTGGTGGGAAGGGTGTGGTCACTCCACATGCCAGGCTTTTGTGGAGAAAAGCAAAACCCACTCCTACCCCAGGGCATGCGAAGCCATTCTGCCAGGCAGTCAGTCGGGGCTGAGGCATTGTAAGGGAGAAAATACAGGTCCAAGTGGGTGGACAGAATAAAAGGTTGGCAGGGTGCGGGGGAGGGCTAGGAAAAAAACAGAAGCTTCAGGTGCCCTGACCCATTAATTTTGTAAGAATTAATTAATTAATTAAATTTAAATTTGGGGGCAATGATAGAGGTAACTCATTCTGCTCTAGTTGTGACTATAAGGTAGAACCTGGAGCAGCCTGCCCCCAACTACAGCTAAAGGACCCTGGTCAAGTCTTTCTTTTCCCTTAAGGTGTGTATTTTTATTGAAAAGTCTCAGCCAACTCCCTGGGAGACCAAAAATCTTCATACACTGAAAGTTGGATGACAAAATAGGGGTCATGACAACTGACCATTCAAACTGAAACAAAATAAAAAGAGCAAGTGTTCAGGCAGAAGATTCAAAAATTTGGATTACATAATTTACACAAAAGCAATGCTATCACCCTCCCCTGAGTGAACCTGGGTGAAGTCTGGGCCTTTCTCCTTAGGGAGACATGAGGAGGTGTTTGAGAAGGTATGGAATTTCCTCTAACAATGCATCTCATGATATCCGGAATGACTCTTTAAAAAAGGACAGTCAAAACACTCAGCCACATTGCAGATCTTTGGGGGATGCAACTTCAACTGACTGCTATCACCTTCACCATTCAACTTCTTAAATCCTGAGTCAACCAACAGTAAAAATAAATTTAAATAAATAAATAAACAAATACACCATGCCAATGTCATCTCATTTTCTGCACAAGTCAGGTTTTGTCGAGAAAGGATGTAACACACCGTCTACCTAGAAGCATTTTTGGTGGACAGTGGAGAGGCTAGACTCATGGAACTCCTGCTTGCTGATCCACATCTGCTGGAAGGTAGACGGTGAGCCCAGGATGGAACCACCAATCCATGCAGAGCACTCAGAAGTGTGATGATCTCAGTCTTCATCGTGCTGGGAGTCAGAGTGGGAATCTCCTCTATCCTGTTGGTGAAGCCTGGGTACACAGTGGTCCCACCAGAGAGCACCGTGTTGGAAAAGATGTCACATGTTGTGGACATCAATGTCACACCTCACAATGAAGTTGAAGGTAGTTTCATGGATGCTTCCAGATTCCATGCTCAGGAAGGAAGGCTGGAAGGGCCCCAGGGCAGTGGAACCACTTGTTGCCAATGGTGGTGACTTGGCCTTCAAGGCACACAGCTCTTCTCCAGGGAGGAGCTGGAGGTTGCAGTGACCATCTCCTCTCCAAGTATAGGGCAAAAGAGCAGAGCTTCCCTTGATGTCTTGCACAATTCCCTGCTTGGCCATGTGGAAAAGCTCTGTGAGGCAGTTCCTCAGGTCCCGGTTAAGTCCAGACACAGGATGGTGTGAGGAAAGGCATAGCCCTCGTAGATAGGCACAGTGTACGGGATTTCATTGCTGGACTCCATTACATGCCTGTGGCACAGGCCAGAGGCGTAAAGGACAGCATAGCCTAGATGGCCGGGTACGTGGCTGTGGTGCTGGAGGCCTTCAATATGATCTGGGTCTTCTCCTGGTTGGCCTCAGGGTTCAGGAGGGACTCAGTCAGCAGCATGGGGTGCTCCTCAGGGGCCACATACACTCGCTTTATAATGTGATGCTAGACCTTCTCCTTGATGGGCTATTCAGGGTAGAGTTCCCTCTTACTCTGGGCCCCATCACCCACCTAGGAGTCCTTCTGTCCCATGCCCACAGTCATGCTGTGGTTGCCCATGATGGAAGGGAAGACGGCTCCAGGGCCATGATCCTCTGAAAGGCTGGCCCTACACGTGCTAGAGTCACTGTCGACCATCGATGTGGCAATATCATCATCCATGCTGAGCTTACAGGGGGAGAAGTGGCAAGAGGCCAGTGCTTGGTCTTTTGCTCACCCCAAGATAGCAATCAGATAAGGCAAATAACTCAGTCTCCCCTGTCAGTGTACTTGGAATGGCCATGCACTTTTTGCAGATCGAACAAGCAGTTAGTGGCCAGGGAGATTTTTTCCCCAAAGTTCTTCAGGCAGTTGAAGTAACAGCTGCATAAGGGTGCAGGGGCCAGGCTCCTACAATCACATCCCCAGCTTCTAACTGGGAGGTGAGAGCTGGCATCTGAAAATGTCCTTCCACTCTCCAGTCTGAAGCACACATTGCTGAGCCCAAGTACAGCTAACGCAGCATCCATCATCCTAAGTGAGCCTCACCCTCAGGACCCGGTCCTCTGTCTCCATCACACCACCGAAAGGTGGGAATGGGATCCAGACAAGCAAGGACCCCTCACTTCTGAGCACAAGGCACACAAAGAGAAGAAGAAGATGCTGAAATTTGGGTCCTAAAAGAAGTAACGTTTAAGCTTGACAGATCACCCAAAAGATGTGTTTCAAATGCCAAGGGTAAAACAGAAAAGTGGAAGGCACATCTGCTGGGAAGAGAAGCCAGGCCTGTAGGAAGGGGATGTGGGATGGTGGGGAGCCAGGCTGGTGTCATTCCTGGGCTGAAATTAAGAGGACACATTGGCTCTGTGTGTGAACAGAGTGAGGCAGGGTGGTTTCCTTAGAAAAACAGCCCATCATCCTGGCACAAGGAGGAGCTAACTTCCTCCAGGCTAGTCTCTTGTGCCCCATTCCCTGAAGTGGATTCTCTGTGTAAATAAATTTCTAAGAAGTCTCTATATGGGATACAAAGCTGTACTAGAGGAACACTGAAGTGTGTGCGAGAATTACCCATGGGAACTTGTTTCAAAATGCTGATTTTAGGCAATATCCGCAGCACTGTCCAATTCCCAGGGAGCAGATTCCAGGGACATACACTGGAGGGCAGAATCCGTATTTTTAATTAGGATCCCCCAAGTGATTTTGATGCAGGGTATCCAGGCCACACATTAAGAAACAAAAGCATACACTCGTTAACATATATGCACCCAATATAGGAGCACCAAAATACAGAAGACAAATACTAACAGACATAAAGGGAGAAATTGATGGGAATACAATAATAGTAGGAGACTTTACCACCTCACTGACATAAATGGACAGATCTTCCAGACAGAAAATTAATAAGGCAATAGAGATCCTAAATGACACAGTAGAACAGCTAGATGTAAGTGATATTTTAAGAATATTACATCCAAAAAAACCCCAGAAAACACAATCTTTTCAAGTGCACATGGAGCATTCTGAAGGACAGGCCACATACTAGGACACAAAACAAGCCTTAACAAATTTAAGAGGATAAAAATTATTTCAAACATCTTTTCTGACCACAACAGCATGAAACTAAACATCAACCACAAAAAGAGAAACAAGGGGGAAAAAAATGATTTCATGGAAAATAAGCAACATGCTACTAAAAAACCAATGGGTTAATGATGAAATCAAAGAGGAAATTAAAAAGTACCTCAAGACGAATGACGATGAAAACACAACTATATTAAACGTATGGGATGCAGCAAAAGTAGTCCTAAGAGGGAAGGTCATAGCAATACAGGCCTTCCTCAAAAAACAAAAAAAATCTCACATAAACAACCTAACCTACCACCTGAAAGAATTAGAAAAAAAAATAATAACCTCAAGTCAGCAGAAGGAAGGAAATAATAAAGATCAGAGATGAAATAAATAAAATAGAAATTAAAAAACAATAGAAAAAAATCAATAAAACCAAGAGCTGGTTTTCTGAAAGGATAAATAAAATTGACAAACTTCTGGCCAGGCTCACCAAGAAGGAAAGAGAGAGGACCCAAATAAACAAAATAAGAAATGAAAGCGAACAAATATCAACCAATACCACAGAAATACAAAAAACCATAAGAGAATACTATGAACAATTAATTACATGCCAACAAATTGGACAGCCTAGAAGAAATTCTAGAAACATACATCCCACCAAATCTGAATCAAGAAGAACTAGAGAATATAAACAGACTGATCACTAGAAGTGAAATAGAATCTCTAATTAAAAAAAAAAAACTCCCTGCAAATAAAAGTCCAGGACCAAATGGCTTCACTGGGGAATTCTACCAAACATACAAAGAAGAACTTACACCAATCCTTCTCAAACTCTTCCAAAAGATTAAAAAGGGAATATTCCCAAAGTCGTCCTATGAAGCCAACATCACCCTGATACCAAAACCAGACAAAGACACTACCAGAAAAGAAAATATCTTTGAAAAATATAGATACAAAAATTCCTCAACAAAATATTAGCAAACTGAAGCCAACAACACCTAAAAAGGATCAAACACCATGATAAAGTTGGATTCATCTCAGGGTTACAAGGATGGTTTAACAAATGCAAATCAATGTGATACACCACACCAACAAAAGAAAAGACAAAAACAACATGAGCATCTCAGTAGATTCAGAAAAAAGCATTTGATAAAACTCAATACCCATTCATGATAAAAACTCTCACCAAAATGGGTATAGAGGAAACATCTCAACATAATAAAAGCTATTTATGACAAAACCACAGCCAACATAATACTCAATGGTGAAAAGCATAATACCTTCCTGCTAAAATCTGGAACAAGGATTCCCACTCTCACCGCTTCTATTCAACACAATACTGGAAGTCCTAGCCACATCAATCAGACAAGAAATAAAATGTATCCAAATTAGAAGAGAAGAGGTAAAATTGTCATTATATGCAGATGACATGATACTCTATATAGAAAACCCTAAAGGCTCCACACAGAAACTATTAGAATTGATAAACAAATTCAGTAAGGTGGCAGGATACAAGATTAACATACAGAAATCTGTTGAATTCCTTTGCACTACCTATGAAATATCAAAAAGTTAAAAAAAATATCCCTTTTAAAATCTCGTTTAAAAAATACCTAGGGGGACTACCCTGGTGGCGCAGTGGTTGGGAATCCACCTGCCAATTCAGGGGAGACGGGTACAAACCCTGAAGGTCTGGGAGGATTCCACATGCCACAGAGCAACTGAGCCTGTGCGTCACAACTACTGAGCCTGCACTCTAGAATCCGCAAGTCACAATTACTGAGCCCACATGCCACAACTATTGAAGCCCACAAGCCTAGAGCCCGTGCTCCACAACATGAGAAGCCACTGCAATGAGAAGCCCGCACACTGCAATGAAGAGTGACCCCCACTCACCGCAACTAGAGAAAGCCCACACACAGCAATGAAGACCCAACACAGCCAAAAATAAAATATAGATTAATTTAAAAAAAAAACTAGGAATAAACCTGACCAAGAAGGTGAAAGATATACGCTGAGAACTATGAAACATTATTAAAGGAAACTGAAGATGATTCAAAGAAATGAAAAGATATCCCATGCTCTTGGATGGGAAGAATTAATATTATTAAAATGGCCATACTACCCAGAGCAATCTACAGATTTCATGCAATCCCTATCAAATTACTCATGACATTTTTCACAGACCTAGAACAAATAATTCTAACATTTATATGGAACCACAAAAGACCCAGAATTGCCAAAGCAATCCTGAGGAAAAAGAACAATGCTGGAGGCATAACCCTCCCAAATTTCAGACAGTACTACAAAGGTATAGTAATCAAAAGAGTGTGGTATTGGCACAAAAACAGACATATGGATCAACGGAACAGAATAGAGCCCAGAAATAAACTCATACACTTTGATCGATTAATCTTCGACAAAGGAGGTAAGAATATGACAAGGGAAGAAAGATAATCTCTTCAGCAAGTGGTGTTGGGAATGCTGGACATCTGCACACAAATCAATGAAGTTAGAACACTCCCGCACACTATACACAAAAGTAACTCAAAATGGCTTAAAGACTTAAAAGGGGTTAATATCCAAATAGCACGTACAACTCAATATCAAAAAAACAAACAACCCAATCAAAAAATGGGCAGAAGATATAAATAAACATTTCTCCAAAGGAGATATCCACATGGCCAATTGGCACATGAAAAGATGCTCAACGTTGTTAATTATTAGAGAAATGCAAATTAAAACCACAATGAGGCACCACCTCACACTGGTCAGAATGGCCATCATCAAAAAGTCTACAAGTAATAAATGCTGGAGAGGGTGTGGAGAAAAGGGAACCCTCCTACACTGTTGGTGGGAATGTAAATTGTTGCAACCACTGTGGAAAACAGTATGGAGGTTCCTTAAAAACTAAAAGTAGAGCTACCATATGATCCAGTAATCCCACTCCTGGGTATATATCCAGAAAAGATAAAAACTCCAATTTGAAAAGATACATGCACCCTAATGTTCATAGAAGCACTATTTACAATGGCCAAGATATGAAAACAGACCAAGTGCCCATCAACAGAGGACTGGCTTAAGAACATGTAGTATATATATATATATATATATATACAGTGGAATATTACTCAGCCATAAAAAGGAATGAAATATTGCCATTTACAGCAACATGAATGGACCTAGAGGAAATCATACTAAGCCAGGCAGAGAAAGATAAATATAATACCATTTAGGTGTGGAATTTAAAAAATAATAAAAATGAACCTATGTACAAAACAGAAGCAGACTCACAGAAATAGAAAACAAACTTATGATTACCAAAGGGGAAAGGGGCAGGGAGGGATAAAATAGATTGGGATTAAAAGATACACACTACTATATATTGATATAATAGATAAACAACAAGGTCCTACTGTATAGCACAGGGAACTATTGAATATATTCAATACCTTGTAATGACCTATAATGTAAAATAACCCAATATATATATATATATATATAAAACTAAATCACTTTGCTGTATACCTGAAACTAACACAATATTGTAAATTAACTATACTTCATAAAAGAAATTAGTTTATATATACAGAGATGAACATTTTGCCTTACTATGGTGAGACAATTTATCATCAGTTTTACTCCTTTTTTATGAAGCATTTGAGACAACTGTTCATCTATAGAAGTAGGTGCAAATGCAAGGAGCTTAATTATAATAACATCCTTCACTTTCTTTAATTCTTTACAAGCTACATACAAAACAAAAAACATAGTAATCAATCAACAGAATTAATTTAAATTGCCTATCCATGGACAATCTCTTTAAGTCTTCCTTCAGCTTTAATGAAAGCCAGGAATTGGAACCACCTGAGTTGCAAAAGGCAATCACGGCAATCACTGCAGCCATTCACTTTCTCAGCAAGCACCAGGATCCTGAAGTGCCCGCTTGGTTGCTCCCTAGATGCTTTTCCACCCCCAAGCCAATACACATAGTAAGATCTAGAATGGGTGAGACTGATGCCTTTCCTTAATTACATGTGAAAGAGGAAGGGTGAAAGGAGAAGTTGGAAGCGAGAATCTACAGACCACGGGCAATTCTCAGGCAGATCAATTTCAGGAAAGCAAACATATGGAAACTGAGAATCTGGAATCATTGTTCCCGTTACTCCTGGGAATGCCATCATATATGCCCAGGGAAACATTTACCCCAGGTTGAAAACAGGTGGGATAGGTGAAAGGGGTAACACCTGGTTCTGAGAGAGAGAAATGTTAACTGCTGATGGTTGAGAAGTACCTGAGAGACAGAGGCCCAGCTGAGGTGGCAATGCTATTCCGAGCATATTTGTGAACTATTTCCCATTCCAGAGATCCCCAGAAATAGTTGGTGATTAAAAACTGGATTTCTTGCAGTCAATGTGAAGGAATCCCAGAGTGTTCAACCATGTAAATGAAATAGCATCTGATTTTCAAATGAGAGGAAAAAGCTGTTGCCCCTATTCTCTCATGAGTCACCCAAAAGCAACAAGGAAACAAAAAGGCAAACTCCGTCTTCAATAAAACCTCTGAGCACAACATATGAAGTGCGGCCACCATATGCACTGGAGGTAAAACTGGGGTGTGGGAAGACACCAAGTCAAGATGCACGCGACTGCAAATGAGGAGAAAAAAGGCAGTGCACGCACCTTGGGATATACTGAAGAAATATGCAAAAGAATAAAAAGATATTGAAAGGTACACCATGTTCCTGACACGATAACAATTTCAACATGATAACAATTTCAGCACTTTCTTAATCTATATTTTTATGTGATCCCAATGAAACTACCCCTAGGATTTAGAATTAGAGAAGCTGATTCAAATTCTCCCATGGAAGAAAGAAAAATCAAGAACAAGATTCTAAAAGGGGAAAATAATGAGGAAAAAAATGCTGTAGGAGATACTTCACCATATTAGGAAGCTAGAGTCATTGAGTGTGGTGCTAGTACATGAGTTGCCATAGCCGAAAAACAGATTAGAAAGTCCATAAATAGACCCCCCCCAATTTTTTTAAACCATAATAAAGGTGAATTTTCAAATTGGTGGAGAAAATATGGATTATTCAATGAATGGTGTTGGGACATCTAGACGGTAAATCAGGAAGAAGGAAATACATTTGGATTAATATCTCATACAATAGGAAAATTTCCAAATTGATCAAATATTTAAATTTTACAACCAAAACTATAAAAGCACCAGGGGAAAAAATGGAAGAACATTTTTATAATCTCAAAGTTGGAAAGGTCTTTCTACAGGTGAAGAAAAACCTCGAAGTCACAAAAGAAAACACGGATAAAACTCAACTCTGTAAAAATAAAAAAGCACATGTGGAACAGCCACCCTATATCAAAAGATAAATGACAAACCTGGAAAAATATTTCCAACTCATATTGTATTCAAGACCCTAATTCCTTTCACGTCTAAGAAACAGAAACAACGACCAAAGAAAAAGAAGCATGAACAAAGCATATCAAAAGATAGTACATAGAAAGGAAAATCAAACAATTCTAAAAATGAGAAGGTATTCAACCTTGGCCCCAATGAGAAAAAATGCTAATCAAAGGTACAACAAGCTCTGAGTTTTCACCTGTCCCGTTGGCAATGAGCATAAGTTTGAGAACTCACCGGGGTGATCTGCCAGGTTTTGAGCTGTCTTTCGACTCCATTCCCACCCTTCTAAACTCTGATGCTGGAGCGGAGACTGCTCACCTCATCTCTGCTTTGCCACCTGGCGCCTGCGCAGGCACTGCCAATAGGAGATACCAGAGGGGAAGAGGGAGGCTGAAAGAGGAAGAAGGGACTAGCTCCGCCCTCTCTGCTTCCTGTGCCGGTCCACGTTAGCCCAGCAACTGTTTCCACCTGCAGCGTCAGTGCTTCACCTTTGCAGCGGCAGAATCCAGTTTGTGTTTTTTTTCTAACACAGGAAGAGTCAGCCTGACCTTTCCTCCTTCAGTGAACCATCAGTAACCAATTAGCGCTCATTTCTCAGAAGTCCACTTGGGGACCATGGGGTCCCTCCTCCAAGCTCACAGCACCAGCTGAATAAAATCTTCTTCCGAAGAGGTCTGCATTTCAATACTGTGAGGTCCCTCCTCTAAGCTGAAATACCGAGTGTTATGAAAGAGAAAATGTGACAGTAATAACAGAGCAAAACAGGAGTGTCTATGCAGGAAATGGGTTCCCCCAGCATGGTCTGCCCACAGGACTAACATGCAATCTTCAACACACGTATGCTATGAAGAGGGTCTTCTGAGCATTTCTGAGCCAAACTAGAGGCTAAACTCTAGCAAATCTCTAATTTTCCCTTGATGACAGGATTTGTAACAGCCCAGGCTGAGGTTTGACCCGGTGTTCTCCATTAAACACTATCTCTGAAAGATATTCTTTTAAGGAAAAAAGCCTCATGCCAGGTACTTCTGGAATGCCACTCTAGTCCCCTCTGTGGTCACCTCACTGGACCCCTCCCAGAGGCACAGTTCCCCAACAGTACCTGCACCAGTCTGCCAAAAGCACTGAGAAGTCCTGCAGCACAGAAACCTGTTTCCTTTTGTTCACACCGCCTTTTAATCGACCTTGGAAATCCGCCCCCACCCCCCCCACCCCTGCTCTTTTCACAATGAATAAGCTCTGTTTTTATCCTAAACCAGTTTTATGGGAAGCACTTTGGAAAATGCTGTCCTAACAGTGGGTCACTTGGTCTAAGAGAGAGGACAGTCTTTTACTAAAGCACAGATCACTGTCCGAATTGTCCAATTTATTTAAAAGCAAATGTTATAGACATAAATCAGGAAGATGATGCTTCTGTGTGGCTGGTAAATATATCCGGCAGGCAGGCACATATGCAGACAGAAAAGTTAGGCCTTTTGTAACAGCAATTCAGGAACCAGAAATGTGGGGAAAAGGACATGATAAATGAGCTCCACCAAAGCGACCCTAAAGTCCTGCTTTCCAGAAGAAAAGCCACTTGGCCATTTGTGATTAATTTACTAGCAGTGATAGAGCAATCTGTGCTTTAGGAACACAAAACAAACAAAGAAAACAAAACAACAACAAAAAACCCACAAACAAACAGAAATGAAAACCCCCAGAAACTTGTGTTTTTAATAAAGAGATATTTAATCTTCAGCACAGATTCAACCATTGAACACGTGTGCTGAGAAAGTATAAAGCATAAAATGATGACTTCACCCACATCCCAATAGTCCCTGTGCAACCGGGGTTATACCAACCTGAGCAGCACAATTTCAAGTGCAGAGACTAACATCTTCTTACATTACCTCTCAAAGTGCGATGGTTATTATTCTGACTTATAGCTAGGGGGGAAAAAGGCCTACTTATTGCACATTCTTTTCAGGAATAGCACAAATAAGATACTTAAGTGAGCGTGATGTGAAAGAAGTCACATACAAGCTTAAGCTGGGATGAAGTGAGAGAGGGGCATGGACATATGTACACTACCAAATGTAAAATAGATAGCTAGTGGGAAGCAGCTGCATAGCACAGGGAGATCAGCTCGGTGCTTTGTGACCACCTAGAGGGGTGTGATATGGAGAATGGGAGGGAGACACAAGAGGGAGGAGATATGGGGATATATGTATATGTAGAGCTGATTCACTCTGTTATACAGCAGAAACTAACACACCATTGTAAAGCAATTATGCAATAAAGATGTTTAAAAAGTCACATACAAATCCACTGAAATAATTTCCAAATGTGTACATCTCTCTTATTTAGTTTATAATGACCAGAATCATTAAAAAAATATATATATCGGTCAGTCCAAACTGACAGCTGTATTTGAGCTGGGTCTTTGAGCAGGGGTAAGATCTAATCTGGTGATAAAAAATGCAGAAAACATTCTGATAGAAAAAAGTCGTAAGTAAAATCTAAAATCTGATGATTAGTATAGTATGGATGTGTACAATAGACTAATGAGATGAGCATCATTTTATTTTATTTTATTTATTTTATTTTAGTATTCATTTTAGAGAGTAGTGGGAAGTAGCACTGAGTGGATGAGTGGAATTCAACTATGAAAGGTCTCTGAACCAGATACTGCAGGTCAAAGGGAGGAAATGGCAGTTCCTCAGCAAAGCAGTAGCATCACTGAAGATCTAAAAGATCAACCTGAAATTGATCTGCCTCTTGAGAGGGACGGGGGAAGGGACATTAGGAAGGAAATGAGCAGAAATTCTCCTTTGGTGATTCATACATGAAGTAATTAAATCCTGCACAATAGTGGCAGCAAGGAGAATGGAAAAGATGGAAAGTGAAATTCTGGAACAATCTCAACGGCATTTAGAGAGTGATACCTCTTGTGTCTGATGCTTAACTCCAACATGTTAACTTGGTCACGGGTCAAGTTTCAAGGGCTGGGAGAATTACAATGTCAGTATAAGGAGGTCATAAATTGGGCTTTAGACGTATTAAACTTGAAACGATAAGAGGATTTCTCAGATGAAATGCCTTGAAATCTCAGTGGGATCAGGCTTAGGTCAGCAAAATCCTGGGCTGGATTTGGCCACCACCAAAACAGAGGTGAGTGTGGACTTCCATTGAGGGTCATGGTCCCGAAAGTACAGCCCTGGGAATTGAGGATACTGACCAATATTTTTAGCTCCCTGGAAGAAGTATCTCTTAGCTGCAGTGCGGATAAACTGGATTACAAAACTGTGATCTGCTCAGGGGGTAACTTTGAAGAAAACGGGGGAGGCAGAGGGAGCTTCCACCTGTAGCATACCACCCAATGCCAGAGACGAAGCAAGAGCCACACCCCGCCAGAAAATGTGCCTGGCTCCTCCAGCACTGGAGGAATTCCTTCCTCAGGTCATCTGTTTTTTACTGGCTCTCTTCCCTGAGTGCTCTCTCTTTACATCTTTTGGGAGATGAGGTCACCTCCCTTCCTATATTTCAACCCAGCTGAGGGAGCATTATCAGGCATATAAGATCTAACTTGGGGAAAGATCTAACTTTCCTGCAGAAATCATTCCAAGCAGGTAAAAACATCATAAATATCATCCAAGAGTTGAGGTTGTGTATAGAATGGACGTGAGGAAGATACACTGAGCTGAGCATCCATTTTGGTGAGCAGTGGGAAGTAACACTGGATGGATGAGTGGAATTCAGCCATGGAGGGTGGCTGAATCTGATATCACAGGTCAGAGGGAGGAAACGGCAGTTCCTCAACGAAAAAGCATAACCAAGCAGGACCCTATGTGGCCTTCCCAGGTCAGACCTCCACCCCACTCCACCCAATGTCCTCTGCCTGCCCCTTGTTTGTAGAAAAGCTTTAGTCTCCCAGGCCTCCCCTGATTCTCAAAAGGCTGGCTCAAGAGTTAATGATAAGGAAATGTGAAGATGTAGAAACACAGAACCCTTGCTGGGCGGGGAAACTGGTAACAATTTAAATAAACCAGCCACAGAGCAGAGTCACTGAACTCCCAGTTCCCTGAACAATATAGATAAAGGTCTGACACACATTCCCGAGTTGTTTTTATAGGAAGCAGACCCCCGCCAGGTGAAAACTGCTGACCTCAAGCATGTCGACCCCACACCGGTTGAAACCAGAAGATGCTTGAAACTTCGCCTTGATGCCAACCAATCTAAGAATCGTGCACGAGCCGATCGTGCACCCTCAGCCTCTCCCTCATACTGCCTTTAAAACCTCCTAACCAGCAACTTGGAGATGGTCTTAGGATATTAGTCCACCGTCTTCCCAGGTTGCTGGCCTCCTGAATAAAGCACATTTTCCCACCAACTGTTGTCTCTCAAGTACTGGCCTTTTGAGCAGTAAGCAGCTGAACTTGGGTTCAGTACCGGCCTCGTCTGGTTAGAGGAGTAACATCACCAAGGCTCTACCCTGGGATGGGAATTGGCCTCCCTTGGGAAGGGAGAGGAAAAGCCCTGCAAGTACATCCCTGGAATTGTTATCTGGGGACAAACCCAATGCCAGTGATCAAAGAACCACATACAGCAACGCTGGGAAGCTACTTATTCAAAGTAAGCCCCACTAGATAAGCTCCAGTAGAGAAACGCCAAGGAGGCACTAAAATCTGGCTGGAGCTATGTATCTCAGCACACCCCTAGTTAACATTGGGACTCCTCTGATTCTGGCAGAACTCACATAGAAGTGAGGAGAACAGACAGGAACATGGGCCGCTAGTCATCTGGTAAACATCAGCCTGGATGGTTCTACTGTCCAAAGGTGAATAAACTGAAACAAAAATGTGTAACAGGTCGATAAGGGGAGTACAACTCTAAAGATTCAGGGAAAAGCATACTTTGAGCTACAGCAAATAATAGGGAAGTCTAAAGTGTATTTTGCATTCTGAATAAATGTCATAAATTCATGAAAGGCCTTGTGAGACCAGATGAAAGATGAGGTGGAAAACAACTTAAGAAACTTAATTTCAGAGGAAAGTTAAATTCGGAGATAAGAAGAAACTGAATGAAATGCAAGTTGAAATAACAACAAAACTATAGCAAGAAAAACTAAAAGTCAACAATAGAAATAAAATCTGCTTTGGAGTGAAAATTCAAATTAAAGAGGTAAAAAAGAAATAAAAAGCTCTCTAAGAATACAAAAGATAGGGTCAAAAGAAAAAGCAATGCATGAAAAGATGATAATTGTAGACAGTTTACCTTTAGGAAAGAGGTATTTGTTTATCAGAGAAGGATTTTGTTCAAAGATATTGACCAAAACAAGCCACTAATGGTGGCTTAGCCAAGAGACAAGTTTATTTTTCCCTCCTGTAGCAAGAAGTCCAGAAATGACAGATCTGGGCTGGTAGGGCAGTTACCTTACCAGGGACCCAGACTTTTTTTAGCCCTTGCTACACCATCTTTAGTCTGTGGCTCTCTTCCCCAGCTTACAAGATGGCTGCTGGCACTCCAGCCACCATAACCACATTCCAGATTGAATATGGAGGGAAAGGAAGAGCAAATGCAACATACCAGATGAGTCAGCTTCCCTTAAAGAGCTTCCCCAGAGGCCCCCACCCAATGACTTCCAAATATATCTCACTGGACTCAAGTATGTCATATAACTACTTTTACCTGCATGGAAGACTGGGAAATAGAGCTTTTAAACTGAGACCATTCCAAAATTAAAACAGAGTTCTATGAGTAAAGAAAAAGGAGAGAGGGGATATCAGTTGACAAAGAGCAGCTTATAACAAAATTCCTGAGATGAATGACAAAGGAGCAGAGCCAAGTCACAAAAATATACAGATGAAGATTGTCCTGTGCTGATTTCTTCCAATGCAAATCAGAAGATTTCAACATGTTTCCAGTAAAGTCCAATAAAAACAATAGCAAGAAAGACCTATATTCCTAGATATCTTGGCAAAATGCTCTAATTCCATTTTTTAAATCCTAAAAGTATCCAAGCAACAAAATTAAAAAAAAAAAGATTATCTAGAAAGAATATAAATTTAGGCTAACCTCAAACTTATCCATGATCTCCAAAAGTAGAGAATCACAAAATAATATCTCAAGAGTCTTGGGGCAAAAGTTATTACACAAAAACAATAGTCACAGTCCAAAAACTATTTATAGAAGTAAGAGAAATATACCCCCCAGAAATCAAAAGACTCAGAAAATAGCCACTTAAAAACTTGCTTAAACATATGTTTTCCTTCCAAATCTATGAATAGGAAACTCATTCTGTTCATGTTTAAGAATAAATTTATTCTGGATAGACCTAGAAGTTATCATACTAATCGAAGTACGTCAGACAGAGAAAGACAAATATGATATCACTTATATATGGAATCTAAAATATGATACAAATGAACTTATTTACAAAACGGAAACAGACCCACAGACATAGAAAACAGACATATGGTTACCAAAGGGGAAAGAGGGTGGGGAAGGGATAAATTAGGAGTTTGGGATTAGCAGATACAAACGACTATATATAAAATAGATAAACAACAATGTCCTACTGTATAGCACAGGGAACTATATTCAATATCCTGTAATAAACCATAATGGAAAAGAATATATGTATAAGAATAAACTTATTCTTAAAATTTAAGAGTGAGGAACATGGACTATAACAGACCATAATTTGGATAAACTGGAACATAGTAAAGAGGTCTTGCAACCAATTATATTTTCCAAAAATGGACACAGCCGTACCTTCCATCCTACATGTGACAATGTATGGCTCCATGTTGAGAAGAATTCTTAGAACAAATCTGACCTCAGCAGGAAAGGATGCCTGGCTTAGAATTACTAACACGACAAGATGGGAATAAACAAGTTAGCTTTTTATCCAAGACAGCATAAAGAGAAAAAAGTAGGACTTTATGGGGCCTTCCCAGAACAGACCTCACCTCCAGTGTCCTCCACCTGCCACTTCTCTGTAGAAAAACTTTAGCCTCCTAGGCCTTCCCCAAGTTACAAAGCGTAAATTTAATCAGAGAAGTGAGAAAATGCATAAAGAAAGGGAAACAGTCAAGCAAGACAAAATAATCATACTTTAGCCATTATACAAAGTCAAGGACTTTTAGTTCCTCCTCAACAGCTATAGATAATATTCTGAGCCATGTCCTTTGAGCTGTTTTGCAGATACTGAAACCCCTGCCAGGTGGGAGAAGTTAACTGCATGCTGCCCACAAGCACCCAGACCCCAGACCAGTTGGAACCAGAAGGTTGATCATGTTGACTCCTGATCATCTCACCACCAACCAATCAGAAGAATGTCCACAAGCTGATCACACGCTTTACAACCCCCCTCAACCCTGTCTTTAAAAACCTTTTCCTGAAAGCCTAGGGGAGTCCAAGCCTTTTAAGCACTAGCTACCTGGACTCCTTGCTTGGTGCTCTGCATGCACTTTCCTTCACCATAACCCAGTGTCAGTAGATCGGCTTTACTGCACATGGGCAAGCGGACCCAAGCTTGGTTCAGTAACATAAATAGTGCAATCACCACGAGATGAATGAATTAACCTATCAGATAGACCCTGAAAAGGCCTAAAGCCCAAGGAGAGTTTACAGATAAATGTTTTCTAAATTCCAGGTAATAATAATCCTGACATCATATTCATTTTTCAAGAGAATTAAAACAACAGTTTCCTGATTCATTTTGATAAATGGCAAATACATAGTATAATAAATATGCAAAAAGTAATCTCATTCATTCATTTATATTTAGTTATATATAATACAATAAACATATTTATTACATGTATGCATATATAAAACTAAGCATACTGAATCAGCACAGAATTCAAAAAACATAAACAATGTTCAAATTGAGTGTATTTGAAGACAATAAAGATGGTTTAATTACTAGGAAACCTATTAATGTAATTGATCGTTTCATTAGGTTAAAGGAGAAAACACCCTGGTTAATTCAGTAAACTCCCCCTTGAATGCAATGTTTACAACATGATTCTGAACTAGGAACAGAGTAACACTAACTTTTTAAAAACTGAAATAAGCAGCCTGTACTATTTAATAGTGGAAAACTAAATCCAATTTAATTAAGGACAAGGGCAAAATAAGGTTTCTTTTTACCACTATTACTTAATATTGCTATGGTTTTAGCCAATGTTATAGACACCTCCTACCCCCAACCAAAGAGACAGAAAAGAAAGAAGGGATGGAGGGAAGGAAGGGTAGAAAATTACAAAGACATGTAAGCGTTCAATTTCTTGTGTTTGAAATAACATAAAAGCTCCCACTGGCCAAAATTGTGTTAATTTGAGGATCAAAAAGAATCACAACTGTAACTGATTATATCACACTGAGTAGATAAAAATCTACTAGGACACAGTGATTTCTCTCCTCCCAAAAGAAGAGAGCAGAAAAAAAAAGGAAAGCTCTTTTTCACAGAAGAATGGCAGCTAATAAACGTGGAAGGAATTAGATCATTGGAAAGTCACGAATTTGCAGTCCCCAGTGGATAACGGATTCTGAGAAGGAAACAGTGGAGGATAAAACAACTAAGTGACAGGTTATTGGGAAATAGGAATTTGTCCCTATTATTAATTGTAAAGACCAACTGTAACTTTTGTTGCAGACATCTGAAGATCACCAGCTTAACCAGCAAGTCATCATAAATAAAATTAAAAGACATATTACAACCACATCAAATATGATAGAGTTAATATCTATAATAAAGACGTCATACAAATTGGAAAAAGAAGCACCAAGGCCTTGCCTGGGGAGGAGGTGTTGGTAAAATACAGGTATAGAGGATTTACAGAAACAGTCTCACGCTCCCTTTGTCCCTTCACTGGAAGTGGATAGGATGGCACCTGCCTGAGTGTCAGAACCCCAGCATCGGAGACTTCATTAATCTGGGGTATTTTTCCCATGAAGTACGCAGAGGGACCCAGGACCCCAGGCCTCTTTCCTTTTGCCTGCTATTCCTAGCCTGCAGCTTCCTGTCCTCGGCTGGAAGAAGTGGAAGGGCAAAGGGAAAAGACTTGTGCCAACCGAGCCTGTTATTTTTCATCCAGAAAAAACATCTTTCCCAGAAGTCACTCTCAGAGGAGTCACCTGGTCACAACCACCTACAGAGAGCGAGCCTCCAGCACCCCTCTTTCCTTGACAAAAGAGCAAAAATAAAATGGATAAATCATAGTACTTCGTACTGAATATTTGGAGATTGGCACTCACAGACCGTTGGTATATGGCATACGTTGTTACAACTTTTCTGAAAAGCAACTCTTCAGTGTGTTTAAGGAAACTTCAGTGTACCTCTAGATTCATCAGTTCTGCTTTGGGGAATCATTTCTATGGAAATAATGTGAAGTGCAATTAATGGTTTATGTACATTGATATTCATTAATGCAATATTTCTAATGTGCAATCCCCTGACAAAAACAAAAGGATAAATTTAACTTCAGTGTCCAGTAATAGTTGAGTGGTTGAAAATACAGGGTCAGTTGTCAGAGAGCTGGGTGGGTTGGCCACAGAAACACTTCAGGTCTCATTTGTAAAATGGAGTTAATAATACGTCCACATAAGCACTTAGAAGGATTAAATAAAATTTTATATGTAAAACATACCTCAAATACCACAATAAGAATCAATGCATAATATAGGGAATTCCCTGGTGGTCCAGTGGTTAGGACTCCGCGCTTTCGCTGCTGAGGGCTGGGGTTCAATCCCTGGTCGGGGAACTAAGATCCCACAAGCTGGTGGCCGTGTGGCCCCCCCCCAAAAAAAATCATTGCATAATAGATATATACATGGAGTATTATATAGATTAATATATAGTCGATTAAAATAGCATAGATGTAGAATATTAAAAATTGTATGATGAGAAAATTCATCTGCTGTTAAATGAACACAAAATTGTGTTTATAGTGTGGTTTCAGTTTTATAATGTATATATGCATTAAAATACATTGAAAAGCCAACGGCTGTTACATCTGGTCATTGCAGGTGGTTGTTATTTTATCCTTTGTACGTGTTCTTGTTTTCAGATTATCTATCTGGTATAATCATTTTCATATAGATCAGGGGTCAGTAAACTTTTCCTTAAAGGGCCAGTTAGTAAATATTTTAGGCTTTTTAGGCCTTATGATCTCTGTCTTCGCTACTCAGCTCTGCTATAGAGAAAGCAGTCATAGATAACATATAAATGATGGGTGTGACTGTGCTCTGATAAAACTGTACAAAAACAGGACGCAAGCTAGCCCTAGTTTGCAGACCCTTGTTCTAGATAATGATAAATACATGCTGTATTAAAAAAAAATTTTTTTTAAGGTGGTGTACCAAAAATCAAGAAAAGAGGAATTTTCCTAGTGGTGAGTGGGGATGTAGAAGGTGAAGAAGGCTTGCACAATGTTTCATGGACAAGAGAGAACAGAGCAATTATGGGGGAAAATAGGAAGTAATCCCTTGGTAGAAGGAATAAAGCTGATGGGGTTTTCTATGAAAAAGAAAGAATGAGAGCTATATACACATAATTTTATCTCACTGGATTTGCCCTGAAAGCTTTTGACCCATTTCCCATGGCATACTGAGGCAGCAGGAGACTCCCACGATGACTGCAAAGCCAGTTAGAGAACAACCTTGGAGTTTATCACCAAGTCGGTCGTGGAAAGTGCCGGTACCCTAGGCCTCCATCCAGCCTCCCAACAAAGGGCCCAGTGACCTCTGCTCAGTGGCACCCTGGCACACTCATGCCTCATTCCTCTTAAATAATTCTGAGTAACAGAAAATACTTATTATTGAGCCAAAATCCTCTGCCCACTAGTTTTTTTCCGGACTTGGAGCAAGTACCTCTGCCACCTTTCAGATTTTAAATATTTGAAGCCATGATCACGGTCCTTTCTTTCCATCCTAGAAATCCTCAAAACACAGTTTTCCTAGAGGAGAAGTTGCACGTTGGAGATTTACAGTTATGCCTGGCTGGGCCCACTGAGTATTGTAAAATCATTAAATTCACTTCGTAAAAAAAATCTTGAAATCATAAAATTTCTCTTAAATATCCAGGCTTTTGGTTTTCTTAGAAAAATCAGAAGAATTACTGACATTGGATCACCATCCACATGCCAACAGTTGGCTTGAAGATGACTAACAACAAGCATGAGCTCCTGGTCCAGTCTCCCTACCCGCCCCCCCAAACCTGAAACCCACATCTGCCTAGACCCCAAGGATATCCGAGTTTCCTGCTCTGATCTAGATGAGCTAGCAAAGGATGCTGCAGAGCACTAAGCCAGGAGCCCAGAGACAGCTTCCCATCTCAGGTTTAACAAATGCAAGTTCTGTGACCCTGGAGCTGGCTGTTACATCACGTGAAATATTAGGGGGTTAAGTGGGATATGGCTTAGGTTCCTTGCTCAGCCATCATTCCATGAATCTATAAATGGCTTAGCTAATTTTCAAATCTCACTGAGCTCATTGCCTGAAAAATGCCTGAAGTCATGAGTTCCACCTGCTAATAGCACTTTGAAAAAAAATAGATTGGAAAAATAAAATATCTGGATCTCTCAAAAGCAATTTGCAAATTCATACCAAGATATGCTAAATGTAAAAACAAAGCCATTCACTCTTTTGCCTCTAAAATGAAATTTCAAAGGCGAGAGTTCTAACAATTAAGAAAAAAATCCTGTCCCAAAGCTTAATGTTTCTGTAAAAAGAGCGCATCAATTACACTATTCAGTAGAGACAAATGAACCCTGGAAAAGGGGAGAGGTCAGGACCACAGAACTACGGGTGAGCTTGACACTTCTCCCACCCAATTCCTACCCTCCCCAGTCACTCCCACTCCCATACAATGTAGGTTTCGATTTCTTTTATTTCTCTTGCTGTAAACCCTGAACTTTCTCTATCCAGCTGAAATGCTTCATTCAACGCTTTCTCCAAGAAACTAAAAACTATGCCAGGTTAGCATCATCTACACCATTAAAGCAAGAGCAAGACGCAGACCTCTAGAGACAAGCGTCTGGCCTTCAGTAATCTTGTTTCCTCTCCCCTCCGCACCAGCATCGCACCCCACCAGAAGAGCTTCGATATCACTATTGCACAGCATAAGGTAGGCAAGCAGGCTGGGGCCTGGCATTCAGTGTAGTCTGTGAATATCAGACACCACTTGTACACCAAGCCAGGCCATTCACTTCACCTGGTCCTGGGAGCCTGTGGGTCCACAGCAGGTGGCGAGCATGATAAGAAAAAAAAAGTGCTTCTTGTTCCAGAAGATTCTCTGGATCAGTGTGAAAAGGAAAATTTGTGGCAAAGCTTCAAGTCAGGAGGGGAGCATGTTCCTACAACAGTGAGCTCTCAGGTAACAGACTCAGTGTCTTGGCCCTAAGGTGCCTGAGACCAATGACAGGAGCACTCAATTTTGGTAAAATTAAGCTTAATCCAAGAATATCACAGTAAGTAAGTTCTAAGTCCCTGACAAGGGAGATGTCTGTTTAATGACCAGGAAGCAATACTGTAAATTTGAGGACCTCACTCTAAGAATGTGACTGTTATCTATTCACCATGGTAATCCAGTTCCCAGTCCACTGTCTGGTATATAATAGATGCTCCATTAATAGTGTGAAAAATAAAATAATCACTCTTAAAGGACACAACTTTTTCAGTTTGCCTTCTACAACTTGATGTTTCTCCGCGGCAGGGATTTAATTCTGCTTTTGTCTTTTGCACATTTTCACCTTAAACTGTAAGCAGATTTGTCTGGTTGGAAAAATCTCACACACAACAAAAACACTTTTACAGTCCTCATATAATAGTATGCATATATTATACTATACACACAACATAAATACTCATATAACAGAAGCTTAAGAAATGTCTTCTGAGTGAATGAGTGATTGAAAATTACTGGAAAAAAGTTAACAAGGATTTAAAATATATATATACATATATTTCTGTTATATATGCTTCTATATATTCGCATATATAAATGTGTGTTTACATACATATAATGAATTTTTATCTTTGTTTGTGATCCAACAGTCACTTGGTCAAATTTCTCATTCAAAGCCTGAAGCCTCCTCTTTCTAAACTTTTTTATTTTTATTTTTTTTTTTATTGGAGTATGGTTCCTTTACAACGTTGTGCTAGTTTCTGCTGTACAGCAAAGTGAATCAGCCACACGTATACACACATCCCCTCTTCCTTGGATTTCCTTCCCAGTTAGGTCACCACCGAGCATTCAGTAGAGTTCCCTGTGCTATACAGTCTGTTCTCTTAATTCCATATTTTATACATAGTAGTGTATATGTGTCAATCCCAATCTCCCAATCCATCCCACCCCCACCCCCCTTGGTATCCACACGTCTGTTCTCTACATCTGTGTCTCTATTTCTGTTTTGCAAATAAGTTCACTTATACCATTTTTCTAGCTTCCACATATATGCGTTAATATACAATATTTGTTTTTCTCTTTCTGACTTACTTCACTCTGTGTGACAGTATGCATATGGTGATATTTTTCCTCTATCCTGGGAAAAGGACGAAAATAACAATTTGTGACTTTCAACTCTTTTCCTCAGGGATGTCACATCATGATTTGAATGTATGTTTCTAAGAAAGATAAATTTTACTTGCTTGCAACAAAAGGATGGTGAACGTTCGCAAAGTTCCTGTGGGAGATATCTCATCTGAAACTGTGCTAGGTTGCCATTGGAAGTTTCGTAAAGATGGGGAGTAGCATTGCCAATAAGGCCCCCATTGAAATTGTGAGTGAGTAACTTCACTGCCAATTATTTCTACCACTGCAGAGATTCTGAGACACACTGACCACCTCATCGTTCCAAGTAGACACCATGTCTAAGCAAGAGTCCCAAGCACAGCCCACCAAAGTCAAGGGTCCACATCTGCTTAGGTATCTGCATTTGCAAAATGAATGGAACACACAAGCAGAAAGAGAACCAGTGTGGGAACAAATACATGTTGTCTCCTGTTGCAGAGTCTCTGAGTCCTTTGAAATTCTGCTGTTTCTACTTTGTTGCTTCTTTCAAATGATCTAAAAAGTTAGGCTTCTTCTGAAGAAGGAAGTCCCTCAGACAGTATTGGTAAGGAAGCAACACTGGTGAGCATCACCAGTGTTGGAAAAGAATAACAGGCATTCTTCCTTCAGCTCTGACCCTATTCATGGAAGAAAACAAGTTCCCTGTCCAGCTGTGTGATCTCAGGAAAGCCTCTCCAGTCCACAGGTTTGCTCAGTCTTATAACAAGGATATTGGAAACTGAAGATGTCATCCAGCTGTAAACTGCATTCAGTCTTTAAATAGTTATTGTGTTCTGTTACCGAGCACTGTTCTTGGCACTTAGGAGAATCAATGAGCAAAGCAGATAGAAATCCCTGTCCTGTAGAGTTCACCTCTTCCTTGTTCTACTTACCATCATGATACGCATTCCATGGATGCACACATGATGTATAATGCTGTTCTAGAAGTAATAAAATACAGACCTTCTCAACTCATTCATTTAACGTTCAGAGAAGGACCTGCAGAGAAGTACCTTCAGGATACTAAGGTAAATGTGACACAGTCTTAACCTTGGGGAGTCATCATCTGGTAGGGAGACTAAAAGGCAGGATAGTTAGTCACGAGCACACAGTGATACCCATCGCAGGGGAGCTCAGTGTGGGAGAGTCATATCTATTGGGAGACTGAGTGATGGCTCCTGTTATAAGGTGAGGTTTAGGCTAGATCTTAAAAATGGGTAGATTTATAGAGGAGTGGGGAATCTAAGAGTAGAAAAAGCATAAGGAAAAAAGTACATAATTATAGGAAAGCACAGAGCATGTTTAGAGAAATGGAAAAAAGATCCATTTGGCTGTCGCTGAAGCCAAATGGTACACTGGGCACAGGGCGGGCCACAGCCCACAGACCTATGAGGCCAGCCTGGGGAGCTGGTTCTTTATTGCATAGACTTTGGCGGCTCCCAGGGTTTTGAACACAGGAATGACAGGCTCACATTGAAGATGACAAAGTCAAGTGGCCCAGAGGAGGCAGAGACCAGAGGGCAGAGAGCAGTTTTATCAAGTCTTGGCAACAACAGTAAAAACATAGAGGGGATATGGGGATATAAGTATACGTATAGCTGATTCACTTTGTTAAAAGCAGAAACTAACACAACAATGTAAAGCAATTATACTCCAATAAAGATGCTAAAAAACAAAACAAGACAAAAACTTAGGAGGGGCCAATTCAACAATAACTGAGTGACCAGTGGCTGCCTGTTGGATGTTGAGGAGGAAGCAAAGACAAGCTGGAGCTCTAACTGTCAGAGAACACTGGCCAGGATAAACAACACAGAGACCCAGTACCAACAGATGCCCACCTTGAGGAGTGGGGGAAATAGTTTTGGAAAAGAAAAAGTATTCTCAGAGGATCCAGAAGCCTAAAAATACCATCCAAGCTCGAATCCAGCAGATTCTAAAGGGACTTTTATCCTGTAAAGGATGTCCATTATATTCCAAGCACTGTTCCAGGCACTGGGCAAAGAGACAGGTCCCTGATTGAATGAGTTTACAAGTTAGAAGGGGAAACAGACAATAGACACATAAGAAAGAAAATACACAACAACGGATTGGTTCAAGATGGCCAAGTAGAAGGACATGCGCTCACTCCCTCTTGTGAGAGCACCAGAATCACAACTAACTGCTGAACAATCATTGACAGGAAGACACTGGAACTCACCAAAAAAGACACCCCACATCCAAAGACAAAGGAGAAGCTGAAATGAGACGGTAGTGAAACAGGAGGGAAGGAGGCAGGGCACAACCTTTGAAAGGATGACATAGCCAGAGGACATGACATAAACTGATTAGAACCAAATGGATCCAAGATGGTGGACGAGTCGACTTTTTCCACTACACCTTGAGCCTCAGAATCAGCAAGCTCACATCAGCAAGCTAAATGACACACCCACAGGCGCCATGACAGTTCCAAGACTGACCATAAGGATCAAAAGTGGGCAGCGGCCCAATTTCTGGAAATCCCCACCCCTTCCTAAAATACCTGGAATATTCCTCCCACTCATTAGCCTAAGAAATTACCCACCCCTATAAAAACTGACAACCCATAATCTGGTGCCTTTCTCACCTTCTGAGATGGCCCACACTCTGTCTGTGGAGTATGTTTCTCTCTGAATAAATCCACTTCTTAACCTATCACTTTGTCTCTCACTGAATTCTTTCTGCAATGGGACATCAAGAACCTGAGCTTCATTAAGTCATGAAACCAGGTGTGTGATCTCAGTTGGAAGACTGTGGGTTTTGGCTGGGTTCAAGTCCCGGCCGTGTGGGTTCTAGTCTCAAACAGGATTTTGGCCAGGTTCAAGTCCCGGCATGTGGGTTCAAGTCCAAATCTGAGGTGCACAGTTTCAGTACGAGGGGCGCCATCACAGTAAAATCAAATCCTATAACTGCTGGGTGGGTGACTCACAAACTGGAGAACAAAAATACCACAGAAGTCCACCCACTGGAGTGAAGGTTCTGAGCCCCACATCAAGCTTCCCAACCTGGGGGTCCAGCAAGGGGAGGTGGAATTCCCAGAGAATCAGACTTTGAAAGCTAGCGGGATTTGATTGCAGGACTTTGACAGGACTGGGGAAATAGAGACTCCACTCTTGGAGGGCACACACAAGTAGTGTGTGCATCAGGACCCAGGGGGAAGGAGCAGTGAATGCATAGGAGACTGAACCAGACCTACTGGCTAGTGTTGGAGGCTCTCCTCACTGTGGGGACAAGGACACTCACAGCAGAAGTTCTGGGAAGTACTCCTTGGCATGAGCCCTCCTGGAGTCTAGCATTAGCCCCACCAAAGAGTCTGTAGCCTCCAGTGCTTGGCTGCCTCAGGCCAAAAACTCAGCCCCACCCATCAGCAGACAAGTGGATTAAAGTTTACTGAGCTCTGCCCAACAGAGCAACATCCTAAGAGACCTCTGGGACAAAATTAAACCCACCAACATTCACATTACAGGGGCCTCAGAAGGAGAAGAGAGAGAGGAAGTACTGAGAATTGGGAAACACAAGAGAAGAAAAGAACCTACTAAAACAAACCCCAAACAATTAAGAAAATGGAATGGGAGCATACATATTGAGAATTACCTTAAATGTGAATGGATTAAATGCTCCAAAAGACACAGGCTCACTGAATGGATGGAAAAACAAGACCCATATATATGCTGTCTACAAGAGACCCACTTCAGACCTAGGGACACACACAGACTGAAAGGGGATCTTTGTTATAAACCAGAAACTAACACACCATTGTAAAGCAATTATACTCCTATAAAGATGTTTTTAAAAAAAAGAAACACAAGATTTAAGTGACACAATAGACCAGATAGATTTAATTGATATTTATAGGAAATTCCATCCAAGAACAACAGATTATGCTTTCTTCTTAAGTGCACGTGGAACATTCTCCAGGATAGATCACATCTTGGGTCACAGATCAAGCCTTTGTAAATTTAAGAAAATTGAAATCATATCAAGCATCTTTTCCGACCACAATGCTATGAGATTAGAAGTAAATTACAGGTAAAAAACGTAAAAAACACAAACACATGGAGGCTAAACAATACGTTACTAAATAACCAAGAGATCACTGGAGAAATTAAAGAGGATTTGAAAAAATACCTAGAGAAAAATGACAATGAAAACACGACGATCCAAAACCTATGGGATGCAGCAAAAGCAGTTCTAAGAGGGAAGTTTATAGCTATACAATCCTACCCCAAGAAACAAGAAAAATCTCAAATAAACAATCTAACCTTACACCTAAGGGGACTAGAGAAAGAAAAACAAACAAAACCCAAAGTTAGTAGTAGGAAATAAATCATAAAGATCAGATCAGAAATAAATGAGATAGAAACAAAGAAAACAATAGCAAAGATCAATAAAACTAAAAG
>NW_020175837.1:2700860-2709578 GCF_003031525.2 Neophocaena asiaeorientalis asiaeorientalis | reverse complement strand
TATAACCTTCCAAGACTGAACCAGGAAGAAATAGAAAATATGAACAGACCAATCACAAGTAATGAAATTGAAACTGTGATTAAAAATCTCCCAACAACCAAAAGTCCAGGACCAGATGTCTTCACAGCTGAATTCTATCAAACATTTAGAGAAGAGCTAACATCCATCTTTCTCAAACTCTTCCAAAAATTTGCAGTGGAAGGAACACTCCCAAACTCATTCTGTGAGGCCACCATCACCCTGATACCAAAACCAGACAAATGAAGAACACTCTTTGACATAAATCACAGCAAGATCTTTTTTGACCCACCTCCTAGAGTAATGGAAATAAAAACAAAAATAAATAAATGGGACCTAATGAAACTTAAAAGCTTTTGTACAGCAAACGAAACTATAAACAAGATGAAAAGATAACCCTCACAATGGGAGAAAATATTTGCAAACAAATTAATAGACAAAGGATTAATCTTCAAAATATATAAACAGCTCATGTAGCTCAATATTTAAAAATCAAACAACCCAATCAAGAAATGGGCAGAAGACCTAAATAGACATTTCTCCAAAGAAGACATACAGATTGCCAACAAACACATGAAAGGATGCTCAACATCACTAATCATTAGAGAAATGCAAATGAAAACTACAATGAGGTATCACCTGACACTGGTTAGAATGAGAATCATCAGAAAATCTACAAACAACAAATGCTGGAGAGGGTGTGGAGAACAGGGAACCCTCTTGCACTGTTGGTGGGAATGTAAATTGATACAGCCACTATGGAGAACAGTATGGAGGTTCCTTAAAAAACTAAAAATAGAACTACCATACGACCCAGCAATCCCACTACTGGGCATATACCCAGAGAAAACCATAATTCAAAAAGACACATGCACCCCAATGTTCATTGCAGCTCTATTTACAATAGCCACGTCATGGAAGCAACCTAAATGCCCATCGACAGACGAATGGATAAAGAAGATGTGGTACATATATACAATGGAATATTACTCAGCCATAAAAAGGAACAAAATTGGGTCATTTGTAGAGATGTTGACGGATCTAGAGACTGTCATACAGAGTGAAGCAAGTCAGAAAGAGAAAAACAATATCGTATGTTAACGCATATACGTGGAATCTAGCAAAAATCGTATAGATGAACCTGTTTGCAAGGCAGAAATAGAGACACAGATGTAGAGAATAAGCATATGGACACCAAGGGAGGGAAGCGGGGGTGGGGATGGTGGTGGTGGGATGAATTGGGAGATTGGGATTGACATATATACACTAATATGTATAAAACAAGTAACTAATAAGAACCTGCTGTATGAAAAAATTAAATTAAATTAAATTAGAAAAATAAAAAGAAAATACATAACAAATGGGTGGTCCTAAGGGGTGTGAGGAAAGAGGGGAGGTAGAAGGCACAGTATAAACAGAGGGTCAAGGAAAGCCTTCCTGAAGGTTTGTTATTTCATTAACTGAGAGGGCAAGCTCAGGGAGCTGGGAGAGATGCCCTCGGTCCAGGGAAGAGCATGTGAGATGAGAATGTGCGCGGCATGTTCTAGGAAGAACAAGGAGATGGGGGACTGGGATCCAGTGAGCAGGATGAAGAGAGAGTGAAGCAGGAGCTGTAGGCCCAGGTATATAGAGCCTTGGAGGCCAAGTAAGGGGTCTAGATTTCATTTTGAGCAGGATGGAAACATTGGGGGATTGTGGGCAAAGATATAACAGGGATTTGTGACTGTTTGTGTCGTGTTTACGTTACATGCCAACATTTAAAATAATGCCTGACACATGGAAGATATTTAGTCAATATTTATTGAACGAATGAATGATCATTTGGGCTGCTGTATAGAGACTAGATTGCAGATGGGCAAGAAATGCAGGAAACTGGTTAGGAGTCAAATGCAAAAGTCAAGCAATCGTGCTAGCTTAGTTAGGGGTGGTGGTGCTGGATGAAGCGGGTGAGGTGGAGAAAGAATCATCTACTGAAAACTAGATTTGGGTGAGAGAGAGAGAACTCAGGGGACTCAAAGGCATTTGGTCTGAGCAACTGGAAAAACAGAGCTGCCGCTTACGGAGATCACTGGAGGGGAAGCAGGTTTGGGGAGTGAAAATCCGGAGTTGTGTTTTGCCCTATAAATTTAATAATGCGTGACATTCACGGGGAGGTGCTGGTGGTAGTATATTCAAGTCGGGCATTCCGGGAATGAGTCAGGACTCAGGAAAGAAACTGGGGATCACCCGCATGAAGGCAGTATTGAGACCAAAGGCGGGAACATATAGGTACCAAGAGACCTGAGAGCTAAGTCCTGCAGAATTCCATCATGTAGAGGTCAAAATTCAGTAGGTCAGTAGGGATAGAACTTCAGGGGCCCTCAAGAATGCCTGAGAAAGAAGACTCAGAGAGGCAGCAGGAAAACCTGGAGAACCCAGTGTCCTAGAAGCCAGGGGCTCGAGAAAGAGGGAGTGGTCCTCGGTGTGAGATGCAGCTGAGAGATGGAGAACCGTCTTCTCCTCCACAGGGCAGACAGCACTGGTGACTGTCATGGGAAGAGTGGAAAGGATGGATGGGGACAGGAGCCTGGCTGGGGTGCTGCCGAGAAAGGCCGAGGGAGAGGTGAGACAGGGGCACCAAGACAGCCTCAAAGGAACGGACGGTGCTCTGGTCTCAGGCTGCATGGCGGGTATTTGTTTTGCTTTGCTCATAATCTACATGTGTGTTAAGTGTGTTATTTGTCTAAACCAAACATTAAAATGTGTTTTAACAGCCTGAGATGGAGAGAGTGGAGAAACCCCGTGTAGACCACTTTCTCGAGGCTTGTTCTAGAAGAGGAAACAGACCATCGATGATGGGGGCTGTGGAGTCAGGGGAGGGATCTGTAAGGTGTAATATGTTAACGGTGCACCCACTGTTTCCTTACCACGGTCCCCTTTAGCTGCAGGTGCTGTGCCTGGTCACTGACAGAGCAGACACGGAGGGCTGGGGGGAGGGGAGAGAATGCCAGCAAAACCCTCAAAATGATTGTTTTTCCCTCAGCTTCAAAAAACTCACTGCCACAAAAATAACTTGTGCTCAAAATAGAGGGACACGTTTGTTAATTAAGTAGTTTTAAGTTTTGATGGCAAAGGGGATTAGGAATAACAGTAAAGAAAAAGAGAAGTCCCTTTAAGGAGAAAAATCTATTGATTGTGTTCTGTAGTTTTTCGGCTGGTCAGTGTATTACAGGAAGGAAGATGATGAATAGCTCGTGGGTCCATTAGCTTTGCTACTACCAGTAAGTAAGCAAGGTCTAATGTGTTTATTTCTAGTCTCCCCATCTTTTTCCCCCCTTAACCTGAATCTCTGAATTTCAATAATGTGTAGGACTGAGATTTCTGTTTCTGAAACTGATGTGACTTAAACCCCGAAAGCAAAAGCAGGAAAATTTGTACAAGTTAAATGGGTGTCGATTTAAGGACAAAGTGATTGAATTACAATCCGTGGCCGTGGATGTGAATTCTGGTCCTTTTTTTTTTTCTTTCTTTCACACGCATGATATTTCCCTGACATCTGTGCAATACAAATAGATCTAGAAAGTGTGAAAGGGAAAATCTGCTCTACTAAATATATAAAAGGGACCCCGCATGAAGACTCCATGATAACATTCGTCATCATGGGCACAGATGGCGTCCTTTCCCAGCTCTCCCCACCTGCCCCCCTCCAATACCGGTTTAAGCTCCATCCACTGAATTCTCCCCAAGATATTGCAATGCCATAGATGCCCGATCACACCAGAAGAGCCCGTCTGTACAATATATCCTCATTTTTCAGTCCTCCCGTGTGCTTCACACTTGGGGCTATAAATCAGGTGGGTTCTGAACTAATCCTGTGAACAGCGCACATCACTTGTTGCTATGGAATCCAGATGTTTTCTCCAGTGACCTGGGAGCTTAGTGGTCCTTGTGATATCTTGCCAAGAAGCAGCGGTATTATTGTCATCCCACACCGACTACTTATTTTCCCTTCAGTGCCCATGTTATAGAACGTGACAGCCACTTACCAATACCCACACATCCAAATATTATGGAGTGAGATATATAAAACATCTATCTAGTGCTTTGTTTCCTGTTTAAGGAGGCTTTAAGACAGAAAGGCCCAGTGGTCAGAAAGTCTGTGAGGCACACACAACTACTATAAGCACCGTGAACCGACGAGCAGGTCTGCCTCTATCCCTCTTTGTATCTTAACTTGAGAAGCAAAGCTCATGAAGAAAGAAAAGGCTGCGACAAGGAGGAAAGGTATGAGGCTTCGACACCTGCATTTGGTGGGGCAGGGTGGCCAGTGCCACTACAGGCGTATGTTTTATAGGTGGGACAGGGGGTCAGCGGAGTTTAAGGAAGAACAAAACGAAGAAAGAGCAAAATGAGAAGCAGACAGAAATGGAAAGGGACGTTGCTGGATGAATCTCAGGGAATACTTTCGAATGCAAGAGTTAGTTACTCAGCTGGGAGACACACTCAACGACCAGAATAAAAATGCTTTACAGTAGCTCTTGGAACCTTTGACCGTCAAACCCTAAAACCCTAAGCGTTTGATCCAGGATTTAGAGATGGTTTGTTCTTCCACCACTGCCCTCCTCCCTGGGATCAGGAACTGCCACAGACCTTTGCCTTTAATACAGCAAGTTTTACAAATAAGAAAGAATTACTATCCTTATAAAGAAGAGTGTTAACAGAGGGCTCAAAGGGATTATTAGATAACCCGAAGCTGACACATGTGGCCTTAAGTATTTCTACTCTATATATCACAAAGTTAAATTCTCGCTGATATATTTTGCTCTCCAACTGGCACAATTGCATAAACCAAGAAAAACGATCACAGAATCATGGCGTTAATCCTTTGGGATTACCTGGTTCAACTCCTTACTTTTAAGGAAGAAGAAAGTAAACCTCAGAGAGGAAAAGTGTCTTGATAAACACCCCTTTATCACACTTTTTTCTCTAAAAGTCCATGAACAGCAAACATGCCCAGGACTGAATTTTAGAAATGGCACGTGGGCACTTAACTTCCTGGTTTTCTAACCTTAACCTGTCCTGTTTTCTAAGATGGAAAGGAAGGAGGTGATGGGAGAGAAGCAGGGGTCTCTCTGATGGGAGATCCCGTCAGGGTGGGCTGGCCAGCAACAAGGGTTGTCTATGGGCTAACTGCTAGCTTGTTTCAGAAGCTCAGCTGAGGGTGGTTAAATGTGATTTGAACAAACAATGGGTCCATCAGTGGCTTTCCCTGGATGACTCCATCATCCTAGCAACCTCTGGGTGGTGGGACCAAGACGTGGAGAGAAGGAGGGCTGAGGGGTGCTCATCCCTTCCGTGTAAGTGCAGGTAAGAGGACAAAGTGCTTGGGCTGGACACATTTCCTTCTAAGGCTACACCAAGAACAGAGCAGTGGTCAGCTTGGGGTTTCTCCACTCTCTCTGTCTCAGCTCGATTTGTCAAAATGGACAATCCAGGTCTTAAAAAGTTTTTTAAAAATGCTTTTAGTTTAAAAAATAAAATAAAAATAAGTAAAAAAGAAAAGATTTAAAAAAATAAAACAAAAAATAAAGAGCCCCAAGCTGCAGGATCTGAACTTGCAGTCTACATGGCTTTTTACTGAGGGTGGGGCTGGAACCTCTCTCTGCCTGGATTTGAGTCCCGGCTCACTGGTTCCCTTCAGCGTCTTACATAACCTCTCTGATTCGCCCATCTGATTCACGAAGGGAAGAATTCCCACCTACTTGCTGCCTAAACAAGTAGAGGACATTTTTCTGACCTGAAACCCACTCAGTCAATATTCCTGAGAACACACCGTGCTCAGGGCAAAGTCTGAGGTGCCAGAGAGATGAGAGATGAATTTAACAATGCCCTTGTCCTCAAGAAGCTCACACCAGGAGTGACACCGGGGGACTGTGCCCATTCACAACTCATGTAACTGCAATATGATAGGTGATGCCTTAGCGGTGTGGGCGAAAAGGCTGTGGGAAAACAAGACCGGAAGTGATACATTATGCTAGGCAGGTACTGTTATTCCAGGATGTTATTTTGTTCCTAACTTAAAAAAAAAAAAAAAAAAAAAAAAAGAACTCCTGTCCTCAAGAAGCTCACACCAGGAGTGACACCGGGGGACTGTGCCCATTCACAACTCATGTAACTGCAATATGATAGGTGATGCCTTAGCGGTGTGGGCGAAAAGGCTGTGGGAAAACAAGACCGGAAGTGATACATTATGCTAGGCAGGTACTGTTATTCCAGGATGTTATTTTGTTCCTAACCTTAAAAAAAAAAAAAAAAAAAAAAAGAGCACACTACTGGGGAAACTTGTGTGGATGAGCATATATCATTAACCAAATACCCCAACTACCCCTAAATTGTAAAAATTGCTACAAGCACGTGAAAACACTTTGCTTGCCTGTTTAAAATAATTGTTGCCTTATCATTTTTATAACAGCCAACAGTCCTAGCAAGTTTTATGAGCAACACCAGATTCGATCAGGGAAAGTAAGTTGGATGCTACTGATGGTTGCTACGTGGGATTAAACAGCTACCCAGAGTCTCTCATTCAAAGCAGACTAACAAAATCAATGATTGGAAATAAGCTACATTCGTGATTATCCACAAAAGATGCGGCAGGAGTCGATAATGAAGCCACAATAAGGAGAAAATCTGTTATCCAATTAATTCAACATTCTTCTCTGTCCCCCCAATCCCCATTAAATCTCTTGATATAGTGGAAAGAAAAATGAACTGTTGGCTAATTGCATCTATGGGAAAAATGCAGACGCTGAGGTTAAAAAAATACAGGTGTAAAAATAAACCATAAATTCTATAATCAGTCCGTGGTTTGCTCGTATAGTTTGGGGCTATAGTTAGCCTTGCTAAATTGGGTGACTTTTCTTACTTCTCTACCATTATCATATAATGCTGGAACTGGAAGGAACCACAGAAATCAACTAGTCCAACTTACGTTACAGATAAGGAAGGGGACCGCAGAGGCTTGCCCTCCCATGGTCACATCTGGCCTTTTAGCATTTCCTATATTAACGGTCATATCTGATGCAAGTACCGTAGAAGGTAAAACTTAAAACAACCTTTGAAAGCACCCATCCTTAAAAGCCAGAAGTGTAAAAGGAACCAAGTGATGCTATGTGCACATATCTCAGCGGCTGCAGTCCCTCAATACTGATGCATTGATAGGCTGTTCCGGCTTGGGATGTGGTCTCCTTATCCAGTCAGTAATGTCATAGTCTGAACAAACTTAGGTGATTCGCCTTCATGAAATAAGTACCCCAGACAAAAACAACTGGCATTCCACAAAGCTGCCAACTTGCACTAGCCTGGGATCCCAGAATCAGTCAGAACATGGTTTATTAAGCAAAACACTCTGAAGTCCAGCATGCCTGTAGGTCTAGGAATTAAAATAGTGCTATGTTGTCTCAATGCCACACTCCAGAGGAGGGAGCGAACAGGAGGGGGCAACAGGAAATTCTACCACACTCTATCTCTCTACCAAACAGACACACACATCATACCAGGGTAGACATGTGGACTCTAATCCCTTCTTAGTGGAAAACACACATTTTCAAAATGAATCCCCGATCTAGGATGAATTACCGTAAGAGCCACAGCCGGAGCTAGTCCGCTGATGAGAAACGCAGATCTGGCCACCTGCTTTGAGATGCCTTGGGCCACGACACTGCCGGGGTCTTTAAAGGCTGGCCTTTTCTGATAGGGCATCTGCCCTCCTCAATCGCGTTTCAATTCCAGAAAAAGAGAGACGATGCCTCCCTTGGTCTTTGAACTATGCTGCTCTTCCTGTATCCATTTCTGCTGAACACAGCTTTATCTCTTCAAAGAGAAAAAAAATAAAAACAAGAGAATTGCACCACTGCAGATCCCAAGAGAAGTAGGCACAAAACTACAGCAACGTCAAATAATATTCAGCAACTAGGAAAATCCCCACACGCTAGCTGGTGTCAGCCCAATGCAGACTGGGGCGCGCTGTGCCCGGAACCACAAGAAGCCGGGCAGCTCTGCAGCCTGTGTCCCTGCCAGCTCCCCCCACGCGCTGAAATTCGGCAGGAAGAACTTACGATGCCCAGCCTCTGTATGCAAGACAGACAGACAGATCACGCACCCACACACTGCAAATCTGCCAAGGGGCCGGGACAGCAAAGAGGCAGAGCGATCAGAAGGCCCTGGAGAAACGGGTGATGGAGCGGCCACAAGGTTTGAGCCCTCGGATTTTGCTGCACTGTCACGATCCAGGAATGTAGCGGCAGGAGCAAAGGCACCTCCAGCCAAAAATGGAGCGGACGCGTTTTTCCCAGCGGCTCCCTCCCCGCCTGTGTGCAGGTCGCAATACGGTAGGCGAAAGGACCGGCCGTTCCCGCTGAAACTCGGCTGGCAGGCCCGGCTGAGCGGCCGGGGACGGAGCGGCGCTGGAGCAGCCTGGATGCGCCGCGCATCCTCCCCGCCTGCCACCACCCAGGGGAGCAGGGGCCGCACCTGCCACGCGCCCCCTGAGCCAGCACCAGCGAGCACCTGCGGGGCTGCGGGCGTTCGCTCGGCTAACCCAGGGCATTGCCTGGGACACAATTGTCCAACCCAAAAGGGAGCCCGAGGCAAAGCCCAAATCCAGGGCTTTGGTTCACAAGGGGTGGGTGTGGGCTGGGAAGGGGGATTACGTAGGTCTCTCCG